>NC_063442.1:21173788-21512234 GCF_020379485.1 Brassica napus | reverse complement strand
ATGGATCTGTACTTCGGGAAAAGGATTGGCTCTGAGGGGGCTGGATTGGGGGGTCCTAGTTCCAAACCTGTTGACCGTTGCGGGCTGCTTGAGCTGCTAACGTGGCGAGAGCGGACCGCCTCGTGTCGGCCGCGGGGGGTGGACTTGGGAATGGCTCTTTCGGGATCTTCCCGAGCATCGAACAGCCAACTCAAACGGTGGTACGGACAAGGGAAATCAGAATGTTTAAATTATACAAAAGCATTGCGATGGTTCCCTGCGGATGCTAACGCAATGGTGATTTCTGCCCAGTGCCTCTGAATGTCAAGAGTGAAGAAATTCAACCAAGCGCGGGTTAAACGGCGAGAGTAACTATTACTCTCTTAAGGTAGCCAAATGCCTCGTAATCAAATTAGTGACTCGCATGAATGATTAACAAGATTCCCACTGTCCCTGTCTACTATCCAGCAAAACCACAGCCAAGGAATGGGCTTGGCAGAATCAGCATGGAAAGAAGACCCTGTTGAGCTTGACTCTAGTCCGACTTTGTGAAATGACTTGAGAGGTGTAGAATAAGTGGGAGCTCCGGCGCAAGTGAAATACCACTACTTTTAACGTTATTTTACTTACTCGTGAATTTGAGGCGGGGTAACAACCCCTTCTTTTAGACCCAAGACTCGCTTCGGCGGGTCAATCCGTCCGGGCGGAGGACATTGTCAGGTGGGGAGTTTGGATGGGGCGGCACATCTGTTAAAAGATAACGCATGTGTCCTAAGATGAGCTCAACGAGAACAGAAATATCGTGTGGAAACAAGGGGTAAAAGCTCGTTTGATTCTGATTTTAGTACGAATACAAACCGTGAAAGCATGGCCTATCGATCCTGGCTTGTGGCAGCCAAGCGTTCATAACGACGTTGCTTTTGATCCTTCGATGTCGGCTCTTCCTATCATTGTGAAGCAGAATTCACCAAGTGTGGATTGTTTCACACAGACACACACGGATACAGACGGACAGCCACAGACGTCCTGTGTGTGCTGACGGACAGCCACGGACAGCCACGGACGTCCTATGTGTGCTGGTGGACACCCACGGACGTCCTGTGTGTACTGAACAGACAGCCCACGTGGCCCAAAATCACCCAAACAGTCCACGGGAAGGGCCAGCGTGCTGAGTCCAAGGACCAGCGTGCTGATATGTGTACTGATGGACAGCACGGACGTCCTGTGTGTGCTGAAGGACACACACAGACACACACGGACAGCCGGATGCCAGTGTGTCCTGGCGAACACCCACAGACGTCCTGTGTGTATAGAACAGACAGCCCACATGGGCCAAAATCACCCGAACTGTCCACGAGAAGGGTCAGCGTGCTGAGTCCAAGGACCAACGTGCTGATATGTGTACTGATGGACAGCCACAGACTTCCTGTGTGTGCTGACGGACAAAACGGACACACACGGACAGCCCAGACGTCCTGTGTGTGCTGACGGACACACACGGACGTCCTGTGTGTGCTGACGAACACCCACGGACGTCTTGTGTGTACTGAACAGATAGCCCACGTGGGCGAAATTACCCCGAACAGTTCACGGGAAGGGCCAGCGTGCAGAGTCCAAGGACCAGCGTGCTTATATGTGTACTGATGGACAGCCACAGACATCCTGTGTGTGCTGACGGACACACACGGACACCCACAGACACACACGGACAGCCTCGAACATCCTGTGTGTGCTGACGGACAGCCACAGATGACCTGTGTGTGCTGGTGGATACCCCGGACGTCCTGTGTGTACTGAAAAGACAGCCCACGTGGGCCAAAATCACTCGAACAGTCCACAGGAAGGGTCAGCGTGCTGAGTCCAAGGACCAACTGCTATATGTGTACTGATGACAGCCACGGACTTCCTGTGTGTGCTGACGGACAAACACTGACACACACGGACAGCCACAGACGTCCTGTGTGTGCTGCCGGACTCCCCCACAGACGTCCTGTGTGTACAGAACATACAGCCCACGTGGGCCAAAATCACCCGAACAGTCCACGGGAAGGGTCAGCGTGCTGAGTCCAAGGACCAACGTGCTGATATGTTTACTGATGGACAGCCACGGACTTCATGTGTGTTCTGACGGACAAACACGGACACACACGGACAGCCACGTACGTCCTGTGTGTGGACGGACGTCCTGTGTGTGCTGACGGACACACACAGACGTCCTGTGTGTGCTGACGAACACCCACGGCCGTCTTGTGTGTACTGAACAGACAGCCCACGTGGGCCAAAATCACCCGAACAGTCCACGGGAAGGGCCAGCGTGCTGAGTCCAGGGACCAGCGTGTTGATATGTGTACTGATGGACAGCCACGGACGTCCTGTTGTGCTGGCGGACACACACGGCACACACGGACAGCCACGGACGTCCTGTTGTGCTGACGGACAGCCACAGACGTCCTGTGTGTGCTGATGGACAGCCACAGACGTTCTGTGTGTGCTGAACAGACAGCCCCCGCGGGCCAAAATCACCCGAACAGTTCACGGGAAGGGCCAGCGTGCTGAGTCCAAGGACCAGCGTGTTGATATGTGTACTGATGGACAGCCACGGACGTCCTGTATGTGCTGACGACCACATGTACACACACGGACAGCCACAGACGTCATGTGTGTGCTGACGGACAGCCACGGACATCCTGTGTGTGCTGATGAACAGCCACGGACGTCCTGTGTGTGCTGGCGGACACCCACAGACTTCCTGTGTGTAATGAACAGACAGCCCATGTGGGCCAAAATCACCCAAACAATCCACGGGAAGGTCCAGCGTGCTGAGTCAAGGGACCAACATGCTGATATGTGTACTGATGGACAGCCACGGGCCCACACGAACAGCCAGGGGACGTCCTGTGTGTGCTAACGGACACCCACAGACAGCCACGGACGTCCTGTGTGTGCTGGTGGACACCCACAGACACACACGGACAGCCATGGACATCCTGTGAAATGACTCTAGTTGAGCTTGACTCTAGTCCGACTTTGTGAAATGACTTGAGAGGTGTAGAATAAGTGGGAGCTCCGGCGCAAGTGAAATACCACTACTTTTAACGTTATTTTACTTACTCCATGAATCAGAGGCGGGGTAACAACCCCTTCTTTTAGACCCAAGACTCGCTTCGGCGGGTCAATCCGGGCGGAGGACATTGTCAGGTGGGGAGTTTGGCTGGGGTGGCACATCTGTTAAAAGATAACACAGTTGTCCTAAGATGAGCTCAACGAGAACAGAAATCTCGTGTGGAACAAAAGGGTAAAAGCTCGTTTGATTCTGATTTTCAGTACGAATACGAACCGTGAAAGCGGGCCTATCGATCCTTTAGACCTTCGGATTCTGTTTTTCAGTACGAATACAAACCGTGAAGCTGGCTTGTGGCAGCCAAGCGTTCATAGCGACGTTGCTTTTTGATCCTTTCATGTCGGCTCTTCCTATCATTGTGAAGCAGAATTCACCAAGTGTTGGATTGTTCACCCACCAATAGACCGTCGTGAGACATGTTAGTTTTACCCTACTGATGCCTGCGTTGCAATAGTAACTCAACCTAGTATGAGAGGAACCTATGATTCGCACAATTGGTCATCGCTCTTGGTTGAAAAGCCAGTGGCGCGAAGCTACCATGCGCTGGATTATGACTGAACGCCTCTAAGTCAGAATTTTGGCTAGAAGCTACGCATGCGCCCGATGCCGATTGCGGACCCTCAGTAGGAGCTTCGCTCCCAAAGGCACGTGTCGTTGGCTAAGTCTGTTCCGACCGCCTTGAATTATAATTATCACTGAGCGGCGGGTAGAATCCTTTGCAAACGACTTAAATACGCGACGGGGTATTGTAACTGGCAGAGTGGCCTTGCTGCCACGATCCACTGAATCAGCCCTTTGTCACTAAGATTCGGCCCTCCCCCTTTCCAATCACACTTTCCGCCCCAAACATTAAAAACAAAAAACCCAAAAAAATTCAAGTATATAAGAAGACGTCGTCGGAGGTTTAGATTTTTACTTGGTGAAATTCACTCTCAGCGAAAAGCATCCTGATGGGAGCATTAAAACCCAAAAGAGTTTTCATTCATCCCTTCAGTACGCTTGCCCTTCAGTACGCTTGGCCTCGATCATACCACAATAAAAACCAAGGGAAAAATGTAACACTTGGTGGGATTATGAAAAGTCGAGCCAGCATAAGTACACTTGGAGCATCAGTTCATTAGAACTCGGGCTAGCATCAATCAGACTGACTTGGACAGTCCAGTCCATCAAAACTAGAGCTCATATCCAGAACAGTGCACGAACAGTTCACGGAAAGGGCCAGCATGCTGATATGTGTACTGACATGGTGCATCAGTTGTCCAAAATCAGTACACAAACAGTCCATGGGAAGGACGAGCATGCTGATATGTGTGGTCAGCGTGTTGATATATGTACTGATCGCAGTTCACGGACAGTCTATGGTTGTCCAAAATCAGCGTGCTAATATGTGTACTGATGGACGTTCTGTGTCTACTGACGGACGTCCTGTGTGCTGACGGACACACACGGACGTCCTGTGTGTGCTGACGGACACACACAGACGTCCTGTGTGTACTGAACAGACAGCCCACGTGGGCCAAAATCACCCGAACAGTCCACAGGAAGGGCCAGCGTGAGTCCAAGGACCAGCGTGCTGATATGTGTACTGATGGACAGCCACGGACGTCCTGTGTGTGCTGACGGACACACATGGACACACACAGACAGCCACAGACGTCCTGTGTGTGCTGGTGGACACCCACAGACGTCCTGTGTGTACTGAACAGACAGCCCACGTGGGCCAAAATCACCCGAACAGTCCACGGAAGGGCCAGCGTGCTGAGTCCAAGGACCAACGTGCTGATAAGTGTACTGATGGACAGCCACGGATGTCCTGTGTGCTGACGGACACAGACAGACACACACGCACAGCCACGGATGTGACACCCCCGATCGTAGATGACCGAAAATGACATGGTCGATGTTCCTCGATTGTCGATCTGAGGTTCTCATAATACTTCCGATCGCCTTAGACCAACAACAAAAGAACACCAACGCTCCTATCGGATATAACTCTAGGCTTTTCAACCCGACAAAGCAATACCCGATAGTTAGTTCGTCCGGACAGGACTAATATCATATGGAACCCGTACTTAAAAAAACATTCTTTATATATCAATCAAAAGCATCTTACAAAATTTGTTATAAATTAACCTCGAGATTTTCGGTCAACAAATCTTATACATAAGATATATCAAAATGACTTTGCAAGGATAATAAAACTACCCGCTGGCTAATGATGTTCCTTCCCGTCCTGGAGTAAGGTCTCCCGCCTATTGGTTATCTGCATCACAAATGAGTCATGAGTAACTAGTTTACTCAGTGAGACTAGTCCCGCACCCCAACATATATTAATAATATCTCAAGCAATGAACTTCATTTGTATGCAGTGGAAATATATTCTATATCTGGATATTTATATATAGGAATATTCTTCCATCATTATGAATCTAATCATATACCTCACTTCCTATTCCCGTCTCTCATATCATTCATATATCATATATATATATATATACCAGTCCCAAGAAACCACAAAGCTAAACGAGTCTAGCGAGTTAGCATCACCATCATCGCCATCAGATATTCAAAAATTGAACATATAACGCTGCATGCAGTTACATAGCCTCCAGGGTGCGACCCCATCATCGTGTCTTCGTGACCTTGTTCATATCGCAGGACCAATTCACGGTGATCATCATTCATACGAGAATATTTTGGGAGAAAGGTTTATAATAAGACTTCACATGATTAATACTTCCATACTTAATTATATTTAATACTATACATATGTATTAGTACTTGAGAACAAGTACTAAGGTTTGGAATAAACCTATATGATCATTCATAAATATTTAATAAGTATTTACACTAAGTAAACACCTTACCAATTCAATATTGATCAAGAGACAAAGCCTATCAATCATCTACAATCAGTACGTTCAATCAAGAAATATTCATTCACTACTCATCAATCATCTATCTAGACTCACCTTTGATTCCATGATATTGGCTAGGGAAGACTAGACTCGAGCTCAACTAATAACACTCCATTTCACTCCTGATTCATAATGTGTTGATACAAGATCAGTCAGGTTGATTCCAACAGAAACTCTACTCAGCTTAGTTCAAAGCAGTTCAGTTCGGTTGAAGGATAATTCAGTTCAGCTAAGCCTTTAAAAAAACATCTAAGGGACATAACTGAACCAAGATCAATCCACATACAGGTTTAAAAACTAATCTGGCCAGGGAGCTTAACAAATAATTCCACTTGTTCCAAACAAAACTTCTCTAAACTAGTAGCTATGGCTTACCGATTTCCTCAAGCTTTAAGATGAACTTGGTTGATATAAACTTCAATCTGAACACACGTCTAACCTGATCAGGACAAGATACCCATAATAGATTCAAGATCATAAACATACCAAATCGTTTTGGTTACCTAACAAGAACTGAAGCTCAAGCAAAACTGATCTCATCAAACCCATATGTTCTTACCGATAAAATCCAAGGCTAAAGAACTTTGGTGATTCTAACTCTTGAACACCAAACCTTCATCTCTTAACCACACCAGAACACACTGATTAAATTCACAGAAGGGTGAGAAAGGGTAGTCCATGCTCACTTCTCTTCGCTGATTTTTTCTGAATTTTTGCATGAGTTTTTCTCACAGATTTTTCTCTTTTCTTTCTCTCTTTCTCTCTGAAATTTTCTCTGGTTTTTCTTGTGAAACAGGACGTCCAGAAGAGAGAAGAAGGTATTTTATAGCATGAGGGGTTGCTTCAGCTGAGGGTTTACTTAAACCAAAGCAAGTTGCTGTCCTTTTCCTCCTTTGAAGAAAGATTATTTTGTTTTTATTAAACAAGCAACCAGCTTGTGACTTTCATGTAACTTTAGTGAAGCAAGCAAGCAGGTAGGTGCAGATCATGTGACTGATTTACTGAGAAAGCAAGCAGAATAGCTGGTGAAGGTATTAGACTGGTCGGAATTTAGTTAAGAAACTTAACGACAATTTCGGACAGTTTTCGACTAAAATTTACATCCTTCGAATCTCATCTTGCTTTCAATTAAGCTTGCCTAGCTTAAATAAAATTTGACCAACATTATTAACACTCTACCAGAACTATCAATGAGAGGCCTTTCGACCACAAGACAGTCCCGTCGAGGTATTAATTCACCGGGTCAACTTTATTTTTAAATCTGATCGACCAACTCCAAACTGGTCGAGCGGAGATTTTCTTGACCAAAAATTAACTGGGTCGTGAGGGTTATTACAACGGATGTCCTGTGTGTGCTGGCGGACACCCACGAACGTCTTGTGTGTACTGAACAGACAGCCCACATGGGCCAAAATCACCCGAACAGTCCACATGAAGGTCAGCGTGCTGAGTCCAAGGACCAACGTGCTGATATGTGTACTGATGGACAACCACGGACGTCCTGTGTGCGCTGACGAACACACACAGACGTCCTGTGTGTGCTGGCGGACACCCACGGACGTCCTGTGTGTACTGAACAGACAGCCCACGTGGGTAAAAATCACCCAAACAGTCCACGGGAAGGGCCAGCGTGCTGAGTCCAAGGACCAACGTGCTGATATGTGTACTGATGGAGAGCCACGAACATCCTGTGTGTTCTGACGGACACACACGGACAGCCACAGACGTCTTGTGTGTGTTGACGGACACCCACGGACGTCCTGTGTGTGCTGACGGCCACAAACGGACACACACGGACACACGGACAGCCACAGACGTCCTGTGTGTGCTGACGAACAGCCACAGACGTCCTGTGTGTGCTGGCGGACACTCACGGACGTCCTGTGTGTACTGAACAGACAGCCCACGTGGGCCAAAATCACCCAAACTGTCGATGGGAAGGGCTAGCGTGCTGAGTCCAAGGACCAACATGCTGATATGTGTACTGGTGGACAGCCACAGACGTCCTGTGTGTGCTGACGGACACACACGGACAGCCACAGACGTCCTGTGTGTGCTGGCGGACACCCACGGCCGTCCTGTGTGTATTGAACAGAGGACCCACGTGGGCCTAAATCACCCAAACAGTCCATGGGAAGGGTCAGCGTGCTGAGTCCAAGGACTAACGTGCTGATATGTGTACTGATGGACAGCCACGGACGTCCTGTGTGTGCTGACGGACACACACGGACAGCCACAGATGTCCTGTATGTGCTGACAGACAGCCACGGACGTCCTGTGTATGCTGACGGACACACACGGACGTCTTGTGTGTGCTGACGGACACACAGACATCCTGTGTGTACTGTACAGATAGCCCACGTGAGCCAAAATCACCCGAACAGTCCACAGGAAGGTCCAGCGTGCTGAGTCCAAGGACCAGCGTGCTGATATGTTTACTGATGGACAGCCACAGACGTCCTGTGTGTGCTGACGGACACACACGGACAGCCACAGATGACCTGTGTGTGCTGGCGGACACACATGGAAGTCCTGTGTGTGCTTACGGACAGCCACAGACGTCCTGTGTGTGCTGACGGACAGCCACAGACGTCCTGTGTGTGCTGGCAGACACCCACGGACGTCCTGTGTGTACTAAACAGACAGCCCACGTGGGCCAAAATCACCCAAACAGTCCACGGGAAGGGCCAGCGTGCTGAGTGCAAAGACCAACGTGCCAATATGTGAACTTATGGACAGCCACAGACGTCCTATGTGGGCTGACGAATACAGACGGATACACACGAACAGACACGGACAGCCACGGACGTCCTGTGTGTGTTGGCGGACACCCACAGACGTCCTGTGTGTATTGAGTAGACGGCCCACGTGGGCCATTATCATCCGAACAATCCACGGGAAGGGTCAGCGTGCTGAGTCCAAGGACCAACGTGCTGATATGAGTACTGATGGACAGCCACGGACGTCCTGTGTGTGTTGACGGACACCCACGGACAGCCACAAACGTGCTGTGTGTGCTGACGGACACCCACGGACGTCCTGTGTGTGTTGAACAGACAGCCCACGTGGGCCAAAATCACCCGAACAGTATACGGGAAGGGCCAGTGTGCTGAGTCCAAGGGCCAACGTGCTGATATTTGTACTGATGGATAGCCACGGACGTCTTGTGTGTGCTGACGGACACAGACGGACACACACGGACAGCCATAGACGTCCTGTGTGTGCTGGCGGACACCCACGGACGTCCTGTGTGTACTGAACAGACAGCCCACGTGGACCAAAATCACCCGAACAGTCCACGGGAAGGGCCAGCGTGTTGAGTCCAAGGACCAATGTGCTGTATGTGTACTGATGGACAGCCACGGACGTCCTGCGTGTGCTGATGGATACAGACGGACACACACGGAGAGCCACGGATGTCCTGTGTGTGCTGGCGGAAACCCACAGACGTCCTGTGTGTACTGAACTGACAGCCCACGTGGGCCAAAATCACCCGAACAGTCCACGGGAAGGATCAGCGTGCTGAGTCCAAGGACCAACGTGCTGATATGTGTACTGATGGACAGCCACGAACGTCATGTGTGTGCTGACGGACACACACGGACAGCCACAGATGTCCTGTATGTGCTAACGGACAGCCACGGACGTCGTGTGTGTGCTGACGGACACACACGGACGTCTTGTGTGTGCTGACGGACACACAGACGTCCTGTGTGTACTGAACAGACAGCCCACGTGGGCCAAAATCACCCGAACAGTCCACAGGTAGGTCCAGTGTGCTGAGTCCAAGGACCAGCATGCTGATATATGTACTGATGGACAGCCACGGACGTCCTGTGTGTGCTGACGGACACACACGGACAGCCACAGACGACCTGTGTGTGCTGGCGGACACACACAGAAGTCCTGTGTGTGCTGACGGACACCCACGGACGTCCTGTGTGTGCTGACGAACACAAATGGACATACACAGACACACACGGACAGCCTCGGACGTCCTGTGTGCTGACGGACAGCCACGGACGTCTTGTGTGTGCTGACGGACAGCCACGGACAGCCACAGACGTCATGTGTGTGCTGAAAGACACCCACGGACGTCCTGTGTGTACTGAACAGACAGCGCACGTGGGCCAAAATCACCCAAACAGTCCAAGGGAAGGGCCAGTGATATACCATGATTTTCATCCGTTTTTATACATGGTATATAAAGGTTTTAAGATGTATTAATCATGTTTTAGAGTCTTTTCAAAGCAAATACAGGTTTATTCACCTGATGAAAGGAAATGATACTTTTGGGACATTTTGGAATGCTTTTACGCAAGGAAAATCGATTGACGCTTGAAGAGAAACATTGGTCGATCATAATCACTTACCATCGATCGACATACATATATGTGCATCGATCGATACCCAGTCTCACGGATGAAATCGCAAATTAAAAGATTTCATTTCCCAGAAGATCTATTATTTACAACTTAAGTCCCTAGCCGCCTGTTAGGCTATATGTACTAGGGTTTTGTATCATTTCTAGGCAGACACTTGCAAAGACCTAGTTTTGGAGAAGGAGCATTTTGGCTACCATTAGGAGAGCTTAGGATTGGAGAGATAGATCTGATACTGCAAAACAGAGAAGATCTTGAACTCCTTTATTTCTATTACTCTATCTATTTGTGTTCTATGTTTCATTTGAGTTTATTTCGCACCATCATGACTTTGTCTCTCATGAATAAGTTTGAGTAAACCAATTGTTAGATTTAGGTTTCTCACCATGGTTGAAATTATGTACTGCTAATATGACTATTAAAAAGGTGTTTTGATTGTTCTTTCATTGCTTATGAACTTAATGCTAAAATTAAGATTGATCACCTTCATTTTAGATCTTAGGATTAATTGAGTCCAACTAACCGTTTCCCCTCAATACCTGAACCCATTTGCGTGATCTAAACTAACTCAGGCGCAACGACAGTTGGTATGAGAAGGTTAGAGAACAAGTTAAACCCGTTCGCAAAGCTCGCTAGAATAACCGTCGATCGACGCAACTATCGTTTTGTCAGTCGATCGTTACAAAGGTGTATCGGTCTATGTACATCAAGTCACATCGTACGCAGTTGAGATCCGAGATCTAGCGAAGATAACCTATCCGGTTAAATATATGTTTAGTTCAAGAACCATTAAACCCTTTAGTCTAAACTAAGTGCATACATTTTACACCTGAGAATTGCCTGAATCTTGCTGCTTTCCCAATCTTGAAACCACTTCAATTCAATCTATTGAATCACTATTGTTTTCGGTTTATCATTTAGTGCTTTTAAAACTATTAAAACCTTTTAGTCTATCTTCATTTTCTAATTATTTAAGTCTGTTGAGTAATCCTAGAGTCTCTGTGGATTCGATCCCTAAGTACTACATATGAGCCACGTTTGATGAGAGTAACACTCTTTAGGGTAATTTGAGTGATATCAAATTTGGCGCCGTTGCCGGGGACTCTTTCTTATTACCATTAGATTTAATTTAGAATTTAGTATAGACTTGTTACGAAAATCTTGCTAAATTTTTCTTTCTTAATCTGTTACTCAGACATAAAGAATGGAGAACATAGAGCGCGACCAACCATCAATCGACGGAGACACGTTTCCATCGAGCGACGATGAGTCAGAAGAATCGACCGATACGGAACTTCCAACAACGATCGATACCGCCCAGCCGGAAGCAGGTAAGTTTTCTCTTACCAAGCCTGCTAATGAGAAAGTAGTCCAAACTGAATTAAATGGTCAAACGAGCAATGAAACTAGCCAAACTGAACAGGGGACTGAAATCCCTGTTAAGGAAAATTCCACCTTAACTAAAGGTGAAGATATAAAATTGTCCATACAAGACTACCTTGATCCTGGTAGGACCTATTCCAATAGGTCCGCTATTAAAATACCAGGAGACGATACCAAGAAATCTAAGTTTAACGCAGATTACTACCGTATGGTTCGTCAAAACCCATTCCGTGGATCCCTCCCAGAACACCCACAAGATCACATTGAAACTTTGGAAGAATTAATACCAGATGAATATGATTGTTGCAAACTATTTTCATTCTCCCTAGAAGGAGAAGCCCTCAGGTGGTTAAACTGTTTAGGAACAAGATCACTCACTTGTTGGGAAGAGATTAGAAGAGCTTTCCTTAGAGAATTTTTCACTGATGAACGCTACTGGGAAGTAAGAAAACAAATTTCTACATTTCGCCAAGGTCCACGCGAATCATTTAAAAACGCTTGGGGAAGATTCAGAGGCTATAAACTTGAATGTCCCCATCATGGTTATTCAGAACCACAACTTCTTAACATCTTTTATGGAGGTGTTAATTTGAGCTATAAAACCACCCTCGATACAGCGAGTGATGGAAATTTCATCACTAGGAATCCCGAAGATGACAACGGGAAGATCCTATGAAAAGATGGATGAAGAGATAGAAAAAACTACAAGTCCAAAAGACAATTCTGATTTAATAGAAATTAAGAATTCCGTTAAATCCCTTCATTCCTTTCTTCAAAACAAACACCGATCTGATATAGCCCAGATCGACGACAACGCTTTGTCTGACACCGATGATTATTCGGATGAAGAAACGAACTGCTCTGATCCCTACTATGTGCTTCATGTCGAGAGCTTTACCCAAGCTTATGACACTGCTTTAAAATCACGTACCGGAAGAGAGAGGTTCAATATCAGATAAGATCTTACTGGCAACCGTAAGACAATATCGCAATTTTACGGAAAGATAAATATGGTTTACGGAGAATTGATGGAGAAAGCAGATTCTTTAGGAGAACTAATCCAAAAATTAGAAGGTCAAGTAGCTGAGATTGCAACTGCCATAAAGAGAGACGCTGGATGTCTTCTCGGAAGAACTGATCTAAACCCAAGACGTCAAGTCAGTGCCGTAATGCTGCGCAGCGGGATAAACCTCGCAGCAGATACAAGGAATAATTAAGATGTTGGAAAGCCTTACGACGCCGACAAGACCGGGAAAAGCAACTCTCATCCTATTCTTCTTAACGATCTTGACCAAAATCCATCTCAAGAGAACCGGAAAACCACTGCTGAAAAGACTAAGGAAAAGGCAATAGACTTAGAACTAGAAGAAGATACAGAGATTGAGGATGAAATCGATCGACAGTACGAAACTGACGTCGATCGACCCAAAACACCTATCATCGATCGACAACCTGAAAAACCCGTCGATCGATGGTCTACTCAACCCGAGCCCATAATTGAAAGAGTCTATAGAACTTTACCCCCTTTTCCTCCTAAAACGCAAACTAAGAAATCATTAGAAAGCACAATCTGCAAGAAAGCCTTAGATAAGATTACTGTCGAGATGTCCCTTAGTGATGCTATAAAAATAGCACCTTCAATTAAGAAGTACATAAAGGATATGACATCTCCAAACTATCCAATCGCAGAACATAGCGTGATGATGATTTCAGAAGAAGTAAGTGCTATGATTAAAGGAGAAACTCCAACGAAGAGATCAGATCCTGGTAGTTTCGTCCTAGATTGTAAAATAGAAAACACGCGCTTCCCTAGATCATTATGTGACCTCGGCTCTAGCGTGAACCTTATGCCTTACTCTGTTGCAGTGACGTTAGATCTATTAGGGTACCCGAAGGAATTCTCGAAGATGTTCCCATAAAGATTAACGATTGCATCGTGCCGACGGATTTTGTTGTGTTGAAATACAGACAAGAACCCAAAGACCCCCTCATTCTGGGTCGGCCATTCCTAGCTACAGCTGGAGCAATCATTGACGTCAAAGAAGGACGAATTAATTTGAACATAGGGGATATCTCGATGACTTTTGATATGGAGAAACTGATTAAGCGACCCCTAATAGATGACCAGGCCTTCTACGTGGAAAACGTTTCTGAGGATGAAAGAGACTCTTTCATAAACATTGTGGGAACCGAAATTCGCACTGTCGATTTCCGTTTAAATAAGGAAACTAGGAAAACCCTAATTTCCCAGGGGTCCCGGATCTCTGCGAGAGCCAACGACAAGTGATCGAATATATGCGGAAATCATGAAAAGATAACAAACGAGTTTACAGAAAACAGTAGATCTTATTTCGAGTCCGCGTAAGAGCGTTGCGATCATTACAAGGGATCATAAAAGCTTTGGCCGCAAAGGCTGTCAGCGAGTTACTTAGTTCTAGCGGCCTAAAAGCTCAAACATAGTTGAGTCGCAGCTCGATAACAAAAGACGAAAAAGATACGTAAAAGATTTTTGATTGGTTTCAGACTGAACCTTGTTAAAGGCTGCCTATGTACCCTTTTCGAGGATCAAGCCGACGTAGTTCAATTGATAGAGCTGGACAAGAGATCGAACTGCCTGGGCGAGTTCGTCTAGTAATTGAGTGCCAGTCATAGAAACCAAACTTGTCGAGAATAAAGCCTAAAGTTTCTAAGTGCAGAGAATTCCGAATCTAAAAAGTTCTCCCCATGCCTCTCGCCTAGGACTCCTTATATACTAGCTCCAAGGTCGGTTTAAGCTTTTACTCTTCTGCCCTTAAGCCGTCATAGCATAAAATGGAGATATTCCATTTTTTCCGATCTTCGTATTTATCCTTAAAATTTCGTATTTATCCGCGGAAACTTGACATTTATCCTTCCTTGCGCGCCAAGCGTAAACCGTCATACGGTTTATGGGCTTTTGGTTAAGAAATCGTAAGTTGGGCCTCGAGTCGTGTCTTAGGTCCCTTTGGGCCGTCTTCCGACTCGAAACGTTTATTGCGATTTCTTTTGATAAAGAACGAACTTTCCGCGGTTTTTACCGCAAAGTTTGATTGATGTCTTAGAACGGTCGGAAGACATGAACTGAGTTCGCTATGGTCTTCGGGAGATAGCATCGTAGGATATACGAGAATGCATGAATTGGTGTCGAATCGACATTTCGGAAGTGTAGCGACCGAGCGGGACGGATGCTCGGTCGCTACGTAGCAGCCGAGCTTGGCTGAGCTCGGGCGCTACGTAGCGACCGAGCGGGATGGATGCTTGGTCGCTACGTAGCGACCGAGCGGGACGGATGCTCGGTCGCTACGTAGCGACCGAGCTTGGCTGAGCTCGGTCGCTACGTAGCGACCGAGCGGGATGGACGCTCGGTCGCTACGTAGCGACCGATCTTGGCTGAGCTCAGTCGCTACGTAGCGACCGAGCGGGACGGACGCTCAGTCGCTACGTAGCGACCGAGCTGTGTGCATGCTTAGTCGCCGCGTACCGATCAAGCTTGGCTTGTCCGTGGTCCGATTGCCGTACTCGAGCTTGTCCACGGCCGAATTGGATACATGTCTGTTTCCTTCGGACAATCGGTATTTAGTGGTTCGATTGAGATTTGAACAAGATTTTACCGCAAGGCTCTTTGTAAAGATATCTTTACGAAGATTACTTTTTCGTAAAACGTTCATGCTGATTTTTACGGACTTTCAGGCATTGATTCCGTCGTGACCGATTTTGACCCCAACAAACATGTGTTCAGACAACCCCTTAGAAGACACCCTTAACCACGTGGAAAATGAAGTTTTCAGCATATCAGATAGGACAGACGATTACATGCGACTAATGGACGCTAGCATCGAAGTTGCAAACGTAGAAGAGAATGACGATTCTGGAGTTGTCATCGATCGATACCTTCAAGATACCGTCGATCGACAACCTCCCTCGCAATCAAATTGGTCTAAAGATAAAGCACCAAAGGTAGAATTAAAACCTCTACCCAGCGGTCTTAAGTACGCTTACCTTTATGACCAGTCCTACCCTGTTATTGTCAACGCCAATCTCACTAGCGGAGAACTTGCTTTATTGCTGAATAAATTACGCAAGTACATGAAAGCGATCGGGTATTCTCTCGATGACATTCCTGGAATCTCTCCCGATCTTTGCATGCATCGGATTAACTTGGAAGATGACGCTAAAACGTCAATAGAACAGCAAAGGAGATTAAATCCGAATCTAAAGGAAGTAGTTAAAAAGGAAATTATAAAACTCCTTGATGCTGGAGTTATTTACCCTATTTCGGATAGTAAATTGGTAAGCCCCGTACATGTTGTACCCAAAAAGGGAGGTATCACTGTAGTGAAGAATGAAATGGTCGAACTCATTCTGACTCGTACTGTTACTGGTGATCGGATGTGCATTGATTATAGGAAATTGAATGCCACTACTAGGAAAGACCATTTTCCCCTTCACTTTATTGATCAGATGCTGGAGAGATTAGCTAATCACCAGTATTACTGTTTTCTTGATGGATATTCCAGATTTTTCCAAATTCCTATACACCCGGATGATCAAGAAAAGACAACGTTTACATGCCCCTACGGAACTTTCGCATATCGCAGAATGCCATTTGGTCTATGTAACGCCCCCGCTACTTTCCAACGTTGTATGATGTCAATCTTTACGGATATGATCGAGGACTTCATGGAGGTATTCATGGATGATTTTTCAGTCTATGGATCAGATTTTAAGAGTTGCCTCGACAATTTATGCAAAGTATTGGAAAGATGCGAAGAAAAGAACCTTGTCCTAAACTGGGAAAAATGCCATTTCATGGTAAACGATGGGATAGTGTTAGGACATAGGCTTTCCGCTGCTGGAATATAGGTCGATAGAGCTAAGATTGAAGTAATGACCAGTTTACCCCCACCCAAAACTGTTAAGGATGTGCGAAGTTTTCTCGAACACACCCTATTTTACAGGAGATTTATACTGGACTTCAGCAAAATCGCTAGACCTTTAAATAACCTACTATGCAAGGATATTAAATTCGATTTTACCCCCGAATGCATGAAAGATTTTGAAGATTTAAAGAAATCCCTTATCACTGCCCCCGTAGTACATGCCCCCGACTGGAATCTTCCTTTCGAAATCATGTGCGATGCGAGTGATTTCGCAATTGGAGCAGTTCTAGGCCAAAGGAGAGATAAAAAGCTACATGCCATTTACTACGCCAGCCGCACGCTTGATGAAGCACAACGGAATTATGCAACAACAGAAAAGGAACTATTAGCTGTAGTTTACGCTTTTGAAAAATTCCGTCAATACTTGATTGGCTCACGAGTGATAGTTCACACTGATCACGCTGCCATCAAATATTTAATGCAAAAGAAAGATGCTAAACCTCGACTCATACGCTGGATTCTACTACTCCAAGAGTTTGACATTGAGATTAAGGATAAGAGAGGAGTAATGGTGTCGCTGACCATCTTTCTAGGATAAGGATAGAGGATGATGTCCCTATAGACGATTTCTTTCCCATAGAGAATGTTGCACACATAGATACATCTTTCGTCGGTCAAATATCTCTCACATCTGAAGATCTATCGATCGATGAGAGAGAGATGCCATATCGGTCGATTCACTTTGTGATACATCGATCGATGACGAGACTGATGTAATTTCTCATCTCCCCGATAACCAAAATCACGAACCCCCGTTTATTGATATCAACTTCGGTTTACAAGTTAATGTTTCCGGTGATAAGATTAATCTCACACCTGAGGAATTATCACAACGGGAGGTAAATGCAATTGGTAGAAACTCGGATAACCGACCCTGGTATGCCGACATAGTTAACTATTTGGCAGCTGAGGTCAAGCCAGACGAACTCAAGGGATATATGAGGAAGAAATTTTTCAGAGAAGTAAGACGCTTTCATTGGGATGAACCTTACCTCTATAAGCATTGTTCTGATGGCATATACAGACGATGCGTATCCGAAGCTGAAATTCCAGACATTATTTACCAATGTCACAGAGCTGATTATGCAGGACATTTCGCTACCTTTAAAACGGTTTCGAAAATTCTCCAAGCAGGATTTTGGTGGCCAACCATTTTTCGCGATGTCCATGCATTTATAACCCAATGTGACAGATGCCAAAGATGTGGAAAAATCAGCAAAAGACATGAAATGAAACAGAAGTTCATTCTTGAAGTTGAAGTCTTTGATTGCTGGGGTATCGATTTTATGGGACCTTTCCCGTCTTCATATGGAAACAAATATATACTAGTCGCTGTAGACTACGTATCCAAATGGGTCGAAGCAGTAGCTTCACCTACCAATGTCGCATCTGTGGTTATTAAACTCTTCAAGAGTATAATCTTTCCAAGATTTGGAGTTCCAAGAGTAGTCATTAGTGACGGTGGAACTCATTTCATTAACAAAATATTTGATAGATTGCTTAAAAAGAATGGTGTTCATCATAGAGTAGCTACACCTTACCACCCACAAACTAGGACAAGTAGAAGTCTCTAACCGGCAAATTAAGGAAATCTTAAAGAAAACCGTAGGAATTTCCAGAAAAGATTGGTCTAGGAAACTAGATAATGCACTTTGGGCCTACAGGACCGCCTACAAAACGCCGTTAGGAACAACACCATTCCACCTCCTTTATGGCAAATCATGTCATCTACCAGTCGAACTGGAACATAAAGCAGCTTGGGCTACCAAACTTTGAACTTTGATATCAAACCAGCTGCAGAAAGGAGACTCATCCAGCTTAACGAGTTTGATGAAATCAGACATTTAGCTTTTGAAAATTCAAAAATCTATAAAGAAAGGACTAAAGCTTATCACGATAAAAAGATCATATCCCGGCACTTCGAGCCGGATGATCAAGTCCTCCTTTATAACTCTCGATTAACTTTATTTCCTGGAAAGCTAAAATCCCGTTGGTCTGGACCCTTCACCGTAACGGACGTTCAACCCTCCGGAGCTATCACCTTACAAAATGATAAAGGCCAGGAATTTACAGTGAATGGCCAACGAGTTAAGCATTATTGGGCAAAATCACCAGCGAAGGTGCCCATAGTGCTGTATGAACCTGTTAATTAGTTTAATCAGGAAGTCGAGCTAAACACTTAAAAGTTAAGCGCTGAATGGGCATTTTTATAAAAAAAAAAATCATTAATTCAAATTAAAAAATTATATTTACTAGTAATTAATAGTAATTTCCGTATTTCTTAATATTAGCATTATTTAGAAAAATTAGAAATTAGAATCTGTCTTTAAAGAGGACATCGATCGACGAGGCATTATTGCCATCGATCGATGCGGGCATATCGACGGTTTTAACACTAATTTCACTCGATATCAGCCCACTTCCTCTTCCACACTCACAAACGAAACCGAAAACAAAAACACCCATTTTCTCTCTTGATTCTTGACGGATTTTGTCCGTTCTTCGCCTAAATCCACTCGACTTTGCACTCTGTAACTGTTAAATCCACTCCCGAAATCAACATTCAAGGTATGCACTCGAAATTTTCAATTTTTCGAAAATTAGGATTTTCGTTTTGAGTTGGATTAGAACGCTTGATTTAGTGTGATTGAGAGATGTTTTTGTAGTTCATATTGCTTATCTAGAGTTCGGTTTGTGATTTCCATGCCTTTTGATTCGTATAAACGCGATTTAGAGTTGAGTGATGTTGTAGGTTTCGCGATTCGACATCGGTCGATATGAACTTGTTCGCATCGACCGATGCTCTCTTGTCCGATTGTTCCGACACGACGATATCGATCGATGTTCAGTATAACCCATCGATCAATATTACATTTTATCGACAATGCTAACCTTCTTTTCTTCTTGGTTTCAGATAAGCAGTTCAGAGACAAACGCACGAAACAGAGAACACAGGTCGAAAAGGAGGTTCGACGAGACTAGCAGCTCCTCCAACCCACAGCGTCATCCATGGCCTCGCGCCAAAAACACACCATTCGATGTCCCGGGCTATGCTGATCCTAAGGCAGCGATCAGCAGCAACGAGTGCCGTCAGCGTCCTCTGTCCGATGACTGGGACGACTACGACAGCCTCTTCTACAATCTCTGGCTAGGAATCTCTATCGAGCCCACCAAATTCCTCGACCGACCCATCTTGAAGAAGCTCGGGATCGAGGGAGATATTAAGGACATGATCACACAGCTAGGACTCGGTACCATGCCCACTCGCGCTTACGACCTCTACCCCGATCTCGTCCGCCAGTTCATGGCCACTGTCGAGGTCACCTACAGAACTTCAGCTGTGAGGGTAGCGGGAGATGGCACTTTGACCTTCTTCGCCAGAGGGACACGCTACAGGATCACTATCTCCGAGCTCTGCCGTGTCACGCCCCCAATCCTGAAAAGGATTGTCAGGACGGCCATGGTTCGAGGAAACGTACCAGCCAGTGTTACGACATCAAAGCAAGCGTTCCATGGTCGAAAAATAAGGTTAAGAACATAAGGAAACTTAGACTTAACCTTATATAAGCTAAGAGACAGTTAGGACGAGTAAGACGGTAACTGGACGAAGTAGACGAGTAGCTCGACCAGCTCAACGAAGCTAGGTTTAGTTCACTCCAGCTCAGTCCCTACTAAGTCAGCTCCACTAGCTGAACTACTAGCTCACTCAGCTGAGACAGCTGAGAGTCAGCTCATCTCAGCTAGACGGACTGTTCGGGCTTTAGGCCGATGGTCCGGGTCCGGGTCAGTGGCGGGCTGTGAGGTCCGGCCATGAGGCCATGGGCTGTTGGGTCTTTGGACAAGGCCGTGGGCTAAGTCCAGGAGGCTTGGGGCGTGGGCTGGGCTTATGACCGACCCCAAACCCAATCAGAAAGGGCGATGGGATGCAAGTGGCCTAGAGGGCACAACCCTTGGCCGATGGTGCCTGTTCGCTAGCAAGTCGTGGGGGCAAGACTTACCCCCTCGTTTTCTATAAATATGGGGCCTCTCCTGTTGGTTTCATTATCCAATTCCAGAGTAAAATGCTCATAGAAAAACGTAGAGAGAGAGAGAGAGAGTACCGGCCAAGAGATCGGCCGGAAAAGGGCCGGTCGTGGTGGTTTTGTATCTCCGGCAAGGAGAACGGTTTAGGAGAGAGGAGGCCGTGTGGTTATGAATACCCAAAGCATAGAGAAAGGTCTGGAGAAGGACTCCAAAGCCGTGGTTCAGTCAGATAGGGTCAGTGGGGTAACCACCGACTCATCGGCTAAGACAATCGGACAGTCTGACCCGGTCTAGCCATGGGCGTTTGGATTGTGTCCTATTCTTCTCATTCTTTTCATCCAATTCTTCTTCTACTCCTTCTGTACATTGGCGTGGACTTGTGGATATGTTGGGATTGGTTATAACCGTGGTTCTGGTTGAGTAATGCGGTCGCGGTCCATAACCGTCGAGTTAGGCGCGCGCATGGTCTAAACCGGCCTCAGGTGATCCGATTGGATAGGGGCGGTTCTGTTCTGTTCTCAACGGTTGCAACCCTTCCCTGAACAGTCACAATGGTTCATGACTTGTGTAGGTTAAGGCGTGGTCTTTTTGCCATAGGGCGGACACACGTACAGACCAGACAGTCCATACGGACAGTTAGGTCGAACGGTTGGAACATCTGAATGGGTGCGAGTTGCCAAGGGTCATGGGTTGCCAAGAGGCACAAGTGTCCAAAGGGTACTAGTTCCCAAAGGGTGTGAGTTCCAAACGGTGCCATTGGTTCAAGGCTTAGGCCGAACCAAGTGGACAGTCCGCGGCTGCATAGTCAAACGGATGGACGGTTAGTTTAACCGGAGTGTTGTGTCGCAAGGTCTGATTGGTTGCAAGGCAATCCGGTTTGGTCTTGGGCCTTACTCTCTGGTATGGATCTAGGCTTTGGGTCGGGATCAGGTAAGAAGGTCCGTGAGCCTTTGGGCCAGACTTATAACTGGTCGATCGCACCTAGATCTTAACCAGACGGTTAGATGGGACTATGGATGATCCGGCTATGGTTGGATGGCTTTAGCCGCAAAGGCTAAGTGGGATATCTTACAATAAACCTTGGGTTGGTGAGTAGGATAGGCGCCATATGCATTATGTTGGGCGTAAACCCACATGATGGCAATGGAAGGCCGGTTATATCAGTACCTGCTAAGTAGACGATGGCTTATCAAGTCTGGTGGTCGGATCATGTTTCATGACGATGGTTCGATGGCCGAGCACTAGTATGGATAGTCACGTTGCTGGAGTAAGAGTATTGATGTGATGCTTCTAGATATCAACCTTGGTGTTGATAGCTTCGAGATTGGCTAAGAGTCATGACGAAGTGTATGGCTAGTACTATGTGTCGTAGACCATAGATACTGAGCCTAAGTGTGATTGTTCAAGGAAGGCCGTGTAAGATCTGATCATGGTTGAGTATGGACGACCTGACCTCTGAATGATGGTTCAAGGTGTCGGAACTAATCTGATTAAGGAATGCATCGTTTGGTATGAACAAATCATACATGTTGTTTGGGTTAAGTCCCAAAGCCGGTCAGGCCAGATGATGACTCATCAGTTCCAAGTCATGTGAGGATGGTTGGTTGATTGACTTAGGATCTAATGAGATTTTTCAGTCCAGAATATGGATTGGGTACTATTGCCTATATGGCAAGGGGATGTTTGAGTGTGCATGAGCCGAGAAAGGCCAGATGCAAACCCTTATCCTTTCAAAGACTTCTCAAAGGTTACTTATGTATGTGGGGATGGTTGGTTGAATGACTAAGTACCTAGGGGAGTTGTTTGATGCAGGAATCAAGATAAGGACCTTAAGTAAGATCATTGAGTGATCGTGGTCCAGCTGTCAAGCAAGAGCAATTCGAGTCAATGGAGGACCGATGAGCTAATAAGCTCCGTAGATGTGGCAAAGGTATGATCTAGCATTTACTTATGTAGATCTAGATAGAATGGTTTAGGGGAATGGAACCTCAGAATTGTATGGCTTGGTTTGGGTTTAGGATTGACCTTTAAGCTAATTGGTAGTTGAGTAAACTGACCAAGGCTAAGGTGATTCGACCAGACAAGTGTTAGATTGGTTTTAGACCAATGGTTAACTACAGAATAATCCGCTGCGTATCTGTTGAAAGGATCTAGGCTATTAATGACTAGGGAAGTCTTTAGCTAAGATCTAAGTTAGCCCTCGCCTTTAGGCGATATTATAAATAATGGGCGAAAATTAAGAGGTTCGGCCAGGAAGTGGACCGAGCGACGTGAGGCATCGACCGCGGCCTAGGCGGCCGGGATCGGGTCTTACATGCCGCATCTACGGTTTCGATGAGAGCATCGCCTCTTACACGGTCCCACCTTTCTCACACATTGAGGAATTCTGGGACATCGTCGGCACAGGAGTTTGGGACACGAACAGGGCCGTGCTATCAGACATCCGCCATCCTGCACTTCGCTACTTCCTCCGGCTCCTTGCAAACACACTTGTTTGCAAGATGGAGCCCAACAAGGTCAGGATAAAGGAGCTCAAACTACTTTTATGCGCAGTGAATGGCGTGGTGGATTTGGTTGAGTTGGACGAGGATGGCGAGGTAAGCCGGCTGAACCTCAGAGCTTTCTTTTCCGCGCACTTGGTGGAGCTGAAGAAGAAGCCCTTCACCAGCAAGGGTAAGAACAAGAAGGAGACAGTTGGGAGTCTTCTGACCCCGATTTTCCAGTTTCTCAGCATCCGCCTCGACTCTCATTCTGCCGACCGCGACCACGCCTTCCTCGACGAGCAGCACATGGTGCACTCGCTATGGCTCGAGGAAGGGAAACTCTTGCGCTTCAGGATCCGCGATGAGCATCGCCTTCTACCCCTACCAGATAGGAGGATCACTGACTTCGGCAACAACGTGGAGCAGCTTCGATGCATGTCAGACGAGGCATTCCTCCGCAACCCGCGGAACATGTCACGCCGACCTCCCAGCATTTGCCGCACCAGAGCTCAGGACGCACAGGCACCTCCTCTCCCCGACTTCCCGAACATACCGGACATCCCTATGCATGACCAGGGAGACTTTCAGAGGTTCGTGGTGGACGCTCTTCAGGCCATCTGGGCTAGAGTGTCTTGTCGGAGCAGGAGAGCCACAGGAGCGCAGGCACCAGCACCAGCAGCACGCAGGGACCTTTCCCCAGAGGACGATGAGGCGACTGATGAGGACACCGACTAGTCCTCAAATCTCTATCTCTTCTCCTCTTATTATGAACTTGTTTATTTATTTTCTGAACTTGTCGGATTTATGTTTTTAAACTTATATTTTATGTTTGAGGATGCTTATTATTTTTTATGCTTGGTTGTCTAACAGAGCTAACATTAGGCAAGGAACTTCGAGTTTGACTCCAAGCACATGCAAAAATTTATGTGCTTCGCCATCGATCAATATGGAGAGGATTACATCGATCGATTCTGGGCGAGTAACATCGATCGATATGGAGAGGATTACATCGATCGATGTGTAGTACGGATAGGTACTTCATTCTCACTCTAACATTCTCAAACATCTAACTTGATTTTAACCTACCCTTGGACACTTTGCACCGAGTCGGTGAAATTTAAGTCTGGGGGAGGTAGTTACTAACACCACTTTCTTGAGTTTTTGTCAAAAATCTTTTCAAAAATAATTTTATTGAGTCAAGAAGGGGATTATGAACAAATGATTTCTACTTGAATGTCTAACCACTTTCTAGCACCATTCTAGATTTACTGACTGCAGATAATACTATAGATGCTAAAGTGGATCAACCAGTCAATTATACACACTTGCTAGCTTGTTAGAAAGAACCGAAGCTAACCTCCAACACTAACCTGACTTCACTGCTTGTCTTGGGGCTTAGTATACATGGGATCGGTTTTTTTCAGACAAGGCTGGAAGGTAACGCCTGGTTTAGATTATTTATCACATTTTCTCTCTCTAAATTTCGACTCTAGATTAGTTAGTGAGTACACAAAAAATAAAAATAAAAATAAAAATAAAAATAAAATAAAATAAAATAAATATATATATATATATAAGATCTATTGTCTAATTAGGATGAGTCTGAACAGGACTTGGTGGCTAAAACCATTAAGGCTTGATTCATAAAAGACTCCAATAAAAGAGTTCGAAACGGGACTTGGAGACGGCAATCTTCAAGGCTCGCTTTCGCAAAGAACTCTTGGATATATGTCGAAAAGAAGTGAACAGAACTTGGTGGCAACCACCATTAAGTTTTGATTCATGGAAGCCTGTCCAATCTTGGTCACTGATCCTGCAATGGAAGCAGACTTTGACTTAAGAGAGAAATTTAGAGAGAGAAACTAGGAACTAACTTTTACCTGCAGCTCCAGATACTTGTCTGAAATCCTTGCATCCTGTGATCGATACTCCCAAGGTAAAGCCTACACTTTTTACATTAAGAAATGAGGTTGGTTGAGGAGATTGATAATAAGATTAGTTAAGATTGTTGGCTAGATGACTTTGGTTGCTAAGCTAGGATATTGCATAATGTATATCTGTAAGAAGGAACCTTAGATGTGGAATGCAATATTATAGAGGTGATAATTTCAATGTTTCAAATCTGTGAGTCCCTGATGTTATCAACCCTCTTCCAGAGAGATTGTCCATTGGTTTAACTTGAGGAAAATTCAAATGATAAGTCTGGGGGAGTTGATATACCATGATTTTCACCCGTTTTTATACATGGTATATAAAGGTTCTAAGATGTATTAATCATGTTTTAAAGTCTTTTCAAAGCAAATACAGGTTTATTCACCTGATGAAAGGAAATGATACTTTTGGGACATTTTGGAATGCTTTTACGCAAGAAAAATCAATCGACGCTTGAAGAGCAACATCGGTCGATCATAATCACTTACCATCGATCGACATACATATATGTGCATCGATCGATACCCAGTCACACGGATGAAATAGCAAATTAAAAGATTTCATTTCCCATAAGATCTATTATTTACAACTTAAGTCCCTAGCCGCCTGTTAGGCTATATGTACTAGGGTTTTGTATCATTTCTAGGCAGACACTTGCAAAGACCTAGTTTTGGAGAAGGAGCATTTTGGCTACCATTAGGAGAGCTTAGGATTGGAGAGATAGATCTGATACTGCAAAACATAGAAGATCTTGAACTCCTTTATTTCTATTACTCTATCTATTTGTGTTCTATGTTTCATTTGAGTTTATTTCGCACCATCATGACTTTGTCTCTCATGAATAAGTTTGAGTAAACCAATTGTTAGATTTAGGTTTCTCACCATGGTTGAAATTATGTACTGCTAATATGACTATTAAAAAGGAGTTTTGATTGTTCTTTCATTGCTTATGAACTTAATGCTAAAATTAAGATTGATCACCTTCATTTTAGATCTTAGGATTAATTGAGTCCAACTAACCGTTTCCCCTCAATACCTGAACCCATTTGCGTGATCTAAACTAACTCAGGCACAACGACAGTTGGTCTGAGAAGGTTAGAGAACAAGTTAAACACGTTTGCAAAGCTCGCTAGAATAACCGTGATCGATGCAACTATCGTTCTGTCGGTCGATCGTTACAAAGGTGTATCGGTCGATGTACATCAAGTCACATCAATCGACACTCTCTCGAGATCAAAATACGACAGTTGAGATCCGAGATCTAGCGAAGATAACCTATTCGGTTAAATCAATGTTTAGTTCAAGAACCATTAAACCCTTTAGTCTAAACTAAGTGCATACATTTTACACCTGAGAATTGCCTGAATCTAGCTGCTTTCCCAATCTTGAAACCACTTCAATTCAATCTATTGAATCACTATTGTTTTCGATTTATCATTTACTGCTTTTAAAACTATTAAAACCTTTTAGTCTATCTTCATTTCTAATTATTTAAGTCTGTTGAGTAATCCTAAAGTCTCTGTGGATTCGATCCCTAAGTACTATATCTGAACCTCTTTTGATGAGAGTAACACTCTTTAGGGTAATTTGAGTGATATCAGCCAGCGTGCTGAGTCCAAAGACCAACGTGCCAATATGTGAACTTATGGACAGCCACGGACATCCTGTGTGGGCTGATGAATACAGACGGACACCCACAGACGTCCTGTGTGTATTGAACAGGCAGCCCACGTGGGCCAAAATCACCCGAACAGTCCACGGGAAGGGTCAGCGTACTGAGTCCAAGGACCAACGTGCTGATATGAGTACTGATGGACAGCCACGGACGTCCTTTGTGTGTTGACGGACACCCACGGACAGCCACAGACGTCCTGTGTGTGCTGATGGACACCCACGGACGTCCTGTGTGTGCTGAACAGACAGCCCACGTGGGCCAAAATCACCCGAACAGTATACGGGAAGGGCCAGCGTGCTGAGTCCAAGGACCAACATGCTGATATTTGTACTGATGGATAGCCACGGATGTCTTGTATGTGCTGACAGACACAGACAGACACACACGGACAGCCATAGACGTCCTGTGCGTGCTGAACAGACAACCCACGTGGGCCAAAATCACCGGAACAGTATACAGGAAGGGCCAGCGTGCTGATATGTGTACTGATGGATAGCCACGAACGTTTTGTGTGTACTGACGGACACAGACGGACACACACGGACAGCCACAGACGTCTTGTGTGTGCTGGCGGACACCCACGGACGTCCTGTGTGTACTGAACAAACAGCCCACGTGGGCCAAAATCACCCGAACAGTCCACGGGAAGGGCCAGCGTGTTGAGTCCAAGGACCAACATGCTGATATGTGTACTGATGGACAGCCACAGACGTCCTGTGTGTGCTGACGGACACAGACGGACACACACGGACAGCCACGGATGTCCTGTGTGTGCTGGCGGACACCCATGGACGTCCTGTGTGTACTGAACAGACAGCCCACGTGGGCCAAAATCACCCAAACAGTCCACGAGAAGCGTCAGCGTGCTGAGTCCAAGGACCAACGTGCTAATATGTGTACTGATGGACAGCTACGGACGTCCTGTGTGTGCTGACGGACACACACAGACACACATGGACAGCCACGAACGTCCTGTGTGTGCTGACGGACACACACGGACGTCCTGTGTGTGCTGACGAACACCCACGGACGTCCTCTCTGTAGTGAACAGACAGCCCACGTGGGCCAAAATCACCCGAACAGTCCATGGGTAGGGCCAGCGTGCTGAGTCCAAGTACCAGCGTGCTGATATGTGTACTGATGGACAGCCACAGACGTCATGTGTGTGTGCTCGCAGACACACACAGACACACACGGACAGCCACAGATAGCTATGGACGTCCTGTGTGGGCTGATGAATACAGACGGACACCCACAGACGTCCTGTGTGTATTGAACAGACAGCCCACGTGGGCCAAAATCACCCGAACAGTCCACGGGAAGGGTCAGCATACTGATTCCAAGGACCAACGTGCTGATATGAGTACTGATGGACAGCCACGGACGTCCTTTGTGTGTTGACGGACACCCACGGACAGCCACAGACGTCCTGTGTGTGCTGATGGACACCCACGGACGTCCTGTGTGTGCTGAACAGACAGACCACGTGGGCCAAAATCACACGAACAGTATACGGGAAGGGCCAGCGTGCTGAGTCCAAGGACCAACATGCTGATATTTGTACTGATGGATAGCCACGGATGTCTTGTATGTGCTGACAGACACAGACAGACACACACGGACAGCCATAGACGTCCTGTCCGTGCTGAACAGACAACCCACGTGGGCCAAAATCACCCGAACAGTATACGGGAAGGGCCAGCGTGCTGATATGTGTACTGATGGATAGCCACGGACGTTTTGTGTGTGCTGACGGACACAGACGGACACACACAGACAGCCACAGACGTCTTGTGTGTGCTGGCGGACACCCACGGACGTCCTGTGTGTACTGAACAAACAGCCCACGTGGGCCAAAATCACCCGAACAGTCCACGGGAAGGCCAGCGTGTTGAGTCCAAGGACCAACGTGCTGATATGTGTACTGATGGACAGCCACAGACGTCTTGTGTGTGCTGACGGATACAGACGGACACACACGGACAGCCACGGATGTCCTGTGTGTGCTGGCGGACACCCATGGACGTCCTGTGTGTACTGAACAGACAGCCCATGTGGGCCAAAATCACCCGAACAGTCCACGGGAAGCGTCAGCGTGCTGAGTCCAAGGACCAACGTGCTAATATGTGTACTGATGGACAGCTACAGACATCCTGTGTGTGCTGACGGACACACACGGACGTCCTGTGTGTGCTGACGAACACCCACGGACGTCCTCTGTGTAGTGAACAGACAGCCCACGTGGGCCAAAATCACCCGAACAGTCCACGGGTAGGGCCAGCGTGCTGAGTCCAAGTACCAGCCTGCTGATATGTGTACTGATGGACAGCCACAGACGTCATGTGTGTGTTCTCGCAGACACACACAGACACACACGGACAGCCACGGATAGCTATGGACATCCTGTGTTTGCTGACGGACACCCACGGACGTCCTGTGTGTACTGAACAGACAGCCCACGTGGGCCAAAATCACCCAAACAGTCCACGGGAAGGGCCAGCGTGCTGAGTCCAAGAACCAACGTACTGATATGTGTACTGATGGACAGCCACATATGTTCTGTGTGTGCTGACGGACACACACGGACACACACGGACAGCCACAGATGTCCTGTGTGTGCTGACGGACACACACGGACATCTTGTGTGTGCTGACGGACACCCACAGACGTCCTGTGTGTGCTGACGGACACAACCGGACACACACAGACAGCCACAGACGTCCTGTGTGTGCTGACGGACAGCCACAGACGTCCTGTGTGTGCTGGCGGACACACACAGACGTCCTGTGTACTGAACAGACAGCCCATGTGGGCCAAAATCACCCAAACAGTCGACGGGAAGGGCCAGCGTGCTGAGTCCAAGGACCAACGTGCTGATATGTGTACTGGTGGACAGCCACGGACGCCTGTGTGTGCTGACGGACACACACGGACAGACATGGACGTCCTGTGTGTGCTGGCGGACACCCACGGACGTCCTGTGTGTATTGAACTGACAGCCCACGTTGGCCAAAATCACCTGAACAGTCCGCGGGAAGGGTCAGCGTGCTGAGTCGAAGAACCAACGTGCTGATATGTGTACTAATGGACAGCCACGGACATCATGTGTGTGCTGACGGACACACACGGACAGCCACAGACGTCTTGTGTGTGCTGACGGACAGCCACAGACGTCCTGTGTGTGCTGACGGACACACACGGACGTCTTGTGTGTGCTGACGGACACAAATGGACACACACAGACACACACGGACAGCCACGGGTGTCTTGTGTGTGCTTACGGACAGCCACAGACAGCCACAGATGTCCTGTGTGTGCTGGCGGACACCCATGGAAGTCCTATGTGTACTGAACAGACAGCCCACGTGGGCCAAAATCACCCGAACAGTCCACGGGAAGGGCCAGCGTGTTGAGTCCAAGGACCAACGTGCTGATATGTGTACTGATTGACAGCCACGGACGTCCTGTGTGTGCTGACGGACACAGACGTACACACACGGACAGCCACGGATGACCTGTGTGTGGTGGCGGACACCCATGGACGTCCTGTGTGTACTGAACAGACAGCCCACGTGGGCCAAAATCACCCGAACAGTCCACGGGAAGGGTCAGCGTGCTGAGTCCAAGTACCAGCGTGCTGATATGTGTACTGATGGACAGCCACAGACGTCATGTCTGTGTGCTCACGGACACACACAGACACACACGGACTGCCACGGATAGGCACAGACGTCTTGTGTTTGCTGGCGGACACCCACGAACGTCCTGTGTGTACTGAACAGATAGCCCACGTGGGCCAAAATCACCCAAACAGTCCACGGGAAGGGCCAGCGTGCTGAGTCCAAGGACCAACGTACTGATATGTGTACTGATGGAAAGCCACGGATGTCCTGTGTGTGCTGACGGACACAAACGAACACACACGGACAGCCACAGATGTCCTGTGTGTGCTGACGGACACACACGGACATCTTGTGTGTGCTGACGGACACCCACAGACGTCCTGTGTGTGCTGACGGACACAAACGGACACACACGGACAGCCACAGACGTCCTGTGTGTGCTGACTGACAGCCACAGATGTCCTGTGTGTGCTGACGGACACACACAGACGTCCTGTGTGTGCTGACGAATACCCACGGACGTCCTCTGTGTAGTGAACAGACAGCCCACATGGGCCAAAATCACCCGAACAGTCCACGGGTAGGGCCAGCATGCTGAGTCCAAGTACCAGCGTGCTGATATGTGTACTGATGGACAGCCACAGACGTCATGTGTGTGTGCTCACGGACGCACACAGACACACACGGATAGCCACGGACGTCCTGTGTTTGCTGGTGGACACCCACGAACGTCCTGTGTGTACTGAACAGACAGCCCACGACCAGCTGTCATGGAAAGGATTGTCGGGACGGCCATGGTTCGAGGAAACGTACCAGCCAGTCTTAGGACATCAAGGCAAGCGTTCCATGGTCAAGAAAGAAGGTTAAGTACATAAGGAAACTTAGACTTAACCTTATAAGAGCAAAGAGACAGCTAAGACGAGTAAGACGGTAGCTGGACGAGATAGAGAAGTAGCTCGACCAGCTTAACGAAGCTAGGTTGAGTTCACTCCAGCTCAGCCACTACTAAGTCAGCTCCACTATCTGGACTACTAGCTCACTCAGCTGAGGCAGCTGGGAGTCAGCTCATCTCAGCTAGACGGACTGTTCGGGTTTTAGGCCGATGTTCCGGGTCCGGGTCAGTGGCGGGCTGTGAGGTCCGGCCATGAGGCCATGGGCAGTTAGGTCCTTGGACAAGGCCGTGGGCTAAGTCCAGGAGTCTTGGGGCGTGGGTTGGGCTTATGACCGACCCCAAACCCAATCAGAAAGGGCGAAAGGATGCAAGTGGCCGAAAGGGGACAACCCTTGGCCGATGGTGCCCATTCGCTAGCAAGTCGTGCCTGTTCGTGGGGCAAGACTTACCCCCTCGTTTTCTATAAATATGGGGCCTCTCCTGTCAATTTCATTATCCAATTCCAGAGTAAAATACTCATGGAAAAACGTAGAGAGAGAGAGAGAGAGAGTTCTGGCCAAGAGATCGGCCGGAAAAGGGCCGGTCGTGGTGGTTTAGTATCTCCGGCAAGGAGAACGGTTTAGGAGAGAGGAGGCCGTGTGGTTATGAATACCCAAGGCATAGAGAAAGGTCTGGAGAAGGACTCCAACCCCGTGGTTCAGTCAGATATGGTCAGTGGGGTAACCACCCACTCATCGGCTAAGACCATCGGACAGTCCGAACCGGTCTAGCCATGGGCGTTTGGATTGTGTCCTATTCTTCTTATTCTTTTCATCTATTTATTCTTCTACTCCTTCTGTACATTGGCGTGGCCTTGTTGATGTGTTGGGATTGGTTATAACCGTGGTTCTGGTTGAGTAATGCGGTCGCGGTCCATAACCGATGAGTTAGGCGCGTGCATGGTCTAAACCGGCCTCAGGTGATCCGATTGGATAGGGGTGGTTCTGTTCTGTTATGAACGGTTGAAACCCTTCCCTGAACAGTCACAATGGTTCATGACTTGTGTAGGTTAAGGCGTGGTCCTTTGGCCATAGGCCGGACACACGCACGGACCAGACAGTCCATACGGACACACACGGACAGCCACAGACGTCTTGTGTGTGCTGACGGACAGCCACAGACGTCCTGTGTGTGCTGACGGACACACACGGACGTCTTGTGTGTGCTGACGGACACAAATGGACACACACAGACACACACGGACAGCCACGGGTGTCTTGTGTGTGCTTACGGACAGCCACAGACAGCCACAGATGTCCTGTGTGTGCTGGCGGACACCCACGGAAGTCCTATGTGTACTGAACAGACAGCCCACGTGGGCCAAAATCACCCAAACAGTCCACGGGAAGGGCCAGCGTGTTGAGTCCAAGGACCAACGTGCTGATATGTGTACTGATTGACAGCCACGGACGTCCTGTGTGTGCTGACGGACACAGACGTACACACACGGACAGCCACGGATGACCTGTGTGTGGTGGCGGACACCCATGGACGTCCTGTGTGTACTGAACAGACAGCCCACGTGGGCCAAAATCACCCGAACAGTCCACGGGAAGGGTCAGCGTGCTGAGTCCAAGTACCAGCGTGCTGATATGTGTACTGATGGACAGCCACAGACGTCATGTCTGTGTGCTCACGGACACACACAGACACACACGGACTGCCACGGATAGCCACAGACGTCTTGTGTTTGCTGGCGGACACCCACGAACGTCCTGTGTGTACTGAACAGATAGCCCACGTGGGCCAAAATCACCCAAACAGTCCACGGGAAGGGCCAGCGTGCTGAGTCCAAGGACCAACGTACTGATATGTGTACTGATGGAAAGCCACGGATGTCCTGTGTGTGCTGACGGACACAAACGAACACACACGGACAGCCACAGATGTCCTGTGTGTGCTGACGGACACACACGGACATCTTGTGTGTGCTGACGGACACCCACAGACGTCCTGTGTGTGCTGACGGTCACAAACGGACACACACGGACAGCCACAGACGTCCTGTGTGTGCTGACGGACAGCCACAGATGTCCTGTGTGTGCTGACGGACACACACAGACGTCCTGTGTGTGCTGACGAATACCCACGGACGTCCTCTGTGTAGTGAACAGACAGCCCACATGGGCCAAAATCACCCGAACAGTCCACGGGTAGGGCCAGCATGCTGAGTCCAAGTACCAGCGTGCTGATATGTGTACTGATGGACAGCCACAGACGTCATGTGTGTGTGCTCACGGACGCACACAGACACACACGGATAGCCACGGACGTCCTGTGTTTGCTGGTGGACACCCACGAACGTCCTGTGTGTACTGAACAGACAGCCCACGACCAGCTGTCATGGAAAGGATTGTCGGGACGGCCATGGTTCGAGGAAACGTACCAGCCAGTCTTAGGACATCAAGGCAAGCGTTCCATGGTCAAGAAAGAAGGTTAAGTACATAAGGAAACTTAGACTTAACCTTATAAGAGCAAAGAGACAGCTAAGACGAGTAAGACGGTAGCTGGACGAGATAGAGAAGTAGCTCGACCAGCTTAACGAAGCTAGGTTGAGTTCACTCCAGCTCAGCCACTACTAAGTCAGCTCCACTATCTGGACTACTAGCTCACTCAGCTGAGGGAGCTGGGAGTCAGCTCATCTCAGCTAGACGGACTGTTCGGGTTTTAGGCCGATGTTCCGGGTCCGGGTCAGTGGCGGGCTGTGAGGTCCGGCCATGAGGCCATGGGCAGTTAGGTCCTTGGACAAGGCCGTGGGCTAAGTCCAGGAGTCTTGGGGCGTGGGTTGGGCTTATGACCGACCCCAAACCCAATCAGAAAGGGCGAAAGGATGCAAGTGGCCGAAAGGGGACAACCCTTGGCCGATGGTGCCCATTCGCTAGCAAGTCGTGCCTGTTCGTGGGGCAAGACTTACCCCCTCGTTTTCTATAAATATGGGGCCTCTCCTGTAAATTTCATTATCCAATTCCAGAGTAAAATACTCATGGAAAAACGTAGAGAGAGAGAGAGAGAGAGTTCTGGCCAAGAGATCGGCCGGAAAAGGGCCGGTCGTGGTGGTTTAGTATCTCCGGCAAGGAGAACGGTTTAGGAGAGAGGAGGCCGTGTGGTTATGAATACCCAAGGCATAGAGAAAGGTCTGGAGAAGGACTCCAACCCCGTGGTTCAGTCAGATATGGTCAGTGGGGTAACCACCCACTCATCGGCTAAGACCATCGGACAGTCCGAACCGGTCTAGCCATGGGCGTTTGGATTGTGTCCTATTCTTCTTATTCTTTTCATCTATTTATTCTTCTACTCCTTCTGTACATTGGCGTGGCCTTGTTGATGTGTTGGGATTGGTTATAACCGTGGTTCTGGTTGAGTAATGCGGTCGCGGTCCATAACCGATGAGTTAGGCGCGTGCATGGTCTAAACCGGCCTCAGGTGATCCGATTGGATAGGGGTGGTTCTGTTCTGTTATGAACGGTTGCAACCCTTCCCTGAACAGTCACAATGGTTCATGACTTGTGTAGGTTAAGGCGTGGTCCTTTGGCCATAGGCCGGACACACGCACGGACCAGAAAGTCCATACGGACGGTTAGGTCGAACGGTTGGAACATCTGAATGGGTGCGAGATGCCAAGGGTCATGAGTTGCCAAGAGGCACGAGTGTCCAAAGGGTACTAGTTCCCAAAGGGTGTGAGTTCCAAACGGTGCCATTGGTTCAAGGCTTAGGCCGAACCAAGTGGACAGTCCGCGGCTGCATAGTCGAACGGACGGACGGTTAGTTTAACCGGAGTGTTGTGTCGCAAGGTCTGATTGGTTGCAAGGCAATCCGGTTTGGTCTTGGGCCTTACTCTGTGGTATGGATCCCGGCTTTGGGTCGGATCAGGTAAGAAGGTCCGTGAGCCTTTGGGCCGGACTTATAACTGGTTGATCGCACCTAGATCTTAACCAGACGGTTAGACGGGACTATGGACGATCCGGCTATGGTTGGATGGTTCTGGCCACAAAGGCTAAGTGGGATATCTTACAATCAACTTTGGGTTGGTGAGTAGGTTAGGCGCCATATGTCTTATGTAGGGAGTAGACCTACATGATGGCAATGGAAGGCCGGTTATATCAGTACATGCTAAGTGGGCGATGGTTTATCAAGTCTAGTGGTCGGATCATGTTTCATAAGGATGGTTCGATAGCCGAACACTAGTATGGATAGTCACGTTGCTGGAGTAAGAGTATTGATATGATGCTTCTAGATATCAACCTTGGTGTTGATAGCTTCGAGATTGGCTAAGAGTCATGACGAAGTGTATGGCTAGTACTATGTGTCGTAGACCATAGGTACTAAGCCTAGGTAGAATTGTTCAAGGAAGGCCGTGTAAGATCTGATCATGGTTGAGTATGGACGACCTGACCTCTGGATGATGGTCTAAGGTGTCAGTACTAACCTGATTAATGAATGCATCGGTTGGTATGAACAAGTCATATCTATTGTCTGGGTTAAGTCCCAAGGCCGGTCAGGCCAGATGAAGACTCATCAGTTCCAAGTCATGTGAGGAAGGTTGGTTGATTGACTTAGGATCTCATGAGCTTTGTCAGTCCAGAAGATGGACTTGGTACTATTGCCTATAAGGCAAAAGGATTTCGGATTGTGCATGAGCCGAGAAAGGCCAGATGTATATCCTTTTCCTTTCGAAGACTTCTCAAAGGTTACTTATGTCTGTGGGGATGGTTGGTTGAATGACTAAGTACCTAGGGGAGCTGTTTAATGCAGGAACAAAGATAAAGACCAATAAGAGACTCAATGAGTTGAATGATTAGTTCGAGTCAACGGAGGACCGATGAGCTAATAAGCTCCATAGATGTGGCAAAGGTATGATCTAGCATTTACTTATGTAGATCTAGATAGAATGGTTTAGGGGAATGGAACCTCAGAATCGTATGGCTTGGTTTGGGTTTAGGATTGACCTTTAAGCTAATTGGTAGTTGAGTAAACTGACCAAGGATAAGGTGATTCGACCAGACAAGTGTTAGATTGGTTTTAGACCAATGGTTAACCAGAGAATATTCCGCTGCGTATCTGTTGAAAGGATCTAGGCTATTAATGACTAGGGAAGTCTTTAGCTAAGATTTAAGTTAGCCCTCGCCTTTAGGCGATATTATAAATAAAAAGCAAAAATTAAGAGGTTCGGCCAGGAAGTGGACCGAGCGACGTGAGGCATCGACCGCGGCCTAGGCGGCCGGGATTGGGTCTTACACAACCTTTGGTAACTCATGACCCTTGGCAACACGCAACCTTTGGCGAATAGTACCCTTTTAATCCAACCTATCTGTTATGGTTAGCAATCAACGTAACCAACGATGACCCCATGGTCTATGACGTGGTAATATGGTTAACTATCACGTTCCACATATATATATATATATCATATAGACATAATAATATAAAGAGACAGAGATAGAACCACTCACAGCCGCTATAGCCCTTACCAATTGGTCAGTCCATCTCTCGGCTAACCACCCTTGGTCCTTGGCGCCTATTTCCGTCCAGGAATAGGTCTTCCTATTGGCCTTAGTGACTTATAAAAGCCACGGCCTCATATGGCTAAAGCCATACTCACCATGAACCGGATAGTGCCCTTATGGTTTTGATCCCATATTCTGCCTTTCCGGCTTGGATCCTCGTTTCCCGTTGGGGGATCCCTTTGTTTAGGACGTGTGTCTATTGTCTCAGACAGAATTAGACTGAATGAGAATGAATGAATTGATCTCTGGTCGTGCATCCTATATATAGGCAACCAAAGGTCATGTGCGAAGGGACACATCCCTTCGAAGCATCCTTTTGGGACAGATCTTGGCCATCGATTACAATCAACAGTCCAGATCGTACCTGTTCGGAAATAGAAGGTTCCAGACATTATAGGCACGTCCAACCTAAGCCCAGACTTGGTACCCAAGCCCACGGCCTGCCCACAAGAGCCCAATGACTCATGGACAACATGGCCGGACCTTATGGCCCGCCACTGACCCGGACCCGGACCATCGACCCGAAACCTGAACAGTCCGTCGAGCTGAGATGAGCTGACTCCCAGCTGCCTCAGATGAGTGAGCTAGTAGTCCAGATGGTTGAGCTGACTTAACTTGGAACGAGCTAGGCTGAGCTTGACCGAGCTACGTCTAGCTGATCGAGCTTCTCGTAAGCATCGCCCAGCTTCTGTACAGCTTATCTAGCTGACTTCTTTCTCTTATAAGGTTAAGTCTCAGCATCCTGACGTCCTTAACCTTCTATCTTGGCCATGGAACGCTAGCCTTAAGGTCTTAAACCCGGCTGGTTCGTTTCCTCGAACCATGGCCGTCCCGACAGTCCTTATCCAGGATCGCGGATGTTACAAGTCTCCCCCACTTGAAATTGATTCGTCCTCGAATCCGGTGGTGATTATATCTTGTCCCAAGACATAATATTCAAACCGACTTATCCTAGTCTTGATCAGGGAATAGAACAAGCTTGATTCAGGACCACCGAATGACCATTTCGACGATCAAATTCCTTTGACCATCGTTGTAGAAGTCTCCCCCACTTGATAAGGATTTAACCACAAAAATCCTATCAAGTGGTCCTTTCTGGTTTAGCTTATGGCACCCTTACTTGTCTAATTCGACCACAGTCGAGGTTCCATTAAGCATCCATTCAAGTGATACTTGTAAATCCATCCAAATACATTCCTTGTGTCACTGACCCAACTCTCCAGGTTGCGGTCTTAGTATCCAACAAGTATATGTCTTTCTTTTGAATATCATCTTCTTCAGATTTTATTCTTTCTCTGATCATAGTCCATGACTAGATCATAACCAGTCCCTAGGAACATGCTGCATACTCGAGCCTTAGTAGATTTGGCCAGTCCCCACACTACTCGATGTACCAGTCAAGTCCTTACGAACTTATTCCAATCTTTAAGCTGCTCATACTACAACGAGTCCTAACAGATTGTTATGGTTATTTTGTCCTTCATGGACAATAAGGTTCATGACCTCAGCCACAACGTACTGGATCATCCCCTTAACCAGCCACAACCTTTTCAGGCTTGGCCACATTGCAATCTTAGTCCCTCCAGACTAAAAGCACCTCAGATTTGACTTTTGTCCTTCAATGGACTTTGTCATAATTCGATCTTGGTCCATTGACAGACGGACGTGATCGTATTCCGGTCCTGGTCCACTCAGGGACTCAACCGTTTTACCCCGACCATAGGTCCATCTCCGAATAGGTCGTCGCCTGATCCTCGTCCATTACTGGACTTGATAATTCTCAACCGTAGGTCAAACTCCGACTTGGTTGTACTGCAACGATGGTCCTGGCTCGGACATGGTCAACTTCGGCTCTGCCATCTCGGCTGGAGCCAAAGAAATGGACTCTAGGACAGCGGTGCTGTCCATGGTTCCAGTTCAATCATAAATGGATCCAACCTACCAGAGGGGACACTCTCTAGCGAACGGAACACATCTGGGAACTCGGACACCAACGAATCCCCGAGAAAACCAGAACTGTCAGGCTCTCTAGTTGTAATTGTAGCCAAAAAGGACTGACAACCCTGTTCCAGCATCCGAATCGCTCGAACTGCTGAAACCACTACTTTCTCATGAGCCTGACACAGACCTTGGTACTCTACCGGGTACAGCCCAGTTTCCAATTGCACACGACCCTTATGGCAATCGAGAGTGGCCCAATACTTTCCCAACCAGTCCATACCTAAGATCACTTCTTGATTCTTTAGGTGGACACATACCAGATTCACAGGGAAGACCTTTCACTGGATCTGCACTGGGATATTCGACATGAGACATGTGAGTTCCTGGCTTGCCCACCGGCTGCCCTCACTATCCCAAAATTATCACCAGCGTACAGACATAACAGACCCTTTCCGACCAGTCCCAGACTCGCAAAACCTATGTGTAGCCCCTGCGTCGGAAAGTATGGGTTTTTACCCCACCGACCATGAGGGTTCCTATCAGAGACCCCTCATCAGAATCCCCTAGACAATTCTAGGTTCCAGACCAAGCATTTCTGCTTGAGGGCCCTAGCAGATATGAACTCGTTTAGGTAAGCCAACCCTGGTCCATCTCTGGACTCGATTGCATACCACCTTGGTCCATCCGCTAGGTCACTCGCCATACTGGTCGAGCCCTTATCCGATCCCATATGGATCCTTAAGGAGAAATGCTTATCTCTGTTGAGTCCTAGTAGACTCATGCAAATCCCTAAGCGACCAAGCTTTAGTGGACTGCCTTGTTCCCAGACCACTCAACCGTAAACATAAACTGCCTTAGACTGATTCACAACATCTTGTTGTAATCATATACCACTATCTTATGGAAAATACTTTGGTCATGACCATACCATGAAGGACGTCCCATAACATCCCTCATTGCATTGTCAATAACTCCAATACTTCCACTTCCAGTAGGTACCTAGATGAGTAGGATTTCGGTTTGATCACACATTTGGAAAACGTCCCATACCATTCTCCAAAGCGTCTTACTATTGCGAATGGTCCCACCATTCACAATAGCAATAATAATATCCTCAATCCCCATCATACTAAGATACTTAACATTGTGTTCTTCCAATGATGGATTCAGATTGGAATTGGTTCATTCCATCCAACTAGATCTAAGGAAACCTACTTTGACTTATACCGAGTCCTAGCTGATCCATCTGATCACTAGTCTACCCGTGTACTGGTCATGTAGTGTCTTCTTTAAGTCAGATTCAACATTGCATATGCTTTACTTATTATGAACGGCCATCAAGGGATAACACTTAACTTCAGTAGAGTGCTGCACGTTTATTTCAACCTAAGCCACTCTCTGGTCCATGTTACTTTCCTTGTCCAGGTAATCCATAAACAAGTTTTGCATTGCTTCCATCCCTTCCTACCCGTCTATTACTTCTAAATAACTAGATCGACCAACCTTTCTGTTTTTAGGATCTTGCCCTTGGAGAATGTATCTTGGCTAGGCCGGTTCATCTTAGAATTCTGACATTCACAAGCATGATACCATAGCTTACCTCAACTCTTTCTTGGCTCACCCCAACTAAGGTTTCATAGTCATCATAATTTTCAGAAATAATTGCGATTTGGAAACCAACATCTTAGAGCGTTTTCCTAAACAGGATCAACCTGGCTCTGATACCAACTTGTAAGACCCGATCCCGGCCGCCTAGGCCGCGGTCGATGCCTCACGTCGCTCGGTCCAATTCCTGGTCGAACCTCTTAATTTTTGCCCTTTATTTACAATAATCACCTAAAGGCGAGGGCTAACTAAGAATATAGGCAACCAAAGGTCATGTGCAAAGGGACACATCCCTTCAAAGCATTCTTTTGGGACAGATCTTGGCCATCGATTACAATCAACGGTCCAGATCGTACCTGTTCGGAAATAGAAGGTTCCAGACATTATAGGCACGTCCAACCTAAGCCCAGACTTGGTACCCAAGCCCACGACCTGCCCAAAAGAGCCCAACAACTCATGGACAACCTGGCCGGACCTTATGGCCCGCCACTGACCCGGACCCGGACCATCGACCTGAAACCTGAACAGTCCGTCGAGCTGAGATGAGCTGACTCCCAGCTGCCTCAGCTGAGTGAGCTAGTAGTCCTGATGGTTGAGCTGACTTAACTTGGAACGAGCTAGGCTGGGCTTGACCGAGCTACGTCTAGCTGATGGAGCTTCTCGTAAGCATCACCCAGCTTCTGTACAGCTTATCCTAGCTGACTTCTTTCTCTTATAAGGTTAAGTCTCAGCATCCTGACGTCCTTAACCTTCTATCTTGGCCATGGAACGCTAGCCTTGGCCATGGAACGCTAGCCTTAAGGTCTTAAGACCGGCTGGTTCGTTTCCTTGAACCATGGCCGTCCCGACGGTCCTTATCCAGGATCGCAGATGTTACATGGACAGCCACGGACGTCCTGTGTGTGCTGACGAACACAGACGGACGCACACGGACAGCCATGGACATCCTGTGTGTGCTGGCGGACAGCCACAGACGTCCTGTGTGTATTGAACAGACAGCCCACGTGGGCCAAAATCACCCGAACAGTCCACGGGAAGGGCCAGCGTGCTGAGTCCAAGGACCAACGTGCTGATATGTTTACTGATGGACAGCCACGGACGTCCTGTGTGTGCTGAAAGACACACACGGACACACACGGACAGCCACAGACGTCCTGTGTGTGCTGACAGACAGCCACGTACGTCCTGTGTGTGCTGACGGACACACACGGACGTCCTGTGTGTGCTGACAGACACACAGACGTCCTGTGTGTACTGAACAGACAGCCCACGTGGGCCAAAATCACCCGAATAGTCCACAGGAAGGTCTAGCGTTCTGAGTCCAAGGACCAGCGTGCTGATATGTGTACTGATGGACAGCCATTGTAATAACCCTTATGAGCCAATAAACTTTTGGTCGAGAAAAATCCCGCTCGACCAGTTTTTAGTTGGTTCAACAAGGATTAATATAAATAAAGATCGACCCGGTAGATTAATTCCTCGAAGGGACTGTCTTGTGGTTGAAAGACCTTCACTTGATAGTTTGGTCGAGTCTTAAATATTTTGGTCGAATTTTTATTAAACTGGAAGAGATTTTCCGAGAACAAGACGAGAGCCAAAGACAAGGAATATTTGGTTGAAAAATTATTGAAAATTATCAACCAACTGCTACAATTAATTTTGGACCAGACTCATGTCTTCCACCAGCCGGCTTGCTCAGTCTTTAATCACATGACTTGCACCTGCCTGCTTGCCTAGCTTCTTCAGTAACTGTCACATGACAATCACAAGCTGCCTGCTTGCCTTGTTTCTTAGATTGTCATGTGAGAAGCACATGAAAGGGCTGGAGTTTCTTCAGGTTAAGGAAAGGACAGCAGCTTGTGCTGAGAGTGCTGAAGCAGCTAGCCAGCTGTCCCCACTGAGCTTAGCTTTGTCCTGAGTGAAACCCTCACCTGAAGCAAGCTCACCTCATATTTAACCCCTCTCCAGCTGCTTCCCACGTTCAGAACCCTGCAGAAAAACCTAGAGAATTTCAGAGAGAAAGAGAGAAAGAAGAACAGAAAAATCAGTGAGAAAAATCAGGAAAATAAATCAAAAAAAAATTGGTGGTGACCTAATCTTCAACCTTAGCTCAGTTTGTTACCTTGAGAAAGATCAGAAGGTGAGATTTTTAAATAAAACCCTAGACCTAGTTGAGTTCTGATCATGATCAGACCTTGATCTTTCTCTTTGATCAGTCCAGCCACAAGCTTACCTTGGAGAAGAGGATCAGCTAAGGCCATCTAGTCCTTTGGTTCATCTTGGTAAGCTTTGGTCTCTTACCTCAGTCATGTCTTGATCAGAGCTAGTTGATGCTTACATAAGAACTTGGTCGGATCAGTTCTCTAAGTGGTGATATAGTTTAGATTTTGATTAATTTCGGTTTGAATCAACCTCTTAGAATCACCAGCTATGATGTTTTGATCTGGCCATGAGTAAACCGATTTGAACTCAGTCTGATCTTGTCATGAACTTTGGTAGACTGACTAGAACCAAGCTGAACTTGTATAGTCTGAGCAGAACCAAGCTTGAACTGATCTGATCTAAGGTGTTAAGGCATGAACCGAACTGATCTTGTGATCATACCACTCTGTTTCAGGTCAGAGGTAGAGTAAAGCTTGAAGTATCCAGTCCTGTCCATTCAGCCTTGTTCAAGTGGAACTCAAGTCTTGTCCAAGCCAGTTTCAAGACTAATCTTTAGGTGAGTCTAGATAGATGTTGAGATTGATTGAGTTAGTAAAGTCTCTCAAGTTTATAAGAATGGTGTTATGTTTACTTATTGTGAACTATACATAGGAGTAATCAAAAGGTTAAAGTGAGGTTAATCATAATCATAGTACTTGTTCTCAAGTACTAATCTTAATTATGAAATAATCATGGTTTTGATTATGGATTAATCTTGGTTTAATTAAGAATTAATCTTGGTTTAATTGAGAATTATTCTGAGATTAATTAAAGAGTAATCATGATTAATTAAGTACTAATCTTGGATTAATTAAAGATTAATATGAGATTAATTAAGGATTAATCTAGGATTAATTAAGAGTTAATTATGATTAATTAAGGATTAATTATGAATTAATTTTTGGAATGATTATGGAAGTAAAATCATGTGAAGTCTTGTTATATTCATCATCCCTAAAGCCCCCGCATTACCGTGACTTGGTCCTGCGAATGGAACAAGGTCATGAAGACACGATGATGGGATAGCTCCCTGGAGACCGTGTACTGCATGACGATGCAGTGTCGGATTGTTCATACCGGACATTCGACAATGATGGTGATGCTAACTCACTAGTCTCGGTTAGCCTTAGTGGTTTCTCGGGTCTAGTATATATATTGTATTATATGAGTATGGTAACGGGCGGGTGTTGTGGAAGTGATGTTTAAAATAAGAATTCACAATGATGATCGATATTAAAGTATAGTACTAGTACTTGCATGATCATGTATATGCATTTGATAATTGCTTGATTTATTATTGATTGGGTTGTGATTCTAGATTCACTGACTAAACTAGTTGCTCATGACTCATTTGTGTGTGCAGGTAACCCTTAGGCGGGAGACACTTAAATCTTTTGGACGGAAGGAGCGGCCAACCAGCGGTAGTATTTTGTTGTCCTTGCAACGTACGTTTTGATGTATATTTACTTAAAACATTGTTGGGCGATAGGCCGTAGGGTAAACTATAACAGTTTGTAAGATGTTTAAAGTAAATAAATAATGTATAAAAGATTTTTATAAATCACGAGTTCTCATATGATATTAGTCCTTGTCCGGGACGAACTAACTATCGAATATTGCTTTATCGGGTTGAAAAGCCTAGAGTAATATCCGATAGGAGTGTCTGTGTTCTTTGGTTGTTGGTCTAAGGTGATCGGATTTATTTCGAGAACCTCGGGTCGACCATCAGGGAACATCGACCGTGTCATTTCCAGTTATCGGTGGGGGCCCCAGCCATGGACGTCCCGTGTGTGCTGACGGATTGTTCATACCAGACATTCGACAATGATGGTGATGCTAACTCACTAGTCTCGGTTAGCCTTAGTGGTTTCTCGGGTCTAGTATATATATTGTATTATATGAGTATGGTAACAGGCGGGTGTTGTGGAAGTGATGTTTAAAATAAGAATTCACAATGATGATCGATATTACCCGAACAGTCCACGGGAAGGGCCAGCGTGCTGAGTCCAAGGACCAACGTGCTGATATGTGTACTGATGGACAGCCACGGACGTCTTGTGTGTGCTGACGGAAACAGACAGACACCAACGGACACACACAGACAGCCACAGACGTCCTGTGTGTGCTGGCGGACACCCACGGACGTCCTGTGTGTACTGAACAGACGGCCCATGTGGGCCAAAATCACCCAAACAGTCCACGGGAAGGGTCAGCATGCTGACTCCAAGGACCAACGTGCTGATATGTGTACTGATGGACAGCCACAGACGTCCTGTGTGTGCTGACGGACACACACGGACAGCCACGGACGTCCTGTGTGTGCTGACGGACACCCACGGACATCCTGTGTGTACTGAACAGACAGCCCACATGGGCCAAAATCACCCAAACAGTCCACGGGAAGGGCCAGCGTGCTGAGTCCAAGGACTAGCGTGCTGATATGTGTACTTACGGACAGCCACGGACGTCCTGTGTGTGTGCTGACGGACACACACGGACAGCAACGGACATCCTGTGTGAACTGACGGACAGCCACAGAGAGCCACAGACGTCCTGTGTGTGCTGGCGGACACCCACGGACGTCCTGTGTGTACTGAACAGACAGCCCACGTAGGCCAAAATCACCCAAACAGTCCACGGGAAGGGCCGGCGTGCTGAGTCCAAGGACCAACGTGCTGATATGTGTACTGATGGACAGCCACAGACGTCCTGTGTGTGCTGACGGACACACACGGACAGCGACAGACGTCTTGTCTGTGCTGACGGACACACACGGACGTCCTATGTGTGCTGACGTACACCCACGGACGTCCTGTGTGTGCTGACGGACACACATGGACAGCCACGGACGTCCTGTGTGTGCTGACGGACAGCCACAGATTGCCACAGATGTCCTGTGTGTGCTGTTGAACACCCACGGACATCCTTAGTGTACTGAACAGACAGCCCACGTGGGCCAAAATCACCCAAACAGTCCACGGGAAGGGCCAGCTTGCTGAGTCCAAGGACCAACGTGCTGATATGTGTACTGATGGACAGCCACGGACATCCTTTGTGTGCTGCCGGACACACACGGACACACACAGACAGCCACGGACGTCCTGTGTGTGCTGACGGACACACACGGACGTCCTGGGTGTGGTGACCGACACCCACAGACGTCCTGTGTGTACTGAACAGACAGTCCACGTGGGTCAAAATCACCCGAACAGTCCACGGGAAGGGCCAGCATGCTGAGTCCAAGGACCAGCATGCTGATATGAGTACTGATGGACAGCCACAGACATCCTGTGTGTGTGCTGACAGATACACACGGACAGCCACAGACGTCCTGTGTGTGCTGGCGGACACCCACGGACGTCCTGTGTGTACTGAACAGACAGCCCACGTGGCGATGATGGTGATGCTAACTCGCTAGACTCGTTTAGGCTTTGTGGTTTCTCGGGTCTGGTATATATATATATATATATATAAATATAAATATGATTATATGAATGATATGAGAGACGTGAATAGGAAGTGAGGTATATGATTTGATTCACAATGATGGAAGAATATTCCTTATAAATAAATATCCAGATATGAAATATATTTCCACTGCATACAAATGAAGTTGATTGCTTGAGATATTATTAATATATGTTGGGGTGCTGGACTAGGCTCACTGAGTAAACTAGTTACTCATGACTCATTTGTGCTGCAGGTAACCAATAGGCGGGTGATATACCTTGGATTTGACCTGTTTGACTTCAATCTGAGTTGGGCTGACTTCCGTACAGCGTTCGTTCGAAAGTACTTCCCACCGGAAGCCCGTGATCGATTGGAGATTAAATTCATGGAGCTAGTTCAGGGAGGATTATCTGTTAGGAAGTATGAGGCAGAGTTCACCCGTCTCAGGAAGTATGTCCACTATGGTCAAGAGGACGAGATGATGATTATCCATAAGTTCCTTCGAGGACTTAACCCATATATTAGGAGCAGACTTGAGGCAGTAGAGTTTCTTCGTCTTGCTGATCTTGTTGAGCGTGCTGTGAACGTTGAGCAGGCCATTGCTGCTGAGAGAGCTTCTTCTAGCAATGCCACACAACCTAGACGTCCATCTGTTCCGTTCCAGCCTCTGCCGCATTCTGCTGTGCAGCGAGGACGGGGAGGTAGAGCTTTTTGGGGAGGTCGATCTGAAGGTCTGATATACCTTGGATTGGACCCGTTTTCATCCATGGTATATAGGTGTTTTACTATTTATATATCTATGTTTTCTACTCTTCTAGGTATGTTTTCAGGTTCAGGTGCATTTCGGAGTAAAGCTATGACTTTGGAGCATTTTGGAGCTTAAAGGACATTTCACCCGAGCTGACCATGTAGAGGTCGACGAGAGGAAGAACAATCGATCGATGCGCATCAGTGCTATCGATCGACACCAAGGGATGCCTCGACAAATGAAGATTAATATCGATCAATGTACACAAGTACCATCGATCGATGTCGAGACATTAGACACGTGACATTTTGGATCCAACAGACTGAAAACACAAGGCCAAGCCAAATTACGAAAATGCCCTGACTAGTTTTTAACCTAGTAGATTATATACTGCCTAAGTGTTTTGACGGCAGGGAGAGCTTTTTGTTACAGTTTCACTTTGAGAGAGAAGAGAGAGTTTTGAAGAGAAGATCACTTGTGATTGGAACTCCTTGTTTTCATTTCTTTTCATCTATACTATGAATTTCTATTTCTTCATTGTTATGAATTGCTTTGCTATGTCTGAGTAGTTCACTTATTAGATCCAGGGTTCAGATAGGTTTGTGGAATTATCCCCAAACTATAGATCTGCCTTGTGATGATATTCATGATAGATTTGTATTCACTGCTTGTTTTAGCCTTGCTAACTAGATCTTGATCATAGGATAGCATATTCAAGCACCCTTGTTATCCCATCCTGACATCTATCTATCATATTAGGACTGCTAGAGAGGGCTAACCGCCAATTTAGTATCTTAGTAGGGCATATCATACTCGCGCATAGGCCTGGGTAGAACCCGTCGATCGATGTCCTCAACTGACTATCGATCGACGTTGGCAAAGGTGTATCAGTCGACGTCCCAATAGGACCATCGATCGACACTCTTTCGTTGTCGACATACTAACCGTTGAGACACGAGATCTAGCTTGTTAACCAGTGAAACATGCGACAGCTGATCACTGAGTTAAGCGATTGAGCTCTAATATATCATGCATGCAACAAATAGGCATCTATAGGTATTATAATCTCCAACACCTGAATAGTGGCCCTGCATCTAATATCATTTCCAACCAAGTTACATTTACTATTTACTTCGCTTGTTACTGTTGCTAATTCATTTAAACATTTACAACTCTTAGAATTAATAAACACTAGATTTAATTGTTCCCTAGCTCCTTGTGGATTCGATCCCTAAGTACTACATCTGAACCTCTTTTGATGAGAGTAACACTCCTTAGGGTAATTTGAGTGGTATCAGCGGGAGACCTTACTCTAGGACGGGAAGGAACAACATTAGCCAGCGGTAGTTTTATTATCCTTGCAAAGTCATTTTGATATATCTTATGTATAAGATTTGTTGACCGAAAACCTCGAGGTTAATTTATAACAAATTTTGTAAGATGCTTTTGATTGATATATAAAGAATGTTTTTTTTATGTACGGGTTCCATATGATATTAGTCCATGTCCGGACGAACTAACTATCGGGTATTACTTTGTCGGGTTGAAAAGCCTTGAGTTATATCCGATAGGAGCATTGGTGTTCTTTGGTTGTTGTTCTAAGGTGATCGGAAGTATTCTGAGAACCTCAGATCGACAATCGAGGAACACCGACCGTGTCATTTCCGGTCATCTACGATCGGGAGTGTCATAGACACCCACGGACGTCCTGTGTGTACTAAACAAACAACCCACGTGGGCCAAAATAACCTAAACAGTCCACAGGAAGGGTCAGCCTGCTGAGTCCAAGGACCAACGTGCTGATATGTGTACTGATGGACAGCCATGGACGTCCTGTGTGTGCTGACGGACACACACGGACAGCCACAGACGTCCTGTGTGTGCTGACGGACACACACGGATGTCCTGTGTGTGCTGGCGGACATCCATGGACGTCCTATGTGTACTGAACAGACAGCCTACGTGGGCCAAAATCACCCGAACAGTCCACGGGAAGGGCCAGCGCGCTGAGTCCAAGGACCAGCGTGCTGAGTCCAAGGACCAGCGTGCTGATATGTGTACTGATGGACAGCCACAGACGTCCGTCATGTGTGTGTGCTAACGGACACACACGGACACGCACGGACAGCCACGGACGTCCTGTGTGTACTGAACAGACAGCCCACGTGGGCCAAAATCACCCAAACAGTCCACAGGAAGGACCAGCGTGCTGAGTTCAAGGACAAACATGCTGAGATGTGTACTGATGGACAGCCACATACGTCCTGTGTGTGCTGACGGACACACACGGACAGCCACAGACGTCCTGTGTGTGCTGACAGACACACACGGACACACAAGGACAGCCATGGACGTCCTATGTGTGCTGACGGACAGCCACGGACAGCCACGGACGTCCTGTGTGTGCTGGCGGACACCCACAGACGACCTGTGTGTACTTAACAGACAGCCCACGTGGGCCAAAATCACCCAAACAGTCCACAGCAAGGGTCAGCGTGCTGAGTCAAAGGACCAACGTGCTGATATGTGTACTGATGGACAGCCACGAAGGTCCTGTGTGTGCTGACGGACACACACGGACAGCCACGTACGTCATGTATGTGCTGAAGGACAGCCACAGACGTCCTTTGTGTGCTGACGGACACACAAAGATGTCCTGTGTGTGCTGACGGACACACAGACGTCCTGTGTGTACTGAACAGACAGCCCACGTGGGCCAAAATCACCCGAACAGTCCACAGGAAGGGCCAGCGTGCTGAGTCCAAGGACCAGCGTGCTGATATGTGTACTGATGGACAGCCACAGACGTCCTGTGTGTGCTGCCGGACACAGACGGACACACACGGACAGCTACATACAACCTGTGTGTGTTGGCGGACACCCACAGACGTCCTGTGTGTACTGAACAGACAGCCCACATGGGCCAAAATCACCCGAATAGTCCACGGGAAGGGCCAGCGTGCTGAGTCCAAGGACCAACGTGCTGATATGTGTATTGATGGACAGCCACAGACGTCCTGTGTGTGCTGACGGACACAGTCGGAAACAGACGGACCCACACGGACAACCACGGACGTCCTGTGTGTGCTGGCGGACACCCACAGACGTCCTGTGTGTACTGAACAGACAGCCCACGTGGGCCAAAATCACGCAAACAGTCCACGGGAAGGGCCAGCGTGCTGATTCCCTGGACCAACGTGCTGATATGTGTACCGATGGACAGCCACGGAAGTCCTGTGTGTGCTGATGGGCACAGACGGACACACACGGACAGCCACAGACGTCATGTGTGTGCTGGCGGACACCCACAGACGTCCTGTGTGTATTGAACAGACAGCCCACGTGGGCCAAAATCACCCAAACAGTCCATGGGAAGGGTCAGCGTGCTGAGTCCAAGGACCAACGTGCTGATATGTGTACCGATGGACAGCCACGGACGTCCTGTGTGTGCCGACGGACACACACGGACACACACAGACGTCCACATACGTCCTGTGTATGCTGAAGGACAGCCGCGTACATCCTGTGTGTGCTGACGGACACACACAGACGTCCTGAGTGTGCTGACGGACACACATACGTCATGTGTGTACTGAACATACCGCCCACGTGGGCCAAAATCACCCGAACAGTCCACAGGAAGGGCCAGCGTGCTGAGTCCAAGGACCAGCGTGCTGATATGTATACTGATTGATAGCCACAGACGTCATGTGTGTGCTGACGGACACACACGAACACACACGAACAGCCACGGACGGCCTGTGTGTGCTGGCGGACACCCACGGACATCCTCTGTGTACTGAACAGACAGCCCACGTGGGCCAAAATCACCCGAACAGTCCACGGGAAGGGTCAGCGTGCTGAGTCCAAGGACCAACGTGCTGATATGTATACAGATGGACAGCCAAAGACGTCTTGTGTGTGCTGACGGACACACACGGACAACCACAGACGTCCTGTGTGTGCTGACGGACACACACGGACGTCCTGTGTGTGCTGACGGACACACACGGACATCCTGTGTGTGCTGACGGACACCCACGGACGTCCTGTGTGTACTGAACAGACAGCCCAGATGGGCCAAAATCACCCGAACAGTCTACGGGAAAGGCCAGCGTGCTGAGTCCAAGGACCAGCGTGCTGATATGTGTACTGATAGACAGCCACGGGCGTCCTGTGTGTGGTGACGGACACACACGGACAGCCACAGACGTTCTGTGTGTGCTGACGGACAGCCACGGATGTCCTGTGTGTGCTGGCAGACACCCACAGACGTCCTGTGTGTGCTGGCAGACACGCACAGACGTCCTGTGTGTACTGAACAGACAGCCCACGTTGGCCAAAATCACCCAAACAGTCCACGGGAAGGGCCTGCGTGCTGAGTCAAAGGACCAGCGTGCTGATATGTGTACTGATGGACAGCCACGGACGGCCTTTGTGTGCTGACGGACACACACAGACACACACGCACAGCCACGGACATCATGTGTGTGCTGACGGACAGACACGGACAGCCACAGACGTCCTGTGTGTGCTGGTGTTCATTCACGGACGTCCTGTGTGTATTGAACAGACAACCCGTGTGGGCCAAAATCACCCGAACAGTCCACGGGAAGGGTCAACGTGCTGAGTCCAAGGACCAACGTGCTGATATGTGTACTGATTGACAGCCACGGACGTCCTGTGTGTGCTGACAGACACACACGGACACACATGGACAGCCACGGACGTCCTGTGTGTGGTGACGGACACACACGGACGTCCTGTGTGGGCTGACAGACACCCACGGACGTCCTGTGTGTACTGAACAGACAGCCTACGTGGGCCAAAATCACCCGAACAGTCCATGGGAAGGGCCAGCATGCTGAGTCCAAGGATCAGCGTGCTGATATGTGTACTGATGGACAGCCACAGACATCCTGTGTGTGTGCTGACGGACACACACAGACACAGACAGACAGCCACGGACGTCCTGCGTGTACTGACGGACAGGCACAGACAGCCACGAACATCCTGTGTGTGCTGGCGGACACCAACGGACGTCCTGTGTGTACTGAACAGACAGCCCACGTGGGCAAAATCACCCAAACAGTCCACGGGAAGGGCCAGCGTGCTGAGTCCAAGCACCAACGTGCTGATATGTGTACTGATGGAGAGCCACGGCGTCCTGTGTGTGTTGACGGACACACACGGACAGCCACAGACGTCCTGTGTGTGCTGACGGACACACACGGACGTCCTGTGTGTGCTGACGGACACACACGGACGTCCTTTGTGTGCTGACGGACACCCACAGACGTCCTGTGTGTACTGAACAGACAGCTCAGATGGGCCAAAATCACCCGAACAGTCCACGGGAAGGGCCAGCATGCTGAGTCCAAGGACCAGCGTGCTGATATGTGTACTGATGGACAGCCACGGACGTCCTGTGTGTGGTGACGGACACACACGGACAGCCACAGACGTTCTGTGTGTGCTGACGGACAGCCACAGATGTCCTGTGTGTGCTGGCAGACACCCACAGACGTCCTGTGTGTGCTGGCAGACACCCACAGACGTCCTGTGTGTACTGAACAGACAGCCCACGTTGGCCAAAATCACCCAAACAGTCCACGGGAAGGGCCTGCGTGCTGAGTCAAAGGACCAGCGTGCTGATATGTGTACTGATGGACAGCCACGGACTGCCTTTGTGTGCTGACGGACACACACAGACACACACGGACACACACGGACAGCCACGGACATCCTGTGTGTGCTGACGGACAGACATGGACAGCCACAGACGTCCTGTGTGTGCTGGTGTTCACTCACAGACGTCCTGTGTGTATTGAACAGACAACCCGTGTGGGCCAAAATCACCCGAACAGTCCACGGGAAGGGTCAGCGTGCTGAGTCCAAGGACCAACGTGCTGATATGTGTACTGATTGACAGCCACGGACGTCCTGTGTGTGCTGACGGACACACACGGACACACATGGACAGCCATGGACGTCCTGTGTGTGGTGACGGACACACACGGACATCCTGTGTGGGCTGACAGACACCCACGGACGTCCTGTGTGTACTGAACAGACAGCCCACGTGGGCAAAATCACCCCAACAGTCCACGGGAAGGGCCGGCGTGCTGAGTCCAAGGACCAACGTGCTGATATGTGTACTGATGGAGAGCCACGGACGTCCTGTGTGTGTTGACGGACACACACGGACAGCCACAGACGTCCTGTGTGTGCTGACGGACACACACGGACACACATGGACAGCCACGGACGTCCTGTGTGTGGTGACGGACACACACGGACGTCCTGTGTGGGCTGACAGACACCCACGGACGTCCTGTGTGTACTGAACAGACAGCCTACGTGGGCCAAAATCACCCGAACAGTCCATGGGAAGGGCCAGCATGCTGAGTCCAAGGATCAGCGTGCTGATATGTGTACTGATGGACAGCCACAAACATCCTGTGTGTGTGCTGACGGACACACACAGACAGCCACGGACGTCCTGCGTGTACTGACGGACAGGCACGGACAGCCACGAACATCCTGTGTGTGCTGGCGGACACCAACGGACGTCCTGTGTGTACTGAACAGACAGCCCACGTGGGCAAAATCACCCAAACAGTCCTCGGGAAGGGCCAGCGGGCTGAGTCCAAGCACCAACGTGCTGATATGTGTACTGATGGAGAGCCACGGCGTCCTGTGTGTGTTGACGGACACACACGGACAGCCACAGACGTCCTGTGTGTGCTGACGGACACACACGGACGTCCTGTGTGTGCTGACGGACACACACGGACGTCCTGTGTGTGCTGACGGACACCCACAGACGTCCTGTGTGTACTGAACAGACAGCCCAGATGGGCCAAAATCACCCGAACAGTCCACGGGAAGGGCCAGCATGCTGAGTCCAAGGACCAGCGTGCTGATATGTGTACTGATGGACAGCCACGGACGTCCTGTGTGTAGTGACGGACACACACGGACAGCCACAGACGTTCTGTGTGTGCTGACGGACAGCCACAGATGTCCTGTGTGTGCTGGCAGACACCCACAGACGTCCTGTGTGTGCTGGCAGACACCCACAGACGTCCTGTGTGTACTGAACAGACAGCCCACGTTGGCCAAAATCACCCAAACAGTCCACGGGAAGGGCCTGCGTGCTGAGTCAAAGGACCAGCGTGCTGATATGTGTACTGATGGACAGCCACGGACTGCCTTTGTGTGCTGACGGACACACACAGACACACACGGACACACACGGACAGCCACGGACATCCTGTGTGTGCTGACGGACAGACATGGACAGCCACAGACGTCCTGTGTGTGCTGGTGTTCACTCACGGACGTCCTGTGTGTATTGAACAGACAACCCGTGTGGGCCAAAATCACCCGAACAGTCCACGGGAAGGGTCAGCGTGCTGAGTCCAAGGACCAACGTGCTGATATGTGTACTGATTGACAGCCACGGACGTCCTGTGTGTGCTGACGGACACACACGGACACACATGGACAGCCATGGACGTCCTGTGTGTGGTGACGGACACACACGGACATCCTGTGTGGGCTGACAGACACCCACGGACGTCCTGTGTGTACTGAACAGACAGCCCACGTGGGCAAAATCACCCCAACAGTCCACGGGAAGGGCCGGCGTGCTGAGTCCAAGGACCAACGTGCTGATATGTGTACTGATGGAGAGCCACGGACGTCCTGTGTGTGTTGACGGACACACACGGACAGCCACAGACGTCCTGTGTGTGCTGACGGACACACACGGACACACATGGACAGCCACGGACGTCCTGTGTGTGGTGACGGACACACACGGACGTCCTGTGTGGGCTGACAGACACCCACGGACGTCCTGTGTGTACTGAACAGACAGCCTACGTGGGCCAAAATCACCCGAACAGTCCATGGGAAGGGCCAGCATGCTGAGTCCAAGGATCAGCGTGCTGATATGTGTACTGATGGACAGCCACAAACATCCTGTGTGTGTGCTGACGGACACACACAGACAGCCACGGACGTCCTGCGTGTACTGACGGACAGGCACGGACAGCCACGAACATCCTGTGTGTGCTGGCGGACACCAACGGACGTCCTGTGTGTACTGAACAGACAGCCCACGTGGGCAAAATCACCCAAACAGTCCACGGGAAGGGCCAGCGGGCTGAGTCCAAGCACCAACGTGCTGATATGTGTACTGATGGAGAGCCACGGCGTCCTGTGTGTGTTGACGGACACACACGGACAGCCACAGACGTCCTGTGTGTGCTGACGGACACACACGGACGTCCTGTGTGTGCTGACGGACACACACGGACGTCCTGTGTGTGCTGACGGACACCCACAGACGTCCTGTGTGTACTGAACAGACAGCCCAGATGGGCCAAAATCACCCGAACAGTCCACGGGAAGGGCCAGCATGCTGAGTCCAAGGACCAGCGTGCTGATATGTGTACTGATGGACAGCCACGGACGTCCTGTGTGTAGTGACGGACACACACGGACAGCCACAGACGTTCTGTGTGTGCTGACGGACAGCCACAGATGTCCTGTGTGTTCTGGCAGACACCCACAGACGTCCTGTGTGTGCTGGCAGACACCCACAGACGTCCTGTGTGTACTGAACAGACAGCCCACGTTGGCCAAAATCACCCAAACAGTCCACGGGAAGGGCCTGCGTGCTGAGTCAAAGGACCAGCGTGCTGATATGTGTACTGATGGACAGCCACGGACTGCCTTTGTGTGCTGACGGACACACACAGACACACACGGACACACACGGACAGCCACGGACATCCTGTGTGTGCTGACGGACAGACATGGACAGCCACAGACGTCCTGTGTGTGCTGGTGTTCACTCACGGACGTCCTGTGTGTATTGAACAGACAACCCGTGTGGGCTAAAATCACCCGAACAGTCCACGGGAAGGGTCAGCGTGCTGAGTCCAAGGACCAACGTGCTGATATGTGTACTGATTGACAGCCACGGACGTCCTGTGTGTGCTGACGGACACACACGGACACACATGGACAGCCATGGACGTCCTGTGTGTGGTAACGGACACACACGGACATCCTGTGTGGGCTGACAGACACCCACGGACGTCCTGTGTGTACTGAACAGACAGCCCACGTGGGCAAAATCACCCCAACAGTCCACGGGAAGGGCCAGCGTGCTGAGTCCAAGGACCAACGTGCTGATATGTGTACTGATGGAGAGCCACGGACGTCCTGTGTGTGTTGACGGACACACACGGACAGCCACAGACGTCCTGTGTGTGCTGACGGACACACACGGACACACATGGACAGCCACGGACGTCCTGTGTGTTGTGACGGACACACACGGACGTCCTGTGTGGGCTGACAGACACCCACGGACGTCCTGTGTGTACTGAACAGACAGCCTACGTGGGCCAAAATCACCCGAACAGTCCATGGGAAGGGCCAGCATGCTGAGTCCAAGGATCAGCGTGCTGATATGTGTACTGATGGACAGCCACAAACATCCTGTGTGTGTGCTGACGGACACACACAGACAGCCACGGACGTCCTGCGTGTACTGACGGACAGGCACGGACAGCCACGAACATCCTGTGTGTGCTGGCGGACACCAACGGACGTCCTGTGTGTACTGAACAGACAGCCCACGTGGGCAAAATCACCCAAACAGTCCACGGGAAGGGCCAGCGTGCTGAGTCCAAGCACCAACGTGCTGATATGTGTACTGATGGAGAGCCACGGCGTCCTGTGTGTGTTGACGGACACACACGGACAGCCACAGACGTCCTGTGTGTGCTGACGGACACACAAGGACGTCCTGTGTGTGCTGACGGACACACACGGACGTCCTGTGTGTGCTGACGGACACCCACGGACGTCCTGTGTGTACTGAACAGACAGCCCAGATGGGCCAAAATCACCCGAACAGTCCACGGGAAGGGCCAGCGTGCTGAGTCCAAGGACCAGCGTGCTGATATGTGTACTGATGGACAGCCACAGACGTCCTGTGTGTGGTGACGGACACACACGGACAGCCACAGACGTTCTGTGTGTGCGGACGGACAGCCACGGATGTCCTGTGTGTGCTGGCAGACACCCACAGACGTCCTGTGTGTGCTGGCAGACACCCACAGACGTCCTGTGTGTGCTGGCAGACACCCACAGACGTCCTGTGTGTACTGAACAGATAGCCCACGTTGGCCAAAATCACCCAAACAGTCCACGGGAAGGGCCTGCGTGCTGAGTCAAAGGACCAGCGTGCTGATATGTGTACTGATGGACAGCCACGGACTGCCTTTGTGTCCTGACGGACACACACAGACACACACGGACACACACGGACAGCCACGGACATCCTGTGTGTGCTGACGGACAGACATGGACAGCCACAGACGTCCTGTGTGTGCTGGTGTTCACTCACGGACGTCCTGTGTGTATTGAACAGACAACCCGTGTGGGCCAAAATCACCCGAACAGTCCACGGGAAGGGTCAGCGTGCTGAGTCCAAGGACCAACGTGCTGATATGTGTACTGATTGACAGCCACGGACGTCCTGTGTGTGCTGACGGACACACACGGACACACATGGACAGCCATGGACGTCCTGTGTGTGGTGACGGACACACACGGACATCCTGTGTGGGCTGACAGACACCCACGGACGTCCTGTGTGTACTGAACAGACAGCCCACGTGGGCAAAATCACCCCAACAGTCCACGGGAAGGGCCGGCGTGCTGAGTCCAAGGACCAACGTGCTGATATGTGTACTGATGGAGAGCCACGGACGTCCTGTGTGTGTTGACGGACACACACGGACAGCCACAGACGTCCTGTGTGTGCTGACGGACACACACGGACACACATGGACAGCCACGGACGTCCTGTGTGTGGTGACGGACACACACGGACGTCCTGTGTGGGCTGACAGACACCCACGGACGTCCTGTGTGTACTGAACAGACAGCCCACGTTGGCCAAAATCACCCAAACAGTCCACGGGAAGGGCCTGCGTGCTGAGTCAAAGGACCAGCGTGCTGATATGTGTACTGATGGACAGCCACGGACTGCCTTTGTGTGCTGACGGACACACACAGACACACACGGACACACACGGACAGCCACGGACATCCTGTGTGTGCTGACGGACAGACATGGACAGCCACAGACGTCCTGTGTGTGCTGGTGTTCACTCACGGACGTCCTGTGTGTATTGAACAGACAACCCGTGTGGGCTAAAATCACCCGAACAGTCCACGGGAAGGGTCAGCGTGCTGAGTCCAAGGACCAACGTGCTGATATGTGTACTGATTGACAGCCACGGACGTCCTGTGTGTGCTGACGGACACACACGGACACACATGGACAGCCATGGACGTCCTGTGTGTGGTAACGGACACACACGGACATCCTGTGTGGGCTGACAGACACCCACGGACGTCCTGTGTGTACTGAACAGACAGCCCACGTGGGCAAAATCACCCCAACAGTCCACGGGAAGGGCCAGCGTGCTGAGTCCAAGGACCAACGTGCTGATATGTGTACTGATGGAGAGCCACGGACGTCCTGTGTGTGTTGACGGACACACACGGACAGCCACAGACGTCCTGTGTGTGCTGACGGACACACACGGACACACATGGACAGCCACGGACGTCCTGTGTGTTGTGACGGACACACACGGACGTCCTGTGTGGGCTGACAGACACCCACGGACGTCCTGTGTGTACTGAACAGACAGCCTACGTGGGCCAAAATCACCCGAACAGTCCATGGGAAGGGCCAGCATGCTGAGTCCAAGGATCAGCGTGCTGATATGTGTACTGATGGACAGCCACAAACATCCTGTGTGTGTGCTGACGGACACACACAGACAGCCACGGACGTCCTGCGTGTACTGACGGACAGGCACGGACAGCCACGAACATCCTGTGTGTGCTGGCGGACACCAACGGACGTCCTGTGTGTACTGAACAGACAGCCCACGTGGGCAAAATCACCCAAACAGTCCACGGGAAGGGCCAGCGTGCTGAGTCCAAGCACCAACGTGCTGATATGTGTACTGATGGAGAGCCACGGCGTCCTGTGTGTGTTGACGGACACACACGGACAGCCACAGACGTCCTGTGTGTGCTGACGGACACACAAGGACGTCCTGTGTGTGCTGACGGACACACACGGACGTCCTGTGTGTGCTGACGGACACCCACGGACGTCCTGTGTGTACTGAACAGACAGCCCAGATGGGCCAAAATCACCCGAACAGTCCACGGGAAGGGCCAGCGTGCTGAGTCCAAGGACCAGCGTGCTGATATGTGTACTGATGGACAGCCACAGACGTCATGTGTGTGGTGACGGACACACACGGACAGCCACAGACGTTCTGTGTGTGCGGACGGACAGCCACGGATGTCCTGTGTGTGCTGGCAGACACCCACAGACGTCCTGTGTGTGCTGGCAGACACCCACAGACGTCCTGTGTGTGCTGGCAGACACCCACAGACGTCCTGTGTGTACTGAACAGATAGCCCACGTTGGCCAAAATCACCCAAACAGTCCACGGGAAGGGCCTGCGTGCTGAGTCAAAGGACCAGCGTGCTGATATGTGTACTGATGGACAGCCACGGACTGCCTTTGTGTCCTGACGGACACACACAGACACACACGGACACACACGGACAGCCACGGACATCCTGTGTGTGCTGACGGACAGACATGGACAGCCACAGACGTCCTGTGTGTGCTGGTGTTCACTCACGGACGTCCTGTGTGTATTGAACAGACAACCCGTGTGGGCCAAAATCACCCGAACAGTCCACGGGAAGGGTCAGCGTGCTGAGTCCAAGGACCAACGTGCTGATATGTGTACTGATTGACAGCCACGGACGTCCTGTGTGTGCTGACGGACACACACGGACACACATGGACAGCCATGGACGTCCTGTGTGTGGTGACGGACACACACGGACATCCTGTGAGGGCTGACAGACACCCACGGACGTCCTGTGTGTACTGAACAGACAGCCCACGTGGGCAAAATCACCCCAACAGTCCACGGGAAGGGCCAGCGTGCTGAGTCCAAGGACCAACGTGCTGATATGTGTACTGATGGAGAGCCACGGACGTCCTGTGTGTGTTGACGGACACACACGTACAGCCACAGACGTCCTGTGTGTGCTGACGGACACACACGGACGTCCTGTGTGTGCTGACGGACACCCACGGACGTCCTGTGTGTGCTGACGGACACCCACGGACGTCCTGTGTGTGCTGACGGACACACACGGACAGCCTTAGACGTCTTGTGTGTGATGACGGACAGCCACGGACGTCCTGTATGTGGTGGTGGACACCCACGGACGTCATGTGTGTACTGAATAGATAGCCCAAGTGGGCCAAAATCACCCAAACAGTCCACGGGAAGGGCCAGCGTGCTGAGTCCAAGGACCAACATGCTGATATGTGTACTGATGGACAGCCACAGACGTCCTGTGGGTGCTAAAGGACACACACGGGCACACACGGACAGCCACGTACGTCATGTGTGTGCTGACGGACAGCCACGGACGTCCTGTGTGTGCTGACGGACACACACACACGTCCGGTGTGTGCTGACGGACACACACAGACGTCCTGTGTGTACTGAACAGAGAGCCCACGTGGGCAAAAATCACCCGAACAGTCCACAGGAAGGGCCAGCGTGGTGAGTCCAAGGACCAGCGTGCTGATATGTCTACTGATGGACAGCCACGGACGTCATGTGTGTGGTGACGGAGACACACGAAGAGCCACAGACGTTCTGTGTGTGTTGATGGACAGCCACAGACGTCATGTGTGTGCTGGCAGACACCCACGGACGTCCTGTGAGTACTGAACAGACAGCCCACGTTGGCCAAAATCACCCAAACAGTCCACGGGAAGGGCCTGCGTGCTGAGTCAAAGGACCAGCGTGCTGATATGTGTACTGATGGACAGCCACGGATGGCATGTGTGTGCTGACAGACATACACAGACACACACTGACACACTCGGATAGCCACAGACTTCCTGTGTGTGCTGACGGACAGCCACGGACGTCCTGTGTGTGCTGGCGTTCACCCACGGACGTCCTGTGTGTATTGAAAAGACAACCCACGTCGGCCAAAATCACCCGAACAGTCCACGGGAAGGGTCAGCGTGCTGAGTCCAAGGACCAACGCGCTGATATGTGTACTGATGGACAGCCACGGACGTCCTGTGTGTGCTGATGGACACACACGGACACACATGGACAGCCACGGACGTCCGGTGTGTGGTGACGGACACACATGGACGTCCTGTGTGTGCTGACAGACACCCACGGATGTCCTATGTGTACTGAACAGACAGCCCACGTGGGCCAAAATCACCCAAACAGTCCACAGGAAGGGCCAGCGTGCTGAGTCCAAGGACCAACGTGCTGATATGTGTACTGATGGACGGCCACAGTAGTCCTGTGTGTGCTGGCGGACACCCACAGACGTCCTGTGTTTACTGAACAGACAGCCCACGTGGGCCAAAATCACTCAAACAGTCCACGGGAAGGGCCAGTGTGCTGAGTCCAAGGACCAACGTGCTGATATGTGTACTGATGGACAGCCACGAACGTCCTGTGTGTGCTGACGGACACAGTCAGACACAGACGGACACACTCGGACAGCCACAGATGTCCTGTGTGTGCTGGCGGACACCCACGGATGTCCTGTGTGTACTGAACAGACAGCCCACGTGGGCCAAAATCACCCGAACAGTCCACGGGAAGGGTTAGCGTGCTGAGTCCAAGGACCAACGTGCTGATATGTATACAGATGGACAGCCAAGGACGTCCTGTGTGTGCTGACGGCCACACACGGACAGCCACAGACGTCCTGTGTGTGCTGACAGACACACACAAACGTCCTGTGTGTGCTGACGGACACACACAGACGTCCTGTGTGTGCTGACGGACACCCACTGACGTCCTGTGTGTACAGAACAGACAGCCCACGTGGGCCAAAATCACCCGAACAGTCCACGGGAAGGGCCAGCGTGCTGAGTCCAAGGACCAGCGTGCTGATATGTGTACTGATGGACAGCCATGGACGTCGTGTGTGCGGTGACAGACACACACGGACAGCCACGGACGTCCTGTTTGTGCTGACGGACAGCCACGGACGTCATGTGTGTGCTGGAAGACACCCCACGTTGGCCAAAATCACCCAAACAGTCCACGGGAAGGGCCTGCGTGCTGAGTCAAAGGACCAGCGTGCTGATATGTGTACTGATGGACAGCCACGGACGTCCTGTGTGTGCTGACGGACAAACACAGACACACACGGACACACACGGACAGCCACAGACGTCCTGTGTTTGCTGACGGACAGCCATAGACAGCCACAGACGTCTTGTGTGTGCTGGCGGACACCCACGGACGTCCTGTGTGTACTGAAAAGACAACCCACGTGGGCTAAAATCACCCGAACAGTCCACGGGAAGGGTCAGCGTGCTGAGTCCAAGGACCAACGTGCTGATATGTGTACTGATGGACAGCCACGGACGTCCTGTGTGTGCTGACGGACACACATGGACAGCCACAGACGTCCAGTGTGTGGTAACGGACACACACTGACGTCATGTGTGTGCTGACAGACACCCACGGAAGTCCTGTGTGTACTGAATAGACAGCCCACGTGGGCCAAAATCACCCGAACAGTCCATGGGAAGGGCCAGCGTGCTGAGTCCAAGGACCAGCGTGCTGAATCCAAGGACCAGCGTGCTGGTATGTGTACTGATGGACAGCCATATATGTCCTGTGTGTGTGCTGACATACACACAGAGACACACACCGACAGCCACAGACAGCCACGAACGTCCTGCGTGTACTGGCGGACAGCCACGAACGTCCTGTGTGTGCTGGCGGACAGCCACGGATGTCCTGTGTGTACTGAACAGACAGCCCACGTGGGCCAAAATCACCCAAACAGTCCACAAGAAGGGCCAGCGTGCTGACTCCAAGGACCAACGTGCTGATATGTGTACTGATGGACAGCCACGGACATCCTGTGTGTGTTGACGGACACACACGGACAGCCAAGGACGTCCTGTGTGTGCTGACGGACACACACGGACGTCCTGTGTGTGCTGACGGACACCCACGGATGTCCTGTGTGTGCTGACGGACACCCACGGACGTCCTGTGTGTGCTGACGGTAACACACGGACAGACACGGACAGCCTTAGACGTCTTGTGTGTGATGACGGACAGCCACGGACGTCCTGTGTGTGGTGGTGGACACCCACGGACGTCATGTGTGTACTGAACAGATAGCCCAAGTGGGCCAAAATCACCCAAACAGTCCACGGGAAGGGCCAGCGTGCTGAGTCCAAGGACCAACGTGCTGATATGTGTACTGATGGACAGCCACGGACGTCCTGTGGGTGCTAAAGGACACACACGGGCACACACGGACAGCCACGTACGTCATGTGTGTGCTGACGGACAGCCACGGACGTCCTGTGTGTGCTGACGGACACACAAAGACGTCCGGTGTGTGCTGACGGACACACACAGACGTCCTGTGTGTACTGAACAGAGAGCCCACGTGGGCTAAAATCACCCAAACAGTCCACAGGAAGGGCCAGCGTGGTGAGTCCAAGGACCAGCGTGCTGATATGTCTACTGATGGACAGCCACGGACGTCATGTGTGTGGTGACGGACACACACGGACAGCCACAGACGGTCTGTGTGTGCTGATGGACAGCCACAGACAACCTGTGTGTGCTGGCAGACACCCACGGACGTCCTGTGAGTACTGAACAGACAGCCCACGTTGGCCAAAATCACCCAAACAGTCCACGGGAAGGGCCTGCGTGCTGAGTCAAAGGACCATCTCTAACAGTCATAAAATGACATAAGGAAACTAATAAAGTCGAAATAATAAACTTGGAAGCAAAGGAATTGATGGCTCCATGAAAACTAGCCGTTGGAGGCTTTATGGTGAGAATCTTGGCCAAATGAATGTAGATGGTGTTCTCCTTGTATCTGGACGGTTTGAGGGGATAACTAAGCTTCCTGGGAACCTTCTTGATGGTTTGGAATGTGCTGAGGTCGTGCCTAATCTGAAGGAAAAAGAGCTGTTGGAGTTTTAATGCTTGAGACTCCAAATAAGGCAAGTTGAAGTAAATGAGGATCCTCCTGATCCAATGGTTGCTGGTGCATGGTATGAACTTGCAGAACTCCTCCTGGACTCCTAGAATATCTCCTGATTGGTTGAAATGATCTCCTGGTCGCCAATGTCTGGTTTGAAGCTGATTGAACCGGTTAGCTTCCAATTGAGGCAAGTGTAGAACTGGTTTGACCGGTTTTGGAGATTGGATCATAACTTCATAATTCCGTGGCCATTTCTCCTGATCTTGGGCTTTCTGGAAAGCTGATAAACTCCTCTTGACTCCTATGATGGGCTTTGCTTCAGGCCGCTCTTTTCTTGGGCTGGAATCTCCTTCTAAAGTCGGATACTTGCAGATGGACGGGCTGGAAAACCTCTGACTTGTAAAATTCATAACTTCTTTCTCCGTGAATATTTTGGCTCGATTCCAATTGGGATGGACTCCGTCTTGAGTGTAGAATCCAATAAAATTTGTTTCATGTTGAGTCCTTCTGGTTGTAGAGATATACACCTTGGACTGAACCTCGGTCGCTGGTACCTCCTAGATGGCCGGTTTGGACGGTTTGGTGAGAACCAGAACCATGAATTTCGTGACCACAACATCCCCTCCCTCTTGATAAGGTTTCGACCTCGAAACTATGTAACCTGCACCAAGATAGAGCAAGTCAGCTTTCATCCTCTTTTGAGATTCTAAAACCTCACCTTGGAACTGTTTCGGTTTCGGAATGGAATTTGTATCAGGTGGTTCTCCTTTGAGAAAATAGGAATGGATCACGCCTCTGCTCTGGACATGGTCATTTATTATCTTCTGGAGTGGATGGTCCTTCAAATTTTTGGTGGCCACGTTTCTGATCATCTTTGGAGTTGATCCTCCTAGCAACATAAGATAATCTGGTGGGATTTCTTTGAAGCTTTCTTCTTTGCAACCTGAAAAATTCTCAACGTTCTGGACAAAAAGCAAGTGCATTATATCTGTCATTGAAATATTAAGAACATGCTGATCTAAAAGGAATCTTACCATAGGTTTTGGAACTTGAACAATGGATTGTTCAGATTTCGGTTTCCACTTAGAGGTGGGTTCATGGCTGAGCTTAGGGTCTGGTTCTTTCTTTCGAACTATAATAAGCTTATTGCTTTCATTTTTTCTCCCTGTACCAAGAACACACGTCAGTACTAGTATCCAAAGGTGGTGTTAGAAACTTACCTTGGTGGGATACTTTTATGACCGGTTTTCCTTCTTTAAGCAACATGGACAGCTTTGTGTCTTGAGCCATCTTCTGGTCTATCACAAGGGTGACGCCTGGTGATTCTTTTTTTTTGAATTCTTGCTCCTTAAGTTCTGTTACGTCACCTTTTGACAAAGACAAGTGCATTACACAAGAACTTGGAACCAATAAATCAGATTGAATAAAACTATCACTTTTCATAGATAAATCTGTTTTCTCTTCTAGTGATATTTCTATCAATGGTTGCTTAGTAGGACAAACTACAGCATAGTGTCCTTTCTTATGACATCTATAACATGTCTGATATTTCAAATTCTCAGAGTTAGAAGACTTACCTTGGCTTGTTGGCTCTTCTTTATTTGTGTTTAAAATCTCCTTGTCTCTTGGACTTAAATCATGGACAACTTTTGATCTCAACAAGGATGTTGAGTTCGTCTCTTTCTGGACCTCAGGACCTGTCTTAACAGAAGTTTGATTTTGATACAGAAAGTAGTGGAGAATCACCAGGAAATTTAATAAATCTCATAGGAGTTAGGATGAAGAAGGTATCCCATTTTCAAATAAGGTGATCCCAGTTTTCCTGTTTGGGAATATGACAGCTTCTTTGTCATTATAATCAAACCAGGATGAATCGCAATGTAAGAAGCTTGATTTTGATACATAAAGTAATGGAGAATCACTAGGAAGTTGAATAAATCTCATAGGAGTTAGGATGAAGAAGCTATCCCACTTTCAAATCAGGTGATTCCAGTTTTCCTGTTTGGTAATATGACAGCTTCTTTGTCATTCGAATCAAACCAGGATGAATCGCGATGTAAGAAGCTTGGTTTTGATACATAAAGTAGTGGAGAATCACCAGAAAGTTGAATAAATCTCATAGGAGTTAGGATGAAGAAGCTATCCCACTTTCAAATCAGGTGAATCCAGTTTTCCTGTTTGAGAATATGACAACTTCTTTGTCATTCTAATCAAGCCAGGATGAATCAAGTTGTAAGAAGCCTGAACTGGATACATAAAGTAGTGGAGAACCATTAGGAAGTTGAATAAATCTCATAGGGGTTAGGATGAAGAAGCTATCCCACTTTCAAATAAGGTGATCCTAGTTTTCCTGTTTGGGAATATGACAACTTCTTTGTCATTCTAATCAAACCAGGATGAATCTATGACTTTTGAGTATTAAGATAGAAATGATGAAAAGTATAAGAGAATGGATGGATTAGAGAATGATTTAGACAAGTATCATGATGAACAAGTAAAATGATGTATAAGGGAGAGACTCCAATCCGTTAATCTTGTTATGGTGAAGAGTTTACAATATATAGAGACTCAGATACAAGGGTTTTCAATCAGATGAAAAAGATAAGCATGTGGAGTCAATAAAGGTAAAGCGCCTCTTTTGAACTTAGCCAATGGGGAAGCTCACATGGTTTTGGCATCTAGGAATATGCTGACAGCCTGTTCCAGTCTGTCCCTATCCTTTCCTTTGCTCCCAACGGTCCTCAGCTCACGGTAAAGGTCTCAAGTAACTCCAGCCTCAAATGCTTCTACTTTGGGTGAATGTTTTATCATTCTTGGTTGAGTAACTGTTCTGGACGTACGGCCAAATGGTAAGGCCTTGTACGGCCCCGGTCGAGTTCATACTCAAACCTCTTCATCTGATCTCAGCTCTTCATATCTTTACTCTCTAACCTCATGTAACTCTCCACAACTCAACACTCCCCCTCAAGCTTAACTTAGTGACTTAGTTAAGCTTGGACAGCTATGAGACCTTCCTCATTAAAAACCTCACCAAGGAAAACCCAATGGGATAAAACCTTAATGAGGGAAAAAGAGTAAAGATCTCATGACTAAGGGGATCAGCTTCTAGGAGTAAGATCAATGAGTCCCAACCTGATGTGTATGGACTCCATTGTCTTGTGTCTTGCGGCTTTGGTAAAGACATCAGCTAGTTGATCTTCACTCTTTGTGTAGCATGGCAGAATAACTCCAAGGATCATCATCTGCCTTACCTTGTGGCAATCAACTTCAATGTGCTTGGTTCTTTCATGAAACACAGAGTTGGAGGCAATGTGAATTGCTGCTTGGTTATCACAATGCATGATCATTGGTGTAGACTGCTCCACGCTCAGATGCTTCAAAATCCCTTTAATCCACACCAACTCATTTGTAAGCTTCAGCATTGCTTTATATTCAGCTTCAGCACTTGAGCAGGACACCACCTTCTGCTTCTTGCTCTTCCAAGTGACTAGATTGCCTCCAATGAAGGTGCAATAGCCTGTTGTTGATCTTCTATGTGCCCTATCACCAGCCCAATCAGCATCACAGTAACCAACTACTTCAGTACTCTTGTTGCAGCCTAACTAAACATCTTGGCCCGGAGCTCCATTCAGGTACATCAGAATTCTCTCAACCATGCGCTAATGATGTTCCCTTGGTGTTTGCATATGCTGGCTCACCTGATTCACAGCAAAACATATATCAGGCCGTGTGATAGTCAAGTAGATTAGCTTACCCACTAGCTTCCTATAAGGCTTTGGATCATGAAGAGGTTTTCTGTCTTCAAGCTCCCCATCACGTGGAACCTTATACCCATCCTCCATGGGCATCTTGGCTGTCTTTCCTCCAAGAGCACCTGCATCCTTCAACAGATCAAGTGCATATTTCCTTTGAGACATGAATAAACCTTCCTTGGATCTACATATCTCAATACCAAGGAAGTATTTTATTTCTCCTAAGTCTTTGATTTCAAAAACTGATTTCAGAAACTCTTTGGTTTCTTGTATCCCATTCTTATCACTACCTTTTATAATGATATCATTAACATACACAAGGATAGCTATGATACCTGATAGGCTTGAGAGAGTAAACAAGGTGTGATCTAGTTCAGATTTGATAAACCCACGCCCATTCAGTGTATTACTTAGCTTGTTGTACCAAGCCCTTGGTGATTGCTTCAAACCATAGATAGCCTTTTCGAGTCTCAAGACATTCCCTGTGTTGAGATGAGGTGATAAGGAGTGGATACATTGATAGATGAAGAGTATTGGGGCAGTCAGTAACTTTGGGGATTTACCACAGTAAGTTTAGTTTTACTGTGGTAACTGAGTGAAAGGAAGAGAAGTTACCAGGATGGGTTAAATTGGAGTCTACCTGATGTTAATCCTTTCTTATCCTAAGAGAGACGTTGGAAGAGGATAAGGAAAGGATAAGGATGCACTTTGACAACCTGTATAGTGCTGGAAAGGAGAAGTTGCTTTTGCACTGTTACAAGCATGTGAGAAAGCACAGCCAAGTGTTTCAAAAGGAGTTCCAGCCTGTCCATTGACTTCACATGCTTATATATTTCGAAAACCGTTGTTTCTCTCTCTATATATACTTGTAAACCTCATCAGTAATCAATTAATAGAGTTTTGAGTATTCTCTTAGTCTCTCTTAATCTCCAAATCTCATACAAATTACACTAATCATCTCTTGATCTTTATTCATCACTTTACAAATACAAAAGTGTATATGGTATTAGAGCCAGGTTGGCAAGGAAGGGAGTGGTGATTTTCGAATCTGTTTGTGTTGTTCTTGGGGTTCTTGAGCTGTTCTTGAGCTGTTCTTCACTTTCTAGGTATTTTGGAGGTTTTCTGGTCGATCCAAGCAACCTCAACAGAAGATGAAGCATAGATCTAGTAAATCAGTAGAGCTTGAAGAAGAGATAGGATGGAGTGTGTTCAAGATGGGTGAAGGGAGCTTTGGAAAGCTGTGGGTTATGGAGTAGTCATGGAAAAGGGAAGCCTTTCATAAAAATGGCTACTGAAGAAGGTCAGCTAAGAGGTCTGAGGCTGGAAGATGAAGGTGTTCAAGGAAACACTACCAAGAGTGAGATTGAAACAACTTTAGGCAAGTCCAAACTTGTAAGGGTCGTTGAGGACAAGAGGGTGATCTGCGGCTTGAGACAAGGGAAGGATGAGTGTTATCAGCTTGTGGGAAGGCTGTGAGAAGCATGGTCAGAGTTAGATGTGGTGAAAGCACACACTGTTAGGGGAATTTTGTGTAGGCTCTTTGTGAGTACCACGAAACGATGGATAAGCTAGTAAACCGAGGGTGTTTGTATGTATTTCGTGAGGATTTAGAGATGATAATGAAGAAATAGGCTTGAAGAAACCTTTATTAGATAGAACGAACAAGATTACAAGGTATTGAGTAAGAACCCTAATTCTAGCCGTCTAGTTCTAGTCTCTAAGCCTTGGGGAAGTCGATCCTCTGCTTGAGGGCTGCTGTAGCTCTTATATAGTCGTATAGAAGTAGGTCTCATTAGGTTAAACTCTTCCATATTCGGAAATATGGAAGGTTCTCCTTGTCGGAAGTTTTCCATTTCTTGGAAGGGAGCAGAGTCCAGGGACCAAGCCCAGGGTTCCCCCTGGTGGGGACCCGGGGTACCTATTCATCAGGGATCCGGGGATCTGAGTCCTACCTGGAGGCTGGGGAGAATAATACCGGGATATTTTTCCCCACAGTTTGCCCCTTATTTCTCGACTTTGTCATCGAAGTCCGGGAATAACCTGTGCACTCAAGTCAACCGGGGTTGCTCATTCTCAGCAGGCTCCCTTTAGGCAGGACCCTATTCCGATGATCTTGTTAGCCTAGGTTCCACTCAAGTCGGAACTCATTCTGAACCTAGGTAAGTACCGGTCCCTTCGCGTTCAGTCGATATCTGATAGTAGTTTCTTCTATTTTCTTGGAGATGACAAGGCTGGAGTTTTGTCGTGCGGTTCACGCGCGGGTTGAAGAAGATCGGGAGATTCGGCTGGTAACCGACCCCGGTTCGTTCCCTTGGGTCTTCAAGAAATGATCTCTTATTGAATCCTGAGATTGTTTTCCCGCGCGATCACACTCTCCTGACACGTGTCGATCCTAAGGCTTTTTCCCTTTTTTACTTGGACTTTTGAGTTTCCTTTTCAAAGCTCTTCGTGCAGTAAACCTAGATTTTTAGTCTCTTCGACAGCTCTCCATTCTCTTATCTCTTTACTCCGGATCCCTTAAGATGAAAAGCGAGCCTGATTTTTCCTCCGGCTCATCATCGATTGGTGTCAGGGTTCGCTCTCGACGCATGATTGGAGACGAAGTTTGCGAATCGATGAACTCCTCGGGATCTTCTCTGGGCCTGTCTGCCGAAATAGAAGAGATCAAGAACGCAGCCATGGGGGAGACCTCTGATATTATGTGTTTACGCACACCAATTAACCTAATGTGCACACTAACAATCGAATGGTATGTCGATGTAGCACTTTAGGATCGAATCCACAGAGACCAACGATTACACTTTATCTTTATGGGATCAATACTTAGCTAAAACAATATGGGGGTTTTAAGATTTGAGGGTTTTGTGAGAAACAAGTAACATGATTAATTAAAGTATTCAGATAATTAAAATGCTAGCCTAGGGTGGTTTGATCGGGTGTTAAACAAGTGTGAGCCAAACAATTATTCAAGTTCAATTAAGAGCAAGTCTAGAACTCAGATCACTCAAATAGAACAGTCCACTGTCGTGGTACTGCTCCCTATGCTGATCGATCTTGATACCTATACTCTCGTTTGGATCAAGACGCGACAGCAAGCAATAGAGATCAAGTCCGATATGTTCACAAAACACCCTAACATCTACTTTCGCTGGTTAGGGATGCAATGCTCATTCATAACAGATCTAGCAACCTATTACACGGTTAATGAACAGGTTAAACCTAGGATCTAACATTAAGCGGCCAGTTTAATGCAAGCATTAAGAACAATTATGAATGAAGACAATCAATGGTTTCACTTATCTATGTTTAACTCACGGATCAAACACCCTAACACCCTAGACTAAGCAAGCTGACAACTCAGCCATGAAACAAGAATACACAGAGACAGAGATATAAAGCAATATGAAATATGACTGAAATAAAGTAATAGGGTTCAGGGGGTTCTTCTCTAAATCGAGAGAGATGGCCTTCTCCCTTTACAAAGTAGCAAAATCTCAAGTCTCCAACTCTAAGGTCTAGTTTCTTCTCCAAAAATAGCATAGAATAATAGGAAGAAACAGAAAAATAAGATAAATCAAAACCACAGGCGGCTGGGAGAGAAAATAGAGAGATTAGGGCAAATCCCGAAATAGGTTGTAGTTTCCTTCAAAATCTTTGCCGCTGGAACAGGCACTCTGAGCAGTCATTCGGGTTGCTCCGCTATCTGGAACAGTCGTCAAGACTGTTCTGCGTGAAAATCACCAAATTGCACTGTTTTCTGCCTCTTTTGTTCCAGCTGGTCCATCTCCCATCCAATGCAACTCCAGACCTGTAATGACTCGAAAAGGACTAGGAAGACTTGATAAAGACTTGAAAATCAATTGAAAAGCATATATACAAGATGTATAAAACACCATATATCAATTCCCCCAGACTTAGATCCTTGTTTGTCCTCAAACAATGTCAAGTATCAAGAACATGGAGAAAGGTTTGAAAGTGTGAGAACTCTCCTATTCTCAGCAACCATACTTTAACCACGAATCTCTAAACCATACAAGTAGTAAAACTAGGACAACACACCCTTACCGGAACCCCACTGACTGCTGTTCAAAAATCCGCTCCATACTCTTCATCTCAGACCTGAAAAAGCAACACTATCGAGACAGAACTCCCTATATTCATTTAAAAGTAGCGTGAGCTTCTCATCACAGACACTATTCAAGGTAGACGATCTAGGTGTGGAACAAGCTATTTAATGGTGGAGTTAAGAGTGTTTAGTGGCTACCATTTCATTGAAGAGGATGCAAGATATCGCACAAAATGGCAAGAGAAGATAGATCCATTGATGTTCACAGCCTCTACACGTTTTTGCTATATCTAGTGCGTCTGTTCGGATGACGAAACAGGCGACTGATTGTTCTGCTTTCCAGTGGCTCCATGTTTCTTTTCTTTCTTCCCCTTCTCCATCCAATTATTCTCATTTTTTCGTTTTTTCTTCTTTTTTTTACTTTTTTTTTTTGAATACTGATATGGTGATGTGACGAAGAAGGAGGTAATACATGATCGTTCTGAGTGCCACTGGTGGTTCTGATTTCGCGACCATTCTGGTTTTCCATCCCTGCTCTTGCGCAAGTTCATTGGTTATGGAGCGGTTGCTCCCTTAATCTGCTTGTTCTCCTTTTTGCGTTGATCCTTTCCTCTCCGACCTTTTGGCACATATCTGCACATATGACACTGAAAAACAAATGCATGAAGGTGGAATAAAGGCTAAGGTGCAGGGTGGGAACTAGCTAAAGATGAGCTAGCCACTCAGGATCAGCAAGATGAATAAAAAGGATAAGAAGTCCTGAGTGTGTTCTCGTATCCTTGATCTAATGCCCATAACAAGAAAAATTTCAGTCAAGATTAGGTTCCAGGTCAGGGTGTCTACCCAGTGTAACCTGATCGGCTAAGAACTTCTGGAGAATCAAGTGAGATATGTCAGGTCGTTCCAGGTCCACATGTGTGTCTTTCGCCACTGCTAAGGTCACTGAATAAGATAACTAAAGCATGAGGTGGCCAGTGATCAACACGGAATAAGGTCCTAATTCCCACAAAGTTTTGACTGACTCGATCATAAAAACTGACTCAAAGTGACTCAAACGAAAAACAAAAGAAAGAAACGAGTTAGTAAACGACGAAAACCCTCCCCCAGACTTACTTCACACCGTCCCTGGTGTGAAAATAAATCAGAAAGAAGGTGAAAACAAGAATAAACAGTTTTTTTTTGTTGAGATACTTACCTGAGTGGAGCAGGCGCTCCATGAAAATTTTGGGTGTTCTATCGTCAGATAGTCGCCTGGAACAACCGCTCTTTTCAGGGGGTAGGTTGTTCCGTTTCTGCAACCCAGAATTTTTGAAGTATCTCGAATTTTTCTGCTTTTTGACCTGAAACTCAATAAACTAAAACGAAAAATAAGTAAACAAAAACAAAACTAAGTTATATTTACACTTACCAGTGGGTTGCCTCCCACCAAGCGCTTGATTTAAGTCTCTAGCTTGACTTGATGACTGGGATCAGTCGGGTTGAGCAGGAGGGCCTGTTCCAAAACAAGCTCCACAATCAGACATGTTCAACTTCAGAACTCTGCTCAGCCACCCTTTCACAGCAATGCTTATTCATAACAGATCTAACAACCTATTACACGGTTAATGAACAGGTTAAACCTAGGATCTAACATTAAGCGGCCAGTTTAATGCAAGCATTAAGAACAATTATGAATGGAGACAATCAATGGTTTCACTTATCTATGTTTAACTCACGGATCTAACACCCTAACACCCTAGACTAAGTAAGCTGACTACTCAGCCATGAAACAAGAACACACAGAGACAGAGATATAAAGCAACATGAAATATGACTGAAATAAAGTAATAGGGTTCAGGGGGTTCTTCTCTAAATCGAGAGAGATGGCCTTCTCCCTTTACAAAGTAGCAAAATCTCAAGTCTCCAACTCTAAGGTCTGGTTTCTTCTCCAAAAATAGCGTAGAATAATAGGAAGAAACAGAAAAATATGATATATCAAAACCACATGCGGCTAGGAGAGAAAATAGAGAGATTAGGGCAAATCCTGAAATAGGTTGTAGTTTCCTTAAACATCTCTGCCGCTGGAACAGGCACTCGGAGCAGTCACTCGGGTTGCTCCGCTATCCGGAACAGTCATTAAGACTGTTCTGCGTGAAAATCACCAAATTGCACTGTTTTCTGCCTCTTTTGTTCCAAATGGTCTATCTCCCATCCAATGCAACTCCAGACCTGTAATGACTCGAAAAGGACTAGGAAGACTCGATAAAGACTTGAAAACCAATTGAAAATCATATATACAAGATGTATAAAACACCATATATCAACCTCGCCGCTTCCGCAAGGAGGTGGATCTTCGCCGGTGGGTCCCGTATCGGAGATAGGAGTAGAGGAGGTTGCGTTTTGGAGACAGAAGTTCCATCTCTCCGAGAATCTTGTTATCCGAAGGTTTAGTTGTTGGGATCGCCGAGGTTTTGTACTGTTACTCTGTCTCTCCTCTAAATGGTGGAGAACGTAGATATCATCTGCATCCTTGCTGCCGGATGCTCCCAGTTCAGGAACTATCGAGGTTGGAGAAAACGCATCATCCGGTTTTTGAGGGGAACTGGACATCGAAGTTTGCTTTTATGCCTCTTCAAGAATTTTCTTCAACTTGGCGTACGGCTGGTGAGTCATGCAGAGTATCGCATTTCTTGCCAACTTTTTTGTTATTAACGTTCATTTTTCCTTCCATAGATATTTCCCGCGCGGATTTCTCTTAAGGGAGGTACGTAATTGAGCAGTTGCTGGGGCTTCCTGTTGATCACCGTGAGATTTCGTTTCTCGTGAGTGAAGAAGCATTAGATCGGTGTAGTATCAGGGGTAAGCTTCATATCTATAACTTCCCTGTTTCCTTCTCGTTGTTTGTTGAATGATTCTTGTCCCTCAGGCGTGATATTGGACCCTAGGGGTGCGGAGGCGTTGGAGGTGATGGCTGCGAGGAAAGCTGCGATTCATCAGGTAGTTCCGGCTGGGGGCAGTGATATTCAGTTTACCCGAAGTGGTAAGCGCCAAGCAGCTACTATTGTGGCTCCTTCGTCTTCTAAGAAGAGGTCTAGAGCCTCTGTTTTCAAGCCTTCCTTTTCCTCCTCTCGCAGGTGCTCTAAGGTTCTGACTAGTTTGAACTCGGAGGTGTTCCCTATGACTCCAATACGTCCGTCATTAGATAAAGATACCTCCAAGGTCGTCCGCTCCCTTCAGGGTTATGTTCTCCATGTAATAATCTTCCTATTGTTCTCGTGACTCCTTTCTTTTTGAGATCAGAGCTGAGTTTTGTTGGTGCCGGTGGCGTCTCAATTGTTCCACCTTAAGGGGAGGATGAAAGACAGAAGCGCTACTAAGGCTGAAAGGGATGCGTTGGCTATCCAGCTTCGTGAAGAGAAGGACTCTATCCTGGCCAAGGATGAGGAAATTGAGGCTTGGAAGCTCAGAGTGCAGGATTTGGATGAAAAAAGGGAACGTCTGGAAGCGGAGGATATTTCCTTACGGCGACAGCTAGAGAATAAGGAGGAGGAGATGTGCGAACTCAGGTATGCCGCTGAAGTTTTTGATGCTGAGAAGATAAAGGCCGTGAATGATGCTAAGGCTGTAGTTCGTTTGGAACTGATGCGGGAATGGCTTGATGATCAGACCGACCGTTGGGATCCGATAACTTCCTTTGAGAAATATAAGGTGGTGAAGATCAGTGAAGCCGAGTTCCTTGGACTTCCACCTCCTTCCTTCGAGTATAAGCCTTAGGTTCTTGGTAGAGATGAAGGGGGGATCGGGACCTCCTACCGATGATCCTCCTATCAACTGATCCCAACTTCTGCTAGTTGCGTTTTTAACTTCCGTGAAGGGATATCTTTTAGTATTTACCTCCGATGGGGGGTTTTAGAAATTTTGGATCGGGCCTGTGGGAACCAAAATTTGCACTGTCGATTTCCGTTTAAATTAGGAAAGTAGGAGAACCCTAGTTTCCTAGAGGTCCCAGATATCTGCTAATACCACACGCCAAGCAATCAAAACACGAGATAGCAACGATAAAGTATAAGAAATCGTAAATAGAGAGCAAAGAGAAGATCTTATTCCGAATTTGCGTATGAGCGTTTACAACAAGGTATAAGCTTGGGCTCGAGAGCTGTCGGCGAGATTCCTAGTTCTAGCAACCCAAAGACAGCTAAACCTAATTGAGTCGCAGCTCGAAATAACAAAAACGGAAAGTTGCCTAATTGCTCTAAGTGCAATGTTTGCTGTGAAAAAAGTTCCCCCTCCATGCCTCTCGCCTAGGACTCTTTATATACTCGCTCCTAGGTCGGTTTACGCTTTTCCTCTTCTGCCCTTAAGCCGTCATAGCATAAAAATGGAGATATTCCATTTTTTCCGATCTTCGTAATTATCTTCAAAATTTCGTATTTATCCGCAGAAACTTGACATTTATCTTTCCTTGCGAACCAAGCGTAAACCGTCACGCGGCTTATGGGCTGTTGATTAAGAAATCGTAAGTTGGTCCTCGAGTTATGTCTTAGGTGCCTTTGGGCCGTCTTCTAACTCAAAGCATTTATTACGGCTTTTTTCGAAAAAGAACGAACTTTCCGTGGTTTTTACCGCAAAGTTTGATTGATGACTAAGATTGCGGAAAACATGAAATAGGTTCGCTACGGTCTTCGGGAGATAGCATCAAAGGATAGACGAGAATGCATGGACTAGTGTCATATCGACGTTTTGGAGGAGCTCGTTCGCTACGTAGCGACTGAACAGAACACACGCTCGGTCGCTACTTAGCGACTGAGCGGGATGGACACTCGGTCGCTACATAGCGACCGAGCTTGGCCCGAGTTTGGTAGCTAAGTAGCGACCGAGCGGGATGGACACTCGGTCGCTACGTAGCGACCGAGCTTGACTCGAGCTTGGTCGCTACGTAGCGACCGAGCGGGATGGACGCTCGGTCGCTACGTAGCAATCGAGCGGGACGGACGCTTGGTCGCTACATAGCAACCGAGCGGGATGGACTTTCGGTCACTACGTAGCGACCGGATAGTGTGCATGTGCGGTAGTCGCGTAGTGACTGAGCTTGGTCTGTCCGTGTTCCGATCGTCATACTCGAACCTATCCGTAGCTGGTTTGGGTACGTTTCCGTTGCCTTGGGACAGCTCGTGTTTAGTGGTTCGATTGATATTTGAACAAGATTTTACTGCAAGGCTCTTCGTAAAGATTTCTTTACGAAGATTACTTTTCTTAAAAACGTTCATGCCGATTTTTACGGACTTTCAGACATTGATTCCGTCGTGACCGATTTTGACACCAACAGTTAGCCCCCAGCTCGTTAGAACCATGAGCTTCTAGCGTGAGGTTCTAGCGAGTGGCTTGGCAAGTTAGGCAAGTTAGGTGAGTTACGCGGAACTAATGGTTGTAAAGGTCCATGGTAAATGGTCTTCTCGCTCTTCTAAAAGTAGAACGCGATAAGATTGGGGCTGCGCCTTATGACGGCTGCCTACGTACCCTTGTTGAAGGGATCAAGCCTTTCGTAGTTTGTCTTGGAGTTAAGGTTCGTATGACTAGTTTTCCAGCGAGACCTTTACGGTCTAGTTTTTATGTAGAGGTTTTTAGGAGTGTTTCTGCCGATGGCATTTTATATGGGTGTAGAAGGAAGACTTCAAATTATCATCTCGTAATCTAACTCAGTGTGAACTGCTATATCCGTGATCTGTTTCGAGAGTTTTATGCAGTGTGTAAACTTGCGGGATTTCTGAAGACGCTCGAATATTGGCAAAGAGACAAATTTTGGGATCTCGTATCAGGGTGTTTGATACTATGCCTAAAGATGTTAGAGACCAGTGCGCTGGGTTTAGGGCAAGACCTTGGTTTACTCCTGGTTTTAGAGGGTGCGATGACTAATTCGACTTACGTATCCGTTTCAGTTTCATCCTGATGCCATACCGATTTAAATTCCACGATAGGTTCTCGGCTTATACGACTTGTATGGTTGGAACCGAGCATTTCTCCAAGGACAATTTTTAAGCCTCCTGGAAGTGCTGACCAAAATTTTTGGGTTTCTTTTATAGCCCTAATTTCCTTGTGTCGGATGTACGAGAGTCATCTCTACGAGATGGCGAAGTCTGTTTAGGACGTTAAGAGTTTGTTGTGATCAGCAACAAACTTAATGGTAAAAACTACCATTTTGAGTCTTCGCGAAGGATATGTTTTCAGAAGATGTTAGTGCGTATGACTGTCTGGTCTTCCAAGAAGGTGTTTTTATCGAGGAAGGAAATTTCGTCGAAGAATGAATTTTCAGGCGTCTGCGACGTCTCGCGATGCTGAAGATTTGTTATTCTTTCGTATGCCGCGTTTCGTGCTTGAAATGTTTGCGGGCTTCGAAGATGTTCCGCGCTGTTGCAAGTGTTTAGTCTTAGCCCTGCGTTTGAGAAACATTCTGGTTTGACTACGGATGTTCACAGCCAAAATTGTCGTTCCTGTTTGGATGCTAATAATTTGATTTGCGATCGAGGAATTAGGACTGAGGTGTCGCGTAAATTTATCCATGGGAAGAAGTGTTTTCCTTCATAGTGCTTTGTGAAGTGTTGGCCTTCCGAGATCTATTTCGTGCATTTTTTAGGATGTTTCGTATTGCTCTAGAAGCTTTGTTACAAATTTTTCCTTACATGCCGCATATTATGGGTAAAACTTTGCGGGCTTAAAGTGAATTGTGGAGCGTAATGAACTTGGTCAATTTTTGAAAAGTTTAGATTTTCCGTTAACCGTTTGGTTGTAGGACTGAATTTTGTTACGATAATTATTCTCTTAATAGTCACACGATGTTTTTAGACAAATCGTAGATTGTTGTTTAGTCATTAAGTGATGGAGCGATGGTTTCTCAAATAGTTTGGCTTGGCGTGAAGGATGTGTTCACTCAGATAGCCAAGGATGTTGTAGGTCAAGGATTAGACCATTGTACTTTAACATTTAAAGGTCATGTTAGTTTACAATCGTCCTTAAAAGGGGATGGCAAATATTGGTTTGAACCTTTAGTGGAAGGCGTAATTGACCGAGGGCCAAAAAGCGCTTGTCGAGATTGATAGGCCAAGTTTTACGGGGTTATTCGTGCTAACATGGCCGATAGTCGTAGAAAATGATTCTCCGCTCTAGGTTTCAGTTATACGACGAATATTTCGTATAATGTGACCTATAGTCTTATGAAAATCGAGTTTTTTTTTGTCCGAGGAAGACGAAGCCCAAGAGGTTTGCTACATAACCAGTGTGGAGTCAGCGGCGGGATGACTGCCTTCTCGGATGTGACCGAGGGAAAAGAAAAGCAGAAGCCAGCGAGCCGCAGGGTTCTTCATAAAGCCTGTTATGTTAGCTTTGGAAAGTTTCTTCGTAAGACTTGGTCTAATTGTATGAAGGATTTTTCGCGTAAGTAACAGGGACCGGTTTTACGAAGGTTGTAAATTGGTGATATGTATGCATATGTCAAAGTAGCGTTTTTTCTGCGGGTTTTACGAGGAACGTTTCTGCTGTGATTTCGATCTTAGGTGAAAGTTGCTTGGAGTTACTCATGGAGTGTTACCGAAATTTTTCTCAATACGATCTAGTCGCAGAACGTTTTTCATAGGTTTTTGAGAGGATTCTCATGATACATTCGTTTCTTGAACGAATTGGTCAACCAGAGGTGGATCTAGCTAACCATCGGGAGGAAAGTGCTCCTTTTAATGTGCACGATGCTACGTCTATTCTCGAGTTTCTTCGTCGCAAATGTTTTCGATGCTTTTCCGTGACTCACTTGGTACAACAGAAACTGTAAGAAATGCTTTGGTGATTGAAGATTTCTCGTAGAAATTTTTTAACGAAACTGGCTTTCTGAAGCTGGAAAGGGCTTCAATACTTTGGCTAATCTTCGAATTTCAGTTTGATATTGGTACAGGTTTTTTCTGTACGCATGATTGTGACAAGAAATGATGTATAGTCTTTGAGATTATGTTCATTATCATCTGGATATGTTGCTAGCGTTTAGAAGAATTTTAGATTGTCGTTTGCCTATTTGGGACGATTTGCTTTGACTAAATCGTTTTCTTAACGATTTGCAAAAGTTTTTGAAGTTTGGGAGTATATGAGTATAGTATACGTACCTACTCCCTATTTTTTTTTTTTACGAAAGAAAACGGTTGAACCGATACTTTGAAGGGTTGTGTACGTTTCTTCTTCTGAGGTTTGGAATGATCGATAATCCGGGACGATTTAAAGACGACGCTTGGACTGTGATTTGTTTGTTTCCACGTTGACGACTTGGAATATGTCGGTTCCGAGAAAATTGCTAGTAGCGAATCGGTTTTAAGACGACGTTCATGTCTCTAGTTTTTTCTCTCTTTACGAAGTTATCTTGATATGCGGGGCGATCGTTTCTTGATTTTTGGAGAGTTTAGATCGGTTTGCAAGATCTGGCTGAACAGTTATGGAATGATATATCAAGACAGGAAAAATCGCCAAAGACTTAGTTCGCTAGACTATCCACCTAGGTTTTACGTTCCCTAAAGTTCTATGGCAGTCTCAAAGGCGTTTTTACTTCTTAGTAATCTCCTACAAAAATTCCAAGTCTGATTTCAAAAATTTCAAGTCGGAAATACCTTAGTTCTCTCGAAGATGCAGTTTTGTCTCTTCTCAATTTTGCTTTCTCATTTCCCCTTCCTCTTCTCGTGTATGTTTGCCATTTTCGATATTGGTTTTTATCCTTTGAAACCTGACATTTATCTTCCGAACTTGACTGTTACCTACTCCTTAGATCACCGTCAATTTTATAAAATGTTCAACGTAGTCGTATAGTTGAGGCGGATAAGGTGTTAGGTTAAGTGTTGCCGTTTTATACGATCAATCTGAATCCATGCGAGAAAACAAGTCTTTGCGGTTTTTTTTACTGTAAAGTTTCAATGGTAACTCCAATCAAGACGAAACAAGAGGCGTTTTGATCAAGATTTGAAGGAGAACACAAAGATGGAGGTAAGGGCGGGTAGGAGCAAGCGAAGGAGTTTAGACGAGTCGTACTTGTTTTCGTCGTAAAATCTCAACGGAAACTCCGATTGAGACGAAATGAAATGTGTTTCGATGAGGATTCAAAAGAGACCCTAAAGGAGGACCTTTCTGAGGCCTGACAGGTTGCTATGTAGCGAGTGAAGGTCTGACAGGTCGCTACGTAGCGAGTGGAAGCAAGCCAAGAAGAGTCCTACTTGTTTTCGTCGTAAAATCTCAACGGAAATTCCGATTGAGACGAAACGAAAAGCGTTTCGATGAGGATTCATAAGAGAACCCAAAGGAGGACCTTTCTGAGGCCTGACAGGTCGTTATGTAGCGAGTGAAGGTCTGACAGGTCGCTACGTAGCGAGTGGAAGCAAAAAAAGAAGAGTCCTACTTGTTTTCGTCGTAAAATTTCAACGGAAACTCCGATTGAGACGAGACGTAAAGCATTTCGATGGGAATTCAAAGGAGAACCCAAAGGAGGACCTTTCTGAAGCCTGACAGGTCACTATGTAGCGAGTGAAGGTCTGACAGGTCGCTACGTAGCGAGTGGAAGCAAGCTAAGAAGAGTCCTACTTGTTTTCTTTGCAAAATCTCAACGGAAACTCTGTTCGAGACGAAACAAAAAGCGTTTCGATGAGGATTCAAACGAGAACGCTAAGGTGGGCGTGCTCGGAGCTACGTAGCGACCGAGCTGTGTTCGTGCTCGGTCGCTACGTAGCGACCGATCTGTGTGAGTGCTCGGTTGCTACGTAGCGACCGAGCTGTGTGCGTGCTCGGTCGCTACGTAGCGACCGAGCTGTGTGCGTGCTCGGTCGCTACATAGCGACCAAGCTGTGTGTGTGCTCGGTCGCTACGTAGCGACCGAGCTGTGTGTGTTCTCGGTCGCTACGTAGCGACCAAGCTGTGTGTTCTCGGTCGCTTCGTAGCGGCCGAGCTGTGTGCGTGCTCGGTCACTACGTAGCGACCAAGCTTGGCTGGAGCTCGGTCGCTACGTAGCAACCGAGCCTTGCGCGTGCTCGGTCGCTACGCAGCGACCGAGCCTTGTGCATGCTCGGTCGCTATGTAGCGACCGAGCTTGGCTAGAGCTCGATCGCTACGTATCGACCGAGCTTTGTAATCGATTTACTGCACCTCCTTTTTCCGCGATTAACCTAGGGGTTTTCTGCGGTTTTTGGGAGAACAAGTTTTACCTTTCCGAAATGTTTTCGGAAAACTTGTTTTGGTAAAACCCTTACGCATTGAGATTTCTTTTGTTCGGTAATGAGCCAAAATTACGGGGTTTGATAAGATTTATCGTTTCCCTTTATGTTTAGAAAGAGAAATCGCGAGCTCGTTTCATTGCACTTCCTGCAGCGAAAAGTCGCAGCAAGGTTTTAGATTTTCTCAAGAACTGTGACGTTTGCGTAGGCGTTGGCCATAGGCGCAGTTGCAGCTGGGGTTGTCTTACCAGCGTTTTTGCAAACTGCGATTTTGTCTTTTGTATTTCTAAACATTGTTTTGATCAAGCGTTTTGTGGCTGAGAGTTAGATTGATCCGTACCCCCTCTCCTTCTAGCGCCAAACTGTGGGAACCAAAATTCGCACATTCGATTTCCGTTATTATTAGGAAAGTACGAGAACCCTAGTTTCCCAGAGATCCCGGATATCTGCTAATACCACACGCCAAGCAATCAAAACACGAGATAACAACGATAAAGTATAAGAAATCGTAAAAAGAGAGCAAAGAGAAGATCTTGTTCCGAATTTGCGTATGAGCGTTTACAACAAGGTATAAGCCTGGACTCAAGAGCTGTCAGCGAGATTCCTAGTTCTAGGAACCCTAAGACGGCTAAACCTAATTGCTCTAAGTGCTAAGTTTGCTGTGAAAAAAGTTCCCCGTCCATGCCTCTCGCCTAGGACTCCTTATATACTCGCTCCTAGGTCGGTTTACGCTTTTCCTCTTCTGCTCTTAAGCCGTCATAGCATAAAAGTGGAGATATTCTATTTTTTCCGATGTTCGTAATTATCTTCAAATTTTCGTATTTATCCGCGGAAACTTGACATTTATCTTTTCTTGCGAACCAAGCATAAACTGTCATGCGGCTTACAGGCTGTTGATTAAGAAATTGTAAGTTGGGCCTCGAGTTATATCTTAGGTCCCTTTAGGCCGTCTTCTAACTCGAAGCGTTTATTACGGCTTCTTTTGATAAAGAACGAACTTTCCACGGTTTTTACCGCAAAGTTTGATTGATGACTAAGAATGGCAGAAAACAGGAAATGGGTTCGCTAAGGTCTTCGGGAGATAGCATCGAAGGATAGACGAAAATGCATGGACTAGTGTCGTATCGACGTTTCGGAAGGGCTCGGTTGCTACGTAGCGACCAAGCTTAGCTCGAGCTCGGTTGCTACGTAGCGACCGGATAGTGTGCATGTGCGGTAGTCGCGTAATGACTGAGCTAAGTCTGTCCGTGTTCTGATCGTCATACTCGAACCTATCCGTAGCTGGTTTGGGTACGTTTCCGTTGCCTTGGGACAGCTCGTTTTTAGTGGTTCGATTGAGATTTGAACAAGATTTTACCGCAAGGCTCTTCGTAAAGATTTCTTTACGAAGATTACTTTTCTTAAAAACGTTCATGCCGATTTTTACGGAATTTCAGACATTGATTCCGTCGTGACCGATTTTGACCCCAATAGGTCCTTCGTGCCTTTTTATCTTATCGTTCTAAACAATGGCCCTGCTATGGTCTTTTGAAGTGTTTTCTTTTTGGCTTAATCTTTTGCTTCTGTTTGCACATTTCTTCTTTCGAAAGATTTGTAGGTTGCTTAGATGACCTCCATGTCTTGAATTGTTTTTGAAGAACTGGACAGTTGGGCGTTGATCCGACTGTTCGGTAGCCTTGAGCCTTTCTAGACCTTAGATGATTGTCGAAGGACTCAGGGATCCTGGGCGTCTGGGTTCCTTAGAACCTCTGAACATAAAAATGACCGGACCTCATAGGTCTTGTAGGATGGGATATATTTTGGGGACCCTGGGATCGCTTAGAGATTTTAAATAATATTGGGACCCGGAGGTCCCTTCTTAGGGAACCCGTAAGTTCAGGACCCTAAGGTCTTTTTTTATGAAACCCGTAGGTAATTGACCCTGAGGCCTTGGATTAGACTCGTGGTCTTTGGACCCTGAGGTCTTTTTAAAGATTTATCTAACCCGTGGGTTTCGTCTTTGTATTGGAGTTGGGCACGAGCATTATAAAGAACTTGGAGGTTTACCTTTTCCAGGTCCTGAAGAAATTTGTTCAAGACCCGGAGACTTCATGGGGACCCGAAAGTTCTTGATAACCCTGGGGCATTCGGTTTGTTTTATTAAGGGACCGTATGCTGCCACCCTAGGTGAGGCCTCTACCGGTACCTGTGGGGATTTCGTATTCTACTGCTCGGAAGCTAGTCACTATCGAGTTCCCGTGCTGCACTCTTCTTTCTGCAGAAAGCCACTATCAGTCTTAGAGGGTGCTGGTGTGGGTGAAAACCAAAGTGCAAGAATTACGATGTTTTCCATGTCTGGAGAAACATGATATTTTTAAGGTGGTCCCGGACTTTTGCACTTGCTCAGTGGCAGTTATACCTCGTGTCCCCTATATTAATTTAGCACTTAGCATTTTAACACAGGTACCTTTCACTTTTTTGGTATTTTAGTTTGGGACCCCCGATATGCCTGAGGCTATACAGGGGTTTTAGGTAGTATTGACGGCATACTCGGGCTTGCGCAGACCCATTCCTACCTTATGTCTCATACCCGTTTTGTTTTTGTGTTGTCGTGCCACTTATCATTGAGGTTGGCCAGGATCGGAGGTCTCTTTGACCTGATCCAGCTCGTTTGCCCCTTTAAGTATTATGGTATTCGTACTCCCTCTTTAGTCGAAACTATTTTATTATGTAGGCTATGTCCGTGGACTTTCAGCGTACATATGAGTAGAAAAACATAATGTTTAAATAAAAGATAGAATAATTATATAGAAATCATGGTCCAGAGACCGTACGAGATATCAGTTTGCGAGATACCCCAGTGGTTAGGCCATGTTTTACCTCTAAATGCTGCGTGACCCGTGGGGTTCGATTTGCTTTTGAGACGAATGTCTTCGCTGGAGGGTTCCTTTATCTTCTGTAGGGTTCTGCACCTTTTTGAATCTAGGGACCACGTTCGGGAGTTGTTTCATGCCCCAGCCCTTGCGGATCTCTGTGTTGTTGACGTTCGGGGTCCACTGTCTCCTATCGATGGAGGTTTTCAGCGCTTCCATGAAGCATGTAGTCGCATTCATCCACTGGAGAAAATGTTTTCGGAGGTCTCATATCTCCGTCTGGTGCCTGCTGGGAGATCTCTTCCGAGGGGGTTTTGTCGAGGTGTTCGTGCCCGCTCGTTTATCTGTGAGATCGCCGGTTGATAGCTGTTGAAGCTTCTGGCTATCTTACCTATGTGAGGCAGAGGACGAGGGTTCTGTGGGGACAAGACTTTATGAGCAGGTGTCACCTTGCAGGTTTTTAGGGGAGACCATGCGAAGCGGTCGACGTAAGCTTTCTGGAAGCTTTTTGGATGTAGGGTCCGGACTCTGCAGAAGGTTCCTGGATTGCCCCTATTGTTGACCCTTGATTCCCGATTCCGCGGGATCTAAGGTCTCCTCTGTAATTGCTATTAAGACCTTGGTTTTCCCCTTTAAGGTGGTCTGGTAGCAGGACCTAGAATTCTCCTGGTCTCCTTGGATTGCTCTGATGCCCCATGGTGTAGGGAACTTCACTATTTGATGGAGGGTTGAGGGGACTGCTCCCATGTCGTGAATCCAAGGTCGTCCTAAGATCATGTTGTATGCTGATTGGCAGTCTACGACCAGGAATTTGGTAGATAGGTTGATCCCTTCAGCATATACTGGCAGAACAACCTCCCCAGTGGTTTGATTGACCTCGCCGCTGAACCCGATGCGTGGGGTTACTTTGCGTGTCAGGGTATTCTCCCCTAACCCTAGGTCTTGGTACACCGTCAGGAAGATGATATTGCTGGAGGACCTGTTGTCTACTAGTATTCTTTTCACCAAACAGTTCGCTATGGTGAGAGAGACAACTAGAGCGTCATGGTGCGGAGCTAATATCTTCTCTTGCTCCTTGGCTGTGAAGCTTATCTCGTCAAGACCTAGAAGTAGGCGTTTGGGTTGAGCAGTCTCCAGGCCTTGTTTAGCAGTACGGGTGCTCTTCTTTGCAGCTGCATGACTCACGCCACTTACTTCAGAGCCTCCTGAGATGACATGAATCACCCGGTCCTGGCGAGATGGTGAGCTTGGTGCGTCTCCTTTGGATTTCCCTGATGCTTCTTTGCTAAGATGAGCCTTGGGTTTCTAAGACGGCTAAACCTAATTGCTCTAAGTGCTAAGTTTGCTGTGAAAAAAGTTCCCCGTCCATGCCTCTCGCCTAGGACTCCTTATATACTCGCTCCTAGGTCGGTTTACGCTTTTCCTCTTCTGCTCTTAAGCCGTCATAGCATAAAAGTGGAGATATTCTATTTTTTCCGATGTTCGTAATTATCTTCAAAATTTCGTATTTATCCGCGGAAACTTGACATTTATCTTTTCTTGCGAACCAAGCATAAACTGTCATGCGGCTTATAGGCTGTTGATTAAGAAATTGTAAGTTGGGCCTCGAGTTATGCCTTAGGTCCCTTTAGGCCGTCTTCTAACTCGAAGCGTTTATTACGGCTTCTTTTGATAAAGAACGAACTTTCCACGGTTTTTACCGCAAAGTTTGATTGATGACTAAGAATGGCAGAAAACATGAAATGGGTTCGCTACGGTCTTCGGGAGATAGCATCGAAGGATAGACGAGAATGCATGGACTAGTGTCGTATCGACGTTTCGGAAGGGCTCGGTCGCTACGTAGCGACCAAGCTTAGCTCGAGCTCGGTTGCTACGTAGCGACCGGATAGTGTGCATGTGTGGTAGTCGCGTAGTGACTGAGCTAAGTCTCTCCGTGTTCTGATCGTAATACTCGAACCTATCCGTAGCTGGTTTGGGTACGTTTCCGTTGCCTTGGGACAGCTCTTGTTTAGTGGTTCGATTGAGATTTGAACAAGATTTTACCGCAATGCTCTTCGTAAAGATTTCTTTACGAAGATTACTTTTCTTAAAAACGTTCATGCCGATTTTTACGGAATTTCAGACATTGATTCCGTCGTGACCGATTTTGACCCCAGTAGGTCCTTCGTGCCTTTTTATCTTATCGTTCTAAACAATGGCCCTGCTATGGTCTTTTGAAGTGTTTTCTTTTTGGCTTGATCTTTTGCTTCTGTTTGCACGTTTCTTCTTTCGAAAGATTTGTAGGTTGCTTAGATGACCTCCATGTCTTGAATTGTTTTTGAAGAACTGGACAGTTGGGCGTTGATCCGACTATTCGGTAGCCTTGAGCCTTTCTAGACCTTAGATGATTGTCGAAGGACTCAGGGATCCTGGGCGTCTGGGTTCCTTAGAACCTCTGAACATAAAAATGACCGGACCTCATAGGTCTTGTAGGATGGGATATATTTTGGGGACCCTGGGATCGCTTAGAGATTTTAAATAATATTGGGACCCGGAGGTCCCTTCTTAGGGAACCCGTAAGTTCTGGACCCTAAGGTCTTTTTTTATGAAACCCGTAGGTAATTGACCCTGAGGCCTTGGATTAGACTCGTGGTCTTTGGACCCTGAGGTCTTTTTAAAGATTTATCTAACCCGTGGGTTTCGTCTTTGTATTGGAGTTGGGCCCGAGCATTATAAAGAACTTGGAGGTTTACCTTTTCCAGGTCCTGAAGAAATTTGTTCAAGACCCGGAGACTTCATGGGGACCCGAAAGTTCTCGATAACCCTGGGGCATTCGGTTTGTTTTATAAAGGGACCGTATGCTGCCACCCTAGGTGAGGCCTCTACCGGTACCTGTGGGGATTTCGTATTCTACTGCTCGGAAGCTAGTCACTATCGAGTTCCCGTGCTGCACTCTGCTTTCTGCAGAAAGCCACTATCAGTCTTAGAGGGTGCTGGTGTGGGTGAAAAGCAAAGTGCAAGAATTACGATGTTTTCCACGTCTGGAGAAACATGATATTTTTAAGGTGGTCCCGGACTTTTGCACTTGCTCAGTGGCAGTTATACCTCGTGTCCCCTATATTAATTTAGCACTTAGCATTTTAACACAGGTACCTTTCACTTTTTTGGTATTTTAGTTTGGGACCCCCGATATGCCTGAGGCTATACAGGGGTTTTAGGTAGTATTGACGGCATACTCGGGCTTGCGCAGACCCATTCCTACCTTATGTCTCATACCCGTTTTGTTTTTGTGTTGTCGTGCCACTTATCATTGAGGTTGGCCAGGATCGGAGGTCTCTTTGACCTGATCCAGCTCGTTTGCCCCTTTAAGTATTATGGTATTCGTACTCCCTCTTTAGTCGAAACTATTTTATTATATAGGCTATGTCCGTGGACTTTCAGCGTACATATGAGTAGAAAAACATAATGCTTAAATAAAAGATAGAATAATTATATAGAAATCATGGTCCAGAGACCGTACGAGATATCAGTTTGCGAGATACCCCGGTGGTTAGGCCATGTTTTACCTCTAAATGCTGCGTGACCCGTGGGGTTCGATTTGCTTTTGAGACGAATGTCTTCGCTGGAGGGTTCCTTTATCTTCTGTAGGGTTCTGCATCTTTTTGTATCTAGGGACCACGTTCGGGAGTTGTTTCACGCCCCAGCCCTTGCGGATCTCTGTGTTGTTGACGTTCGGGGTCCACTGTCTCCTATCGATGGAGGTTTTCAGCGCTTCCATGAAGCATGTAGTCGCATTCATCCACTGGAGAAAATGTGTTCGGAGGTCTCATATCTCCGTCTGGTGCCTGCTGGGAGCTCTCTTCCGAGGGGGTTTTGTCGAGGTGTTCGTGCCCGCTCGTTTATCTGTGAGATCGCCGGTTGATAGCTGTTGAAGCTTCTGGCTATCTTACCTATGTGAGGCAGAGGACGAGGGTTCTGTGGGGACAAGACTTTATGAGCAGGTGTCACCTTGCAGGTTTTTAGGGGAGACCATGCGAAGCGGTCGACGTAAGCTTTCTGGAAGCTTTTTGGATGTAGGGTCCGGACTCTGCAGAAGGTTCATGGATTGCCCCTATTGTTGACCCCTAATCCCGATTCCGCGGGATCTAAGGTCTCCTCTGTAATTGCTATTAAGACCTTGGTTTTCCCCTTTAAGGTGGTCTGGTAGCAGGACCTAGAATTCTCCTGGTCTCCTTGGATTGCTCTGATGCCCCATGGTGTAGGGAACTTCACTATTTGATGGAGGGTTGAGGGGACTGCTCCCATGTCGTGAATCCAAGGTCGTCCTAAGATCATGTTGTATGCTGATTGGCAGTCTACGACCAGGAATTTGGTAGATAGGTTGATCCCTTCAGCATATACTGGCAGAACAACCTCCCCAGCGGTTTGATTGACCTCGCCGCTGAACCCGATGCGTGGGGTTACTTTGCGTGTCAAGGTATTCTCCCCTAACCCTAGGTCTTGGTACACCGTCAGGAAGATGATATTGCTGGAGGACCTGTTGTCTACTAGTATTCTTTTCACCAAACAGTTCGCTATGGTGAGAGAGACAACTAGAGCGTCATGGTGCGGAGCTAATATCTTCTCTTGCTCCTTGGCTGTGAAGCTTATCTCGTCAAGATCTAGAAGTAGGCGTTTGGGTTGAGCAGTCTCCAGGCCTTGTTTAGCAGTACGGGTGCTCTTCTTTGCAGCTGCATGACTCACGCCACTTACTTCAGAGCCTCCTGAGATGACATGAATCACCCGGTCCTGGCGAGATGGTGAGCTTGGTGCGTCTCCTTTGGATTTCCCTGATGCTTCTTTGCTAAGATGAGCCTTGGGTTTCTATGAAAGGAATTCTCGGAGATGCCCCTTTTGGAGCAGTTCGTTGACCTCGATCTTTAGGGCGACGCAGTCTTCAGTTTTGTGGCCGTGATCACGATGGAAGTCGCACCAGAGTCCCGGTTTCCGGAATAAGTCAGGTCCTTCATCTTTGGGGGCCATTTGACCTGTTGGCCCATCTGTCTCAGCGTGTTGACCAGCTCTGGTGTGGATATTAAGAGATGGGAGATATCAGGCCAGGTAGACACTGACATCCCCTCTTCTTTTTCTAATGGCCGGTATTGGAACCTGCCCCGGTTCCTGCTTCCGGAGTCCTTTGATCCCTTTTGGGAGGATCTTTCTTCTCGTTCTCCCCGGTCTGATCGGGTGGCCCTCTGATCCTGTTGAGGTTGAGCCTTGGCGCGGCTAGCGACGTTGATATACCATGATTTTCACCTATTTTTATACATGGGATATAAGAGTTTTAAGATGTATTAATCATGTTTTAGAGTGTTTTCAAAGCAATTACAGGTTTATTCACCTGATGGAAGGAAATGATACTTTTGGGACATTTTGGAATGCTTTTACGCAAGAAAAATCGATTGACGCTTGGAGAGCAACATCGGTCGATCAGAATCACTTACCATCGATCGACAAACATACATGTGCATCGATCGATGCCTAGTCACACGAGTGTGATCGCGAATTAAAAGATTTCATTTCCTAGAAGATCTATTATTTGCAACTTAAGCCCCTAGCCGCCTGTCAGGCTATATGTACTAGGGTTTTGTATCATTTTAGGGGAGACACTTGCAAAATACCTAGTTTGGAGAAGGGGCATTTTGGCTACCATTAGAAGAGCTTAGGATTGGAGAGATAGATCTGAGACTGCAAAACAGAGAAGATCTTGAACTCCTTTATTTCTATTACTCTATCTATTTGTGTTCTATATTTCATTTGAGTTTATTTCACACCATCATGACTTTGTCTCTCATGAGTATGTTTGAGTAAACCAATTGTTAGATTTAGGTTTCTCACCATGGTTGAAATTATGTACTGCTAATATGACTATTAAAAAGGTGTTTTGATTGTTCTTTCATTGCTTGTGATCTTAATGCTAAAATTGAGATTGATCACCTTTATTTTAGTTCTTAGGATTAATTGAGTCCAACTAACCGTTTCCCCTAAATACCTGAACCCACTTGCGTGATCTAACTAACTCAGGCGCAACGACAGTTGGTCTGAGAAGGATAGAGAACAAGTTAAACCCGTTCGCAAAGTTCGCTAGAATAACCATCGATCGACGCAACTATCGTTCTGTCGGTCGATTGTTACAAAGGTGTATCGGTCGATGTACATCAAGTCACATCGATCGACACTCTCTCGAGATTAAAATACGACAGTTGAGATCCGAGATCTAGTTGAAATAACCTATCCGGTTAAATCATTGTTTAGTTCAAAAACCATCAAACCCTTTAGAGTAAACTAAGTGCATGCATTTCATACCTGAGATTTACCTGAATCTAGCTGCTTTCCCATACTTGAAACCACTTCAACTCAAACTATCGTTTCACTATTGTTTTCGATTTATCATTTACTGCTTTTAAAACTATTAAAACCTCTTAGTCTATCTTCATTTCTAATTATTTAAATCTGTTGAGTAATCCTAGAGTCTCTGTGGATTCGATCCCTAAGTACTACATCTGAACCTCTTTTGATGAGAGAGACACTCTTTAGGGTAATTTGAGTGATATCAAATTTGGCGCCGTTGCCGGGGATTCTTTCTTATTACCATTAGATTTAATTTAGAATTTAGTATAGACTTGTTACGAAAAACTTGCTAAAGTTTTCTTTCTTAATCTGTTACGCAGACACAAAGAATGGAGAACACAGAGCGCGACCAACCATCGATCGACGGAGACACATTTCCATCGAGCGACATTGAGTCAGAAAAATCGACCGATACGGAGCTGCCAACATTGATCGATACCGCCCAGCCGGAAGCAGGTAAGTTTTCTCTTACCAAGGCCGCTAATGAGAAAGTAGTCCAAACTGAACTAAATGGTCAAACGAGCAATGAAGCTAGCCAAACTGAACAAGGGACTGAAATCCCTGTTAAGGAAAATTCCACCTTAACTAAAGGTGAAGATATAAATTTGTCCATGCATGACTACCTTGATCCTGGTAGGACCTATTCCAATAGGTCCGCTATCAAAATACCAGGAGACGATACCAAGAAATCTAAGTTTAACGCAGATTACTACCGTATGGTTCGTCAAAACCCATTCCGTGTATCCCTCCCAGAGCACCCACAAGATCACATTGAAACTTTGGAAGAATTAATACCAGATGAATATGACCGTTGCAAACTATTCTCATTCTCCCTAGAAGGAGAAGCCCTTAGGTGGTTAAACTGTTTAGTAGCAGGATCACTCACTTGTTGGTAAGAGATTAGAAGTGCCTTCCTTAGAGAATTTTTCGATGATGAACGCTACTGGGAAGTAAGAAGGCAAATTTATACATTTTGCCAAGGTCCAAGCGAATCGTTTAAAAACGCCTGTGGAAGATTAAGAGGCTATGAACTTGAATGTCCCCATCATGGTTATTCAGAACCACAACTTCTTAACATCTTTTATGGAGGTGTTAACTTGAGCTATAAAACCACACTCGATACAGCGAGTGAGGGAAATTTCATCACTAGGAATCCCGAAGAAGCTAGACGCCTTATCAAGAATATGACAATGGGAAGATCCTATGAAAGGATGGATGAAGAGATAGAAAATTCCGCAAGTCCAAAAGACAATTCTGATTTGATTGAAATTAAGAATTCCCTTAAATCCCTTCATTCCTTTCTTCAAAACAAACATCGATCTGATATAGCCCAGATCGACGACAACGCTTTGTCTGACACCAATGATTATTTGGATGAAGGAACGAACTGTTCCGATCCCTACTCTGTGCTTACCGTCGATAGCTTTACCCAAGCTTATGACACTGCTGTGAAATCACGTACCGGAAGAGAGAGATTCAATATCAGACAAGCTCTTACTGTCAACTGTAAGACAAAATCGGAGTTTTACGGAAAAATAAATATGGTTTACGGAGAATTAATGGAGAAAGCAGATTATTTGGGAGAACTAATCCAAAAATTAGAAGGTCAAGTAGCTGAGATTGCAACTGCCATAAAAAGAGATGCATGATGTCTTCTCGGGAGAACTGATTTAAACCCGAGACGTCAAGTCAGTGCCGTAATGTTGCGCAGCGGGAAAAACCTTGCAGCAGATACGAGGAATAACACAGATGTTGAAAAACCTGACAACACTGACAAAACCAGCAAAAGCAACTCTCATCCTATTCTTCTTAAAGATCTTGACCCAAATCCATCTCAAGAGAACCGGAAAACCACCAATGAAAAGGCTAAGGAAAAGGCAATAGACTTAGAATTAGAAGAAGATACGGAGATTGAGGACGAAATCGATCGATAGTACGGAACTGACGTCGATCGACCTGAAAGACCTACCATCGATCGATTGTCTACTCAACCCGAACCCATAATTGAAAGAGTCTATAGAACTTTACCCCCTTTTCCTCCTAAAACGCAAACTAAGAAATCATTAGAGAACGCGATCTGCAAGAAAGCCTTAGATAAGATTTCGGTTGAGATGTCCCTTAGTGATGCTATAAAGATAGCACCTTCGATTAAGAAGTATATAAAGGACATGACATCTCCAAACTACCCAATTTCAGAACATAGCGTGATGATGATTTCAGAAGAAGTAAGTGATATGATTAGAGGAGAAACTCCAACAAAGAGACCAGATCCTGGTAGTTTCGTCCTAGATTGTAAAATAGAAAACACGCGTTATCCTAGATTATTATGCGACCTCGGCTCTAGCGTGAACCTTATGCCTTACTCTGTTGCAGTAACTTTAGGATATAAAGAGTTTATGCCAACTCCGATCACCCTGGTTTTAGCTGATAGATCTATCAGGGTACCCGAAGGAATTCTCGAAGATGTTCCCATAAAGATTAATGATTGTATCGTGCCTATGGATTTCGTTGTGTTAAAATACAGACAAGAACCTAAAGACCCCCTCATTCTGGGTCGGCCATTCCTAGCTACAGCTGGAGCAATCATTGATGTCAAAGAAGGACGAATTAATTTGAACATAGGGGATATCTCGATGACTTTTGATATGGAAAAACTGATTAAGCGACCCCTAATAGATGACCAGGCCTTCTATGTAGAAAACGTTTATGAGGATGAAAAAGACTCTTTCATAAACATGTGTTCAGACAACCCCTTAGAAGACACCCTTAACCACGTGGAAAATGGAATTTTCAGCATATCAGATAGGACAGACGATTACATGCGACTAATGGACGCTAGCATCGAAGTTGCAAACGTAGAAGAAAATGACGACTCAGAAGTTGTCAAGATACCGTCGATCGACAACCTCCCTTGCAATCAAATTGGTCTAAAGATAAAGCACCAAAGGTAGAATTAAAACCTCTACCCAGCGGTCTTAAGTGAGCTTACCTTTATGACCAGTCCTACCCTGTTATAGTCAACGCCAATCTCACTAGTGGAGAACTTGCTTTATTGCTAAATAAATTGCGCAAGTACAGGAAAGCGATCGGATATTCTCTCGATGACATTCCTGGAATCTCTCTCGATCTTTGCATGCATCGAATCAACTTGGAAGAAATGTCAATAGAGCTGCAAAGGAGATTAAATCCGAATCTAAAGGAAGTAGTCAAAAAGGAAATTATAAAACTCCTTGATGCTGGAGTTATTTACCCTATTTCGGATAGCAAATGGGTAAGCCCCGTACATGTTGTACCCAAAAAGGAGGTATCACTGTATTGAAGAATGAAAAGGACGAACTCATTCCGACTCGTACCGTTACTGGTCATCGGATGTGTATTGATTATAGGAATTTTAATGCCGCTACTAGGAAAGACCATTTTTCCCTTCCCTTTATTGATCAAATGCTGGAAAGATTAGCTAATCACCAGTATTACTGTTTTCTTGATGGATATTCCAGATTTTTCCAAATTCCTATACACCCGGATGATCAAGAAAAGACAACGTTTACATGCCCCTATGGAACTTTCGCATATCGCAGAATGCCATTTGGTCTTTGTAACGCCCCCGCCACTTTCCAACGTTGCATGATGTCGATCTTTACGGATATGATCGAGGACTTCATGGAAGTATTCATGGATGACTTTTCAGTCTACGGATCAGATTTTAAGAGTTGCCTCGATAATTTATGCAAAGTATTGGAAAGATGCGAAGAAAAGAACCTTGTCCTAAACTGGGAAAAATGCCATTTCATGGTTATAAGGTTTCCGCTGCAGGTATAGAGGTAGATAGAGCTAAGATTGAAGTAATGACCAATTTACCTCCACCCAAAACTGTTAAAGACGTGCAAAGTTTTCTCAGACACGCCGGATTTTACAGGAGATTTATACTGGACCTCAGCAAAATCGCTAGACCTCTAAATAACCTGTTATGCAAGGATATTAAATTCGATTTTACCCCTGAATGCATGAAAGCTTTTGAAGATTTAAAGAAATCCCTTATCACTGCCCCCATCGTACAAGCCCTCGACTGAAATCTTCCTTTCGAAATCATGTGCGATGCGAGTGATTTCGCAATTGGAGCAGTTTTAGGCCAAAGGAAAGATAAAAAGCTACATGCCATTTACTACGCCAGCCGCACGCTTGATGAAGCACAACGGAATTACGCAACAACAGAAAAGGAACTATTAGCTGTAGTTTACGCTTTTGAAAAATTCCATCAATACTTGATTGGCTCACGAGTGATAGTTCACACTGATCACGCTGCCATCAAATATTTAATGCAAAAGAAAGATGCTAAACCTCGACTCATACGATGGATTCTACTACTCCAAGAGTTTGACATTGAGATTAAAGATAAGAGAGGAGTAGATAATGGAGTCTCTGACCATCTTTCCCGGATCAGAATAGAGGATGATGTCCCTATAGACGATTTCTTCCCCACAGAGAGAATGTTGCACACATAGATATGTCTTTCGTCGGTCAAATATCTCTCACATCTGAAGACCTACCGATCGATGAAAGGGATGGCATATCGGTCGATTTACGTAGTGATACATCGATCGATGACGAAAATGATGTAACTTCTCAACTCTCCAATAACCAAGATCACGAACCCCCGTTTAGTAAAATCAACTTCAATTTACAAGTTAATGTTTCCGGTGATGAGATTAATCTTACACCTGAGGAATTATCACAACGGGAGGTGGACGCGATTGGTAGAAACTCGAATAACCGACCCTGGTATGCCGACATAGTTAACTATTTGGCAGCTGATGTTGAGCCAGACGAACTCAAGGGATATATGAGGAAGAAATTTTTCAGAGAAGTAAGACACTATAATTGGGATGAACCTTACCTCTATATGCATTGTTCTGATGGCATATATAGACGATGCGTATCCGAAGCTGAAATTTCGGACATTATTTACCAAAGTCACGGAGCTGATTATGCAGGACATTTCGCTACCTTAAAAACGGTTTCGAAAATCCTCCAGGCAGGATTTTGGTGGCCGACCACTTTTCGCGATGTCCACGCATTTATAACCCAATGTGACAGATGCCAAAGACGTGAAAAAATCAGCAAAAGACACGAAATGGAACAGAAGTTCATTCTTGAAGTTGAAGTCTTTGATTTCTGGGGGTGTCGATTTTATGGGACCCTTCCCGTCTTCATATCGAAACAAATATATACTAGTCGCTGTAGACTACGTATCCAAATGGGTCGAAACAGTAGCTTCTCCTACCAATGATGCATCTGTGGTTATTAAACTCTTCAAGAGTACAATCTTTCCAAGATTTGGAGACCCAAGAGTAGTCATTAGTGACAGTGGAACTCATTTCATTAACAAAATCTTTGATAGATTGCTTAAAAAGAATGGTGTTCATCATAGAGTAGCCACACCTTACCACCCACAAACCAGTGGACAAGTAGAAGTCTCAAACCGGCAAATTAAGGAAATCTTAGAGAAAACCGTAGGAACCTCTAGAAAAGATTGGTCTAGGAAACTAGATAATGCACTTTGGGCCTACAGGACCGCCTCCTTTATGGCAAATCATGTCATTTACCAGTCGAACTGGACCACAAAGCAGCTTGGGCTACCAAACTTTTGAACTTTGATATCAAGCCAGCTGCAGAAAGGAGACTCATCCAGCTTAACGAGCTTGATGAAATCAGACATTTAGCTTTCGAAAATTCGAAAATTTATAAAGAAAGGACTAAAGCTTATCACGATAAAAAGATCATATCCCGGCACTTCGAACCGGATGATCAAGTCCTCCTTTATAACTCTAGGTTAACTTTATTTCCTGGAAAGCTAAAATCCCGTTGGTCTGGACCCTTCACTGTAACAAACGTTCAACCTTCCGGAGTTATCACTTTACAAAATGATAAAGGCCAGAAATTTACAGTGAACGGCCAACGAGTTAAGCATTATTGGGTAAAACCGCCAGCAAAAGCGCCCATGATGATGTATGAACCTATCTCTGGAGATGCTTTTAGCTGGTTCAGTAAGCTGCAGCCAAGATCTCTAACCTGCTGGGAAGACATCAAAGGTGCCTTCCTAGGTAAATTTTTTAGCGAAGCTGAAGCAACTCGAAGTAAAAGGTTTGATTACATGGTGGACAAGATGATTGAAGATCACGAGAAAGGAATAATCACTAGTCTTAGTCAGATTAGTATTAGTCAGATTATGGATTTTGCATATAGTGAGCAGGATGAAGATTTTGAAATCCCGACCACTCATGTTAAGCAGCCAGACATTCAGGTTCACCATGCAGATGAGAGTAAGCAGAAGGACGAACTGAACAGAGAAAAGCTAATCAACCATGATACAGTTAAGGATGATGAATATCATGTATCAGGGGAGCAGAGCAAAGTAGAAGAAGCTGATACAAAAGATCCGACTTCAGAATTGATCGACAGTAGTAACTCAGAATCGATCGATCTCCGCACTTCAGAAACAATCGATACAGATATTTGTCATCGAACGATACCTTCTACAATCCCTGATGCTACCACTGTGTATGTTAGGAATGGACGACCAAAGGCAATTAGAGACTATAACAGTCCTGAGGATGCCTATGCTAAAAGGTCTGCATTGCGTCGTTCAGCACTTCGGAATACTGTCCTTGAGCTGCACCCTGCATATATCTCTCTTGTGGGTCAGCATTCTTTCCATCGTTTTCCTCATGAAGATCCCACTAGCCACCTGGAGACATTTGTAGATCTGGCATCGACCATCAAATGCAATGGAGTCTCTAAAGACTACTATTTATGCAAATTATTCTCATACTCTCTTGCTGGGGATGCAGCTCATTGGTTGAAGAAGCTACCACCAGGATCTCTCACTGCTTGGAATGACATCAGATACGCCTTCCTCAACAAATTTCTCTATGATGCTGCAGCAAATCTAGAGATTGAGATAAGGTCTATGCTGGAATATATGGTGGAGGATGATGAGCAACATGAGTCTGGAAAGCTGAGCACAGTAGAAGTAGCTGATATTAGTGACATGAGCTCATCATCGATCGAGACCCTTACCATAACATCGATCGTCACCCCCACCTCATCGTCGATCGACCCCAGTACCTCAGAAATGATCGACACAGACTTTTGTCATCAATCGATTCCACTTGAAATCCCTGAAAGATCGAGTTGTCCTCAGGACATTGCAAACTCGACACAGGAGAGCATCGATGGATCAAGCTGTGATCTTACCTCAGATGTCGACAAAGTCACTCTGAAAGACTTTTTGGAGTTGGAAGAATGGCTTCGGCAGAAGCTTGATGATCAGCCCGCTTCGGGAAAAGGTCTGGAAAATTCCTTAAAGGCTGACGACATCAACCGACATAAACCTGATGAGATCGATCGACACCCACCCTACGACATCGATCTACAGTCGCCGTCTAATATCGTTCAACATACACCCGACTGTATCGCTCGATACCAACCCGATTGCATCGATCGACACCCATGTTTGGATGAACTATCAAGATACATGATTGAACCAGAACTGGTTGGAAGAAAAGAACACACGTCTGGAGCCTCACACCTTGCTGTCCCCGAAAATCTAAGACCACCTCTTTGCGAAGAAGAAGCTGTTGGGATTTGCAAACGAGTGAAGAGGATACATGATCCTGTGAAGATTGTGGTTCCATGTGCAGTGTTTGAAGTTGAATCTCCTATCCCACCAGATAAAGGTGTGTATCTGAGTTCTTACATTGAGGTATTGAATGATAAAGATCATGTAGAAGCTTCTAAGAGAGGGCTGCGATTTAGAGATGAAGTAGATGAAGGCCCAGCATAAGCACCATCGAACAACATCAGCAAATCGGAATTGATCGACACTAACACTTCATCATCAATCGATACCGATCAGATACCATCGACCGACACCCTTCGCGTATCAGAGCAGAATGAGTTTGAAGTGTGTCAACATCTTTTTAATGGAGGCACCACCACGCGATCAGACAAGTCTGAGGGAAAGAAGTGGAGAAACTGGAAGAAGAGAAAAAGAATCAATGAAGGTTCTCAGTTATCATTGATTCCTCACTTCTCAGATGATGCCAGGAAGTCCAGAGTGAGATTGCACAAGTCTGTGGGAAAGAAGGGGAGAAATTGGAAGAAGCGGAAACGAACCAAAGGAGGTTCTCAATTACCATTGACTCCTTACTTCTCAAATAGTGTCAGAAAACCCAGAGTGCGCAGCATATGCTTCTCACATCCATATGCAAAACTTAGAGCACTCCTTATTGTTGAGATGATAGACAAAGGAGAAAAGTCTATGGAGGAGGCTTTCACACAAGAATGATAAAGCTTCAAAGAGTAGACATTGAGACTTGATTTGGAGCAAGTTCTCATTCTCATCCGGACTGAATCAGATCTCCAGAAGTCAAGCTAATGACTAAAAATAAGCGCTGAGTGGGAGGCAACCCACTGTTAGGTTTGTTTTAAATATGGTTTAATTTTCATTTATTACTGTTTTTTCTTGTTTTCTAATGATTTCAGGTAAAAAAAAATAGAAAAATTTATTAGTTAATTGGTTTTATTAGTTATATATTACGAGCTTTTATACTTTTAGTGTTTTATTTATGTTTGGTACAAGGAAAAGATCCGAGGAAGACGAGTTTCCATAGAAATCGACGATGGCTAGCTAACATCGATCGACAGAGTATCAAGGGTATCGATCGCCAGTTAACTGTGTTGGTCAATATTCACATTAAAGTTAGGTATATTGTTCTTCCTTGTTAAATATTGTCCTTATGATTTATTCTCCCAACGATCTTAGGCTGAATAACATTGGTCACAATGATATTTAAGTCTGGGGGAGGTTATATTAATATTAGGTTTTAGTTAGATGTTTAGAATAGGGACCCAAGTAAACGATTGCCATGATATCGACCGACGAGAACAAGTCGATATCGATCGACATTGCTACATCTTCCACGACCGATGACAACACGTTTACATCGATCGACATCCATTCCGGTCAGATCCATGTAGACGATTGCTCAGATCATCGACCGATGAGACCATCTCGATATCGATCGACAACGCTTCATCAACAACGATCGATTGTCACTTCATTGTATCGATCGATACTGAGCAGGTTATCGTACTTACTTCTTAAATTTTGTACTTCTGCTTTATGATTTTCACCTTACCACCGACTGTGTTACACTGGGGACAGTGTAATTTAAGTCTGGGGGGGGGGGAGTACTAATGTTTATCAACCTTTATGAGTCTTATTTAAAATATTTTCAAATTTTGTTTTTATTGAGTAAAGAAGGGGGTGATGATCTAATTCGATTTATTACTTGTCATCTAACCACTCTTTAGACCAGTCTTAGATATATTGACTGCAGAAGTACTAGAGATACTAAAGTTGATCAACCTGTCAACTATGTTTGCACTTGCTGAGAGTGGTTGAAGGAACCAAAGCTGACCTCCAACCTAATTTGACTTGATTTGCTTGTCTTGGGGCTTGGTATACAAGGGATCGGAATCCTCCTGCAAGTCTGAAAGGTAAACGCTCATATGTGTTGCTGGTTCCCTTCCTTCTCTCTCTTCGGCTTCTCAAAGATATAAAGAAAAGATTGAGATGATATCCTCGAAGAGGCAGAGGTGGTAGGAGTGTCTCCTGTGACCCCATTATTCGCTACACTTTGTCAAAAGAAAAAAAAAAAAGAAAAGAAAAGAGCATCATGTCAATAAGATGAACTAGATGTCTAATCAACATCGAAAATCATTGGGATTGAAACTAATAAAGAGATTCAGAAAAGAGAGTAGGGAGAAGAAAGGAATCAGATGAAACTACCTACTTGCTTGAGTTGAGTCCATGTGTTCCTTGATCGATACTCCCAAGGTAAAGCCTGCACTTTTATTTTATGCAAGAAATGAGGTTAGCAGAGGGGATTGTCAGACGGGATCTGTTGAGTTGTTGACTAGGTGAATTTGGTTGCTATACTAGGATATTGTATAATGTGCTTTTAAAGTTAGGATGTCTATGATTTGGTTTGCACTACTAGAAAGATGATGACTGAGTTTTTAAAATCTTTTGAGTACCTGGTGTTTTCAAACCTCTTTCAGAGAGACTGCCTGTTGGTTTTGCTTGAGGACAAGCAGAAGGGTAAGTCTGGGGGAGTTGATAGACCATATATTTTATCCATTTTTAATCATAGTCTATAAGTGTTTTAAAGTGTTTTAAGATACAATTATTATGTTTTGGAGTCTATTTAGAGTATTTACAGGTTCAGGGACGTTTAGGAGAAATATGGTGATTTTTGGAGTCTTTTGGAGCCTTTGGAGGTGCAGAGTTGCACAGATGCGTCAGATGTTTAGCTTTGGATGGAGACCTTGCGTCTGTTAGATTGAGCCCATATTTTGACAAAAGATATAGCTTTGAGTTAGCTTTTCAATGCCACCAGTCTCAGGTCAATCAGCATCATGTAGCAGATGTTATGCCCATTTTACTGAAGAGTGGTCAGTCTGCCTCGCGAGAGGAAGCTGCAGAGAAGAGGAAGCCACGTCGATCGATGCAGCATTCTGCACGACGATCGATGGAGATCCCAGATCGTGGGCCTTGCATATTTTATGACTGCGTGAAGCCCAAAAGTAACCACAAAATACCAGAATGCCCTTGGACGACCAGAAACTCTATTTATGTTATTTCTAAGTCATTGTTGACGGCTACGCTTTTTACACACTTTCTTTGATTCATAGTTTTGTTAGGAGAGAAAGGAGGAACTCCTATCAGAGTCCTCCTGGAACTCCTTTGGTTTTATTTTATCTATTTCATTTCAGTTTTTCTATCTATTCATCTATGATTTTTGTTTTCATGTCTGAGTAGATCCACCTGTTAGATTCAGGGTTCAGATAGGTTTGCGGGATTAGCCCCAAATTATAGATCTGCCTTGTTGTGAAATTCATGATAGATCTATACTTATTGCTTGTTCTAAAGTAATTAACTAGAATATTGATCATAGGATTGCATACACAAGCATCCTTGTTATCTCATCCTGGCATCTATTTATCATATTAGGATTGCTAGAGAGGGCTAACCGCCAATTTAACATCCTAATAGGGCAAATCATCTCGCGCATAGGCCTGGCTAGAACACGTCGATCAATGTCCTCAACTGACTATCGGTCGACGTAGGTAAAGGTGTACCGGTCGATGTCCCAATAGGACCATCGGTCGACACTCTTTCGTGATCAATGAAACATGCGACAGCTGATCACTGAGTTAAGCGGTTGAGCTCTAGCATATCATGCATGCAACAAATAGGTACCTATAGGAATTATAATCTCCAACACCTGAATAGAAACCCTGGATCTAGGAACCATCCTTCCATCGAACAACCCTTGCCAAGCTGAACAATTGACTAGTTCAACTTGTTTACTGCTTTGTTTATTTAATTGCTATTTTACTGCTTTATAATCTATTAGCCTAGTTTATTATAAATTGTTTAGATCTAATCGATTCCCTAGCTCCTTGTGGATTCAATCCCTAAGTACTATAACTCGACCTCTTTTGATGAGAGTAACACTCTTTAGGGTAATTTGAGTGGTATCAAGGATTCTCAGAGTTCCTTTTTTGGCAGGGGATTTTTCGTTAGGGTTTTAGCCCGAAGGTCGTTCCCGCGACGTTCCAGGCCGTCGAGTGGGGTTGCGAAGTCGAGTCTTTTCCCGTAAACTTTTGTGGTTCCGCGGGGACGGATTGCTAGAGTCGTTGCTGTTAGGGTTTCGATCTGTTTGGTCAAGGTGTTCAAGCTTATCCTGTTTTCCGACCTTTTTCATAGGTGGTGAACATCTTTTTAAACTCCTCGAGGGTCGCGGCGTTGGCTTGTGCATTAGCCGCAGAGACGTCCGCTGCTGGAGTGTGGAGATCAGTGCCGCTTTCTCCGTTGAGAGGAGTTTGCACGTTTTCTGCGTCGTTAGTTGACATGTCTGGTTGAGCGTGATGTGGTCGAGAGTTAGATTGATCCGTACCCCCCCCCCCCCCACTCCTTCTAGAGCCAAACTATGGGAACCGAAATTCGCACTGTCGATTTCCGTTTAAATTAGGAAAGTAGGAGAACCCCAGTTTCCCAGAGGTCATGTGTATCTGCTAATACCATATGCCAAGCAATCAGAATACGAAATGAGAACAGTAATAAAATAAGAAATCAAAAAAGAGAGCAAGATAGTTCTTATTCCAAATCTGCGTTTGAGAGTTTACAACAAGGTAAGTGCCTGGGCTACGAGAGCTGTCAGCGAGATCTCTAGTTCTAAAAACCCTAAGACGGCAAAAACCTAATTGAGTCACAGCTCGAATAACAAAAACGGAAAATTGCCTAAAATCGCTCTAAGTGCTAAGTTTGCTTCGAAAAAAGTTATCTCCATTCCTCTCGCCTAGGACTCCTTATATACTCCCTCCTAGGTCGGTTTACGTATTTCCCCTTCTGCCCTTAAGCCGTCATAGCCAAAAATGGAGATATACCATTTTCCCGATCATTGTAATTATCTTCCAAAACTTCGTATTTATCCGCAGAAACTTGACATTTATCTTTCCTTGCGAACCAAGCGTAAACCGTCCCATGGTTTACGGGCTATTGGTTAAAAAATCGTAAAGTGGGCTTCGAGTCATGTCTTAGGTCTCTTTGGGGCGTCTTTTGGCTCGAATCGTTTATTACGACTTCTTTCGATAAAAACGAACTTTCCGCGGTTTTTATCGTAAAGTTTGATTTATGACCTCCAATGTCGAGAAACATGAATTGGGTTTGCTACGGTCTTCGGGAGATAGCATCAAAGGGTAGGCGAGAATTCATGGATTCGTGTCGCATTTGATGTTTCAGAAAAGTTCGGTCGCTACGTAGCGACCAAACGGCACGAACGCTCGGTTGCTACGTAGCGACCAAACGGCACGAACGCTCGGTTGCTACGGGTGGTTTAGATACACTGGCGTTACCTTGGGACACTCAGACTTATTTTTACCAAGCGTAATTGTCAGAGAAAGACACTCAGACTTATTTTTGCGGAGGTTTGGATATTAACTTCGTCTTAACCGTTTTCGACCCCAACAGCTAGAACTAGGGATTATTGAAAGATCATTGTAACCACTCTTGTTCTTGTTTGTCTGATCAATAATACGTTGTGGGAACCGAAATTCGCACTGTCGATTTCCGTTTAAATAAGGAAACTAGGAAAACCCTAATTTCCCAGAGGACCCGGATATCTGTTAATTACCACACGTCAAGCAATCAGAACACGAGAATAACAACGATAAAAATAAGAAATCGAAAAGGGAGCAAAGTAGATCTTTATTTCGAATATGCGTATGAACGTTACAACAAGGTATAAGCCTGGGCTCGAGAGCTGTCAGCGAGATTCCTAGTTCTAGCAACCCTAAGACGGCTAAACCTAATTGAGTCGCAGCTCGAAATAACAAAAACGGAAAATTGCCTAAATTGCTTTAAGTGCTAAGTTTGCTCTGAAAAAGTTCTTTTTTCTGCTCCTCGCCTAGGACTCCTTATATACTAGCTCCAAGGTCGGTTTACGCTTTTACTCTTCTGCCCTTAAGCCGTCATAGCATAAAAATGGAGATATTCCATTTTTCCCAATCTTCACAATTATCTTCAAAACTTCCGTATTTATCCGCGGAAACTTGACATTTATCCTTCCTCGTGGGCCAAGCGTGGACCATGCTGCGGTTCACGGGCTTTTGGTTAGGAAAAATCGTAGGATGGGCCTCGAGTCGTGTTTTAGGTCCCTTTGGGCCGTCTTCCGACTCGACATGTTTACTACGAGTTTTCCTCGGTTTCTAATCCGAGAAGTTTGATCGATGAATTAGAATAGCGGGAAACATGGACCGAGCTTGCTACGGTCTTCGGGAGATAGCATTCGAAGGTTTGACGAGAATGCAAAGACTGGTGTCGTATCGATGTTCGGAAAGGTTCAATCGCTACACAGCGAGCGAACTTTGGCTCGAGCCCGGTCGCTACGTAGCGACCGAGCGGGACGATCGCTCGGTCGCTACGTAGCGACCGAGCTTTGGCTTGAGTTCGGTCACTACGTAGCGACCGAGCGGGACGAACGCTTGGTCGCTACATAGCGACCGAGCGGGACGATCGCTCGGTCGCTACGTAGCGACCAAGCTTTGGCTCGAGCTCGGTCGCTAGCTCGGTCGCTACGTAGCGACCGAGCGGGACGATCGTAGCGACCGAGCTTGGCCGAGCTCGGTCGCTACGTAGCGACCGAGCGGGAAGATCGCTCGGTCGCTACGTAGCGACCGAGCTTTGGCTCGAGCTCGGTCGCTACGTAGCGACCGAGCAGGACGAGCGCTCGGTCGCTACATAGCGACCGAGCTTGGCTCGGGTTTGGTTGCTGCATAGCGACCGGACGGCGTGTATGCGCGGTGACCGAGCTTGGTTTGTTCGGTATGAATCCCAAAGGATACTTCTTCGTAAAAACTTCGTATCGGTAATTTTTACGAAAATTACATCTCTCCTTTTACTATCTCTTTCGGAAATACGATCTCCGAGGATTTTCGGGTGGTAATTCCGTCGTAACCGTTTTTGACCCCAACAGTTAGCCCCCCAGCCCGTTAGGATCATGCATCGTAGGATCCTAACGTGCGGTTAGGCATGTTTGGCAAGTTAGGCGTGATGGATGGAATTAATATACGAAAGTCCGAGCTTGAATAGTAAATCCTCATGCCTATAAGAAGGGAGGTAACTTGTTCCACAATTTTTCATTTCATTATCTTTTAAGAGTGAAAGGATTCTTTCAACTTTCTCTCTCTATCATTGAGACTTTTCCTTTTCCTTTTTGTCAAGATTGTCTCGAGGGATTTCGGCAAACGCTCGGCCTACTATCTTCAATCACGGAACCGTCCGTCACGGATGCGGTGAGGTTTTCCGAGAGATCGAGTTCGTGGCACACTCCGTTGACCCTGCCGAGGCCGACGCATACTGGGTGGCTATGTGTAATGCGGAGGAACCGCCTCCCGAGCGATGGATTCCCATTAGGCCTTTTTCGGAAAGGGTCGTTGGGAGACCGAGCAGGTGTACCCTTCCGTTCCTTGGAACCATACGCAGCTTCTGTCACGTTTCGGAAAACGTGGATTTTCGATTACCCCTCGAGGGGGAGAGAGCCGACGAACCTCCCGAAGGCTGTTTTACTTTGTACGAGGAACATCTGATGCGTGCTCGCCTGTGGTTTCCCATTCCGTTGGTTATAGTAGAGTTTCTGAACCATTTGGAAGTTTCGATAAGTCAGATTTCTCCTCGCGGTATAAAGCACCTTGTCGGGTTGCTAGTCTTGGGATACGAGCGAGGCATGGAGCTCACTGCTGATTATCTCGAAGCTTTCCTTACCCTGTCTCGAGTTGGGACCGATCGCCTGTATGGTTTAAAGTCGCGTACTCATATGGAAGTCCTGAAGGGATTCCCTCAGGATGGTTGTGGATGGAAGAGTTATTTTTTTTACGTTAGATTGGACAAAGCCTCGGTCGCTGTGGAGTGGCTTCTCTCGTTTAGGTGACTGTGGGAGACAGGAGGTAACGTACTGAACGATCACTCGTTGCCTTTCTTACTACCCGTTTTTTTTTTTTTTATATTCTTCCATATCTGTACTACGTTCATTTTGCAGTACACAACCCCATTCCTCCTTTTCCGGAAGATTTGTGCATCGTCCGAGACCTTCTCCTTGGTGGTCCGCTGTTTTGGGGTCATTTTTCTCCCGAGAGGGTCCGTGCGGCGGTCGAGGCTCATCGATTTCGTTTCAGCTCATCAATTGATAATGTTATGGAGGCTTCTTTTGAAGATACCTCCTTATCCACTGTCTATGCCGCTGGGAGGAGCAGTGGTCGAGGGTCGCTTGATGCCGAGGAAGATGGAGAGCCGACCGTAGAGGATCCTATTTGGACGGGCTGATCCTTTGTATTGATCATTGAGTTTGATTATCGTTTTATCTGTTTTCGGCCGAGTGTGGCCTTTTGGATTTTGCTCAGGCCTATTTGGCCGTATTTGTATTTACCGGGACTGGCCGTTGGTGGCTTCGAATCCCTTGCCGCCTTACGCGGTTTATTTATATGATGAATGTTTCGTTTCGAATTTTCCTGAGTAGGGTTGAAGTAAATACGAGTTGTCGTCTCGTATTTAGTTTTGATTAGACGTTCAATCTGTTGGTTCGTTCGTGATTTCCGTAAAAATTTACTTATCTTTACGATTTTCGAGAACATTGAGATACGAACGGAGAGACATGGTTTAGGATCTCGTATCTTTTAGATATCTTGCCTTCAGATGTTTGAGACCAGAGCGTTGGGTTTAGGGCAAGACCTAGGTTTACTTTCGGTTAAGGTTTGTGCGGTGACTAGCCGGCTATCGTTTTTCCTGTTGCGATTTCTTCCTGATTCGCATCGATTTAAAGTCCGCGATATGTTCTCGGCTTATATGATTTGTATGGTACGAATCGAGCATCTTCTCAGAATCAACTGGAAGTGCTAAACCAAAATTTCGGATTTTTGTTGTAGCGCGCTTTTGTCCTTGTGCTGGACGTTGTTAAAGATCAAAAGAGTGATCGAATTGCGTTTGTTTAAGATGGCTGGCGTGTTCGTCGGGGCCAATCGACGAACGGGGTGTAAGGTTTTTGGTGGTCGCGTCCGGACAATTTGTTAGCATTGTCCTCGAATTTTAACTTTTGCGACGTCTCGCAGTTATTTCGAGGATTATACGTGTATTTTTGCGTGTTTGAAAGATGATAATCTTTACGATTTTTGGGTCGGAAGGGGCCGCAGACAAGAGTCTTAACGTTTTCAGGCGTGTCCTGAAAGTTTCTTTTGTGTTTTACTGAAGCGTAAACGTTTTCGATAATAAGGACAACGTATATTGTAGTAAAGGTTTTTGAAGTTTCTTAAAACTCGATTACAATAATGAAGATTTTTCTAAGTGGGAGTATACGAGTATACGCACCCATTCCCCCCCCTTTTTAGAGAGGGGGATAGCTGAACTCGTCTTTTTGACGAGCTGCCTACGTACCCCTTTCGAGGATCAAGCCATCTCGTAGTTCTGTTTCATGCCGCGAGTGTTCTTACTCAGCGGTAGATGTCGCGATGTCCGCCTTGACCGTGTCGATCGTGGCTGGGTCGACGCTATTTTCCGGATGTTCCGGTTGAGTTGTCGCGTGGGCTTCGGATTTATGTCGAGCTTCGACGTCCGATGCGTTTGCGTCGATAGACGATTTTACTTCGTCTTTTCTCGGGGCGCTTTTGGCCGAAGATCGGTCTATCTTCGTGCGCTTGCCGTTTACAGCTGCAGAAGTCGTGATTTGTCTTAACTTGTGTTCTGCGAGGAAGCATAGCCGCGACTGTTTTTGGCATCCCCAGATGGCCGCGACTCCGCTCGGCGTTGGGAACTTGAGACCCAGGTGGTATGTTGACGGAACTGCCTGCATTGCGTTGAGCCATGGGGTTCCCATGATAACGTTGTAGATAGCGGGATGGTCGACTACCGCGAACTCGACGATTTTCGTGACCTCCTTGGCCATGACTGGCAATTGGATTGATCCAAGAGTCATTGACACTTCGCCTGAAAAACCCGTGAGCGGTTTTGGCGTCGGAATTACTTCTCCGAGTTTGATGCTCATCCGCTTGAGAGTGTCGCGGAAGATTACGTTGACCGTGCTTCCTGTGTCGACGAGTACCCTTCCGACTTCTAAATCTCGTATGACGAGATCTATGACGAGCGGGTCGCAGTGAGGTTGGTCGATACCGCCGGCTTCTTCCTCTGTGAAGGTGATTGAGCAACTTTGGCCGTCTCGAGGAGGAGACCATGTAGGCCAATTCGCACTTGACTCTGCCTTCCGTTGGTAAGCCTTGATGGCCGACACGGTATCGCTGCAGTATTGTGATCCTCCAATGATCATATTGACTCTGCGACGATTGTTATCGTTCCCTTTGTCATCCGGCCTCCTACCGCGTTTATCCCCAGGTTGGTTCCGTTGAGGGGATTTTTCAGCGGGCGGATTTCTATCCGTCTTTGGAGGCCGATCAGAATCGAGGATGAGATCCTTGACGCTAGTTACTTCCGAAAGCTCTCCAGCGAGTAGCTTCGCGGCCAGTCTTGCTCCCAAGACTTTGCAGTTGGTCGTGGAGTGTCCTCGGGATTGGTGGAACTCGCAGAAGGTGTTTTCGTCATACCCTTGATTGCGAGTCCATGTGTTGCCCGTGGTCCGGCCTTGATCCGAATTGATCGCATAGTTATGCGCCCCTTGGAGATCTTCCCCCTCGTGATGGACGTACTTGTCGTTACGAGAGTTCTTCTTTTTCCCCTTCGGATCTGCGTCCTTCGAGGACGGTCTTGCCGGCTTATGTTTTTGCGATAAGACTTTAGTTTCTTCCTCGACTATGATGTAGTCCGTCGCTTTGTGGAGGGCGTCCTGGATCGTTCGCGGTTTGTCGAGAGTTATCCATTTTCTGAATTTCGACTTGTACCAGAGCGTCTTTCTCAGAGCGTCGATGGCCACTTTCTCGCTTATCCCGCTGACCCTGGACATTATCAGCTTGAACCGACTGATAAACTTGCGGAGGGGTTCGTCTTCCCTCTGGGAGAGACTCCAAAGGTCAACATCGGAGGTTTCTCTGTCTATGAATACAGAGTACTGTTTGAGGAATTCTGATGCGAGCTGTCGAAAACTCCCGATGGTGTTGCGACGAAGGCGTGCGAACCATTCGAGCTCTGCTCTTTCAAGATTTTCGACGAACAGGCGGCAATAGCCGGCATCCTTTTCGCCGTCCTTCAGTCTTGCTCTTCCCATCGCGATGTGGAAAGCCTGAAGGTGCGCTTTTGGATCGGCCGTACCATCGTACTTCGGTACTTTGATCTTTCCCGGATCGGACACCCTCATGTCCGAAATGCGACTGGTAAAGGGGGTCTTTCGAGCTCCTTCTAGAAGTCGATCGATCTCGGGGGCAGAACTAGTAGCATGATGGATTTGAGACTTTACGGCTCTCACTTCTGCCGCAGTCTTAGTGATGTAGTCGCGAAGATCGCGGATATCCGATGTCTCGTCAGTAGATTTCCGAGCCTGTCGGCGTTTACTGCGAGTGATCTGGGTTTGCCTTTCGGCCAGCTCCTCTTGTTCGTTCCAATAGGCGACTTCTTCTTCTTCCGTCATTGGTTTTTCGAACGGGGAGCCTTCCCGAGCGGATCGGCTTCTGGTCCTTCTTGGATGTCTGTCGACATCCTCGTCGGTGTCGTTGGAGACATCGCTAGGATCCAGGTCAATATGTTCGGCCTCGTTATCCTCCGAATCCTTTGCAGGGGGCGGAAGATTTTTAGGGTTCCCCTTTTCGACGAGAGATTTCTCGCTAGGGTTTTGACCGGAAGGTCGTTCCCGCGCGAGTCCTGCTCTATCGAGTGGGGTGGCGAAGTCGAGCCTCTTCCCGCGGATTTTGGTGGTTCCGCGGGGACGGATAGCTTGGGTCCTTGCCGTTAAGGTTTCAACCTGTTTGGTCAAGGTATTCACGAGCTTATCATGTTCTTCCGACCTTTTCTCATAGGTGGCGAACATCTTTTTGAACTCCTAGAGCGTCGCGGTGTTGGCTTGCGCGTTGGCCGCGGATACGTCCACTACTGGAGTGTGGAGATCGGTGCCGCTGCCTCCGTTAAGAGGATTTTGCATGTTATCCGCGTCGTTGGTTGACATGTCTGACTGTGTGTGGCTTTTGCGGGTTAGATTGATCCGTAAATCCCCCTCCTTCTAGCGCTAAACTGTGGGAACCGAAATTCGCACTGTCGATTTCCGTTTAAATAAGGAAACTAGGAAAACCCTAATTTCCCAGAGGACCCGGATATCTGTTAATTACCACACGTCAAGCAATCAGAACACGAGAATAACAACGATAAAAATAAGAAATCGAAAAGGGAGCAAAGTAGATCTTTATTCCGAATCTGCGTATGAGCGTTACAACAAGGTATAAGCCTGGGCTCGAGAGCTGTCGGCGAGATTCCTAGTTCTAGCAACCCTAAGACGGCTAAACCTAATTGAGTCGCAGCTCGAAATAACAAAAACGGAAAATTGCCTAAATTGCTCTAAGTGCTAAGTTTGCTCTGAAAAAGTTCTTTTTCTCTGCTCCTCGCCTAGGACTCCTTATATACTAGCTCCAAGGTCGGTTTACGCTTTTACTCTTCTGCCCTTAAGCCGTCATAGCATAAAAATGGAGATATTCCATTTTTCCCGATCTTCACAATTATCTTCAAAACTTCTGTATTTATCCGCGGAAACTTGACATTTATCCTTCCTCGTGGGCCAAGCGTGGACCATGCTGCGGTTCACGGGCTATTGGTTAGGGAAAATCGTAGGATGGGCCTCGAGTCGTGTTTTAGGTCCCTTTGGGCCGTCTTCCGACTCGACACGTTTACTACGAGTTTTCCGAGGTTTCTAATCCGCGAAGTTTGATCGATGAATTAGAATAGCGGGAAACATGGACCGAGCTTGCTATGGTCTTCGGGAGATAGCATTCGAAGGTTTGACGAGAATGCAAAGACTGGTGTCGTATCGATGTTCGGAAAGGTTCAATCGCTACACAGCGACCGAACTTTGGCTCGAGCCTGGTCGCTACGTAGCGACCGAGCGGGACAATCGCTCGGTCGCTATGTAGCGACCGAGCTTTGGCTCGAGCTCGGTCGCTACGTAGCGACCGAGAAGGACGAGCGCTCGGTCGCTACATAGCGACCGAGCTTGGCTCGGGTTTGGTTGCTGCATAGCGACCAGACGGCGTGTATGCGCGGTGATCGAGCTTGGTTTGTTCGGTTTGAATCCCAAAGGATACTTCTTCGTAAAAACTTCGTATCGGTAATTTTTACGAAAATTACATTTCTCCTTTTACTATCTCTTTCGGAAATACGATCTCCGAGGATTTTCGGGTGGTAATTCCGTCGTAACCGTTTTTGACCCCAACATACGTCTCTTCAAGTCTATCTCTTTATTATTCTCTCAAAACCCTACGAAATACATACAAACTTACCCGGTTTACCAGCCTATCCATCTTTTCGTAGTACTCACAAAGAGCTAACAAAAAAATCCCCTAACATTCCATATATCCTTAGATAATAGAATATTTCCATTCTTCTCAAGGGCGGTTTATCATATTGGAATACTTCCTCTTTCTCTTGGATTTAGGAAGATTCCTTCTTCTCTAAGCTGGTTACATGATAACTGGAAGATTTTCGTTTATCTTAAGGCAAGAGAAATCACTTGGCTGGAAGACGGAGGAAGGTCCCAGACTCGGGGACAGGGACCCGTGACCAGAGGCAGGACCCAGACCTGGGGGCAGGGAGCCGGGACCCAGAGGCAGGAACCCGGACCTGGGGGAAGGGACCCGGGACCCAGAGGCAGGAACCCGGACCCTGGGGGTAGGGACTTGGAAGACGGAAGCTGGAGTAATCTCTTCATGGAATATTTTTCCCCAACAGTTCCCAAACGACCTCCGGGTCCAGAGTAAACTCCGGGTTCCCAAACGATCTCGGGTCTAGAGTAACCTTCGGGTTCCCAAACGACCTTTGGGTCCTTATTCGACCTCCGGGTCCTAAACAGAACCTCTGGGTCTTAAGGAACCATCGAGTTCCCAAACGACCTCAGGGTCCTTATTCGACCTCAGGGTCCTAAATACGACCTCGGGGTCTGAAGGAACCTCCGGGTTCCCAAATGACCTTCGGGTTCTTACTCAAGCTCCGAGTTCTAAAGGTGACCTTCAGGTCTAGGGCAGCCTCCGGGCACCAGAAACAACCTTCGGATCCCAATAACAACTTCGGGTTCTGAAACAATACCACAGTTTCTTTCGATCCCACGATCCAACTATTGAATCTCCGTGTCCATAAGAGAGACCTGCTATCTTTTGGGAAAAATTCACGAGTAACCCATCTACGGATGGTTGAATGTGATGCATCCCTATACTCCAAGTTCACGAACCTAACACATCTGGTTCCGTCTGTAAGTCTTCCCAGGGGTAGTTGGACGACGCATTGGAAGACGCTCCCAGGTTTTGATAAAGGAAGACACTGCCCCCAAAAAGCATACCTAGCAATCAACGAGAGTCGACCCGATGAAGGCGACTTCGAGTCGAAAAGATATACAAGAAGGTCCCCTTGAAGGTCCACACAACCACCGGGTTCCAGGACGAAAGTCCATCGAGCCTCCGGGTTCCAGAACGAAAGTCCATCCAGCCTCCGAGTTCCAGGACGAAAGTCCATCCAGCCTCCGGGTTCCTGGACGAAAGTCCATCCAGCCTCAGGGTTTGTGAACGAAATTCCATCCAGCCTCCGGGTTTCTGGACGAAAGTCCATCCAGTCTCCGAGTTCCTGGACGAAAGTCTATACAACCTCCGGTTTATGAAGAATCGCATCCACGAGCCCTGAGTTTCAGAAGGATGTATCTCTAAATCTTCAGTTTCTGGGAAAATATGCCCAAGATCCTCCAGATTCCAAGAAAGCACGACACAAGGCCATCCTAGCATTGATTGTAGCCTACCTCCGGGGGCAGGTTGCGATATTACATATTTGAGAGTGGCAAAGAATCAATGGCAGAGTTCAACTAACAGTGTTAGGGGATTTTTGTGTAGGATCTTTGTGAGTACTACGGAATGATGGATAAGCTAGTAAACCGGGGGTGTTTGTATGTATTTCGTGATGATTTAGAGATGATAATGAAGAAATAGGCTTGAAGAGACTTTTATTAGATAGAACGAACAAGATTACAAGGTATTGAGTAAGAAGCCTAATTCTAGCCATCTAGTTCTAGTCTCTAAGCCTAGGAGAAGTCGATCCCTTGCTTGAGGGTTGTTGTCGCTCTTATATAATCGTCTAGAAGTCGGTTTCATTAGGTTAAACTCTTCCATATTCGGAAATATGAAAGGTTCTCCTAGTCGGAAGTTTTCCATTTCTTGGAAGGGAGTAGGGTCCAGGGACCGAGCCCAGGGTTCCCTCTGGTGAGGACCTGGGGTACCCATTTATCAGGGGTTCGGGGATCTGAGTCCTGCTTGGAGGATGGGGGAAATAATACCGGGTATTTTTCCCCAGCAGTTTGCCCCTTATTTCTCGATTTTGTCATCGAAGTCGGGGAATAACCTGTGCACTCAAGTCAACCGGGGTTGATCATTCTCAGCAGGCTCCCTTTCACAAGACTCTGTTCCGATGATCTTGTTAGCCTAGGTTCCACTCAAGTCGGAACTCATTCTGAACCTAGGTAAGGACCGGTCCCTTCGTGTTCAGTCGATATCTGATAGTAATTTCTTCTATCTTCCTAGAGATGACAAGGCTGGAGCTTTGTCGTGTGGTTCACGCGCGGCTTGAAGAAGGGAGATTCGGCTGGTAACTGACCCCTCGTCGTTCCCTCGGGTCTTTCAAGAAAAGATCCCTTATTGAATCCTGAGATTGTTTTCCTGCGCGATCACACTCTTCTGGCACGTGTCGATCCTAAGGCTTTTTCCCTTTTTTATTTCGACTCTTGAGTTTCCTTTTCAAAGCTCTTCGTGCAGTAAACCTAGATTTTTAGTCTCTTCGACACCTCTCCATTCTCTTAAGATGAAAAGCGAGCCTGATTTTGCCTCCGGCTCATCATCAATTGGCGTTAGGGTTCGCTCTCGACGCAAGGTTGGAGACAAAGTCCGCGAATCGATGAACTCCTCGGGATCTTCTTTGGGCCTGTCCGCAAAAATAGAATAGATCAAGAACGCAGCCATGGGGGAGACCTCGCCGCTTCCGAAAGGAGGTGCATCTTTGTCGGTGGGTCCCATATCAGAGATAGGAGTAGAGGAGTCTGCGTTTTGGAGACAGAAGTTCCATCTCTCCGAGAATTTGGTTATCCAAATTCCCGGTCCTTTCGACACGGTTTTGGATTTCAGAGCAGGTGAAGTCCCGGTCTATGAAGGCTTTTTTGAATCAGGTTTCAGGGATCAAGTTCCTTCTTTGATTGCCGAAGTTTCGAGAGCGGTGAATATCTCTGCGGGACAGCTGAATCCTCCCGCCTAGAGGATTTTGATAGCTATGCAAAATCTTGGTGACCACGGCGCCGAGGTTATGTATGGTTACTCTGTTTCTCCTCTAAATGGTGGAGAACGTAGATATCATCTGCATCCTAGCAGCCGGATGTTCCCAGTTCAGGAGCTATCGAGGTCGGAGAAAAAGCATCATCCGGTTTTTGAAGGGAACTAGGCATCGAAGTTTGCTTTTATGCCCTTCTAGGATTTTCTTCAACTTGGCGCGTGGCTAGTGAGTCACGCAGAGTGTTGCATTTCTTGTCGACTTTTATGATATTAACGTTCTTCATTTTACCTTCCATAGATATTTTTCGCGCGGATTTCTCTTTAGGGAGGCACGTAATTGAGCAGTTGTTGGGGCTTCCTGTTGGTCGCCGTGAGATTTCGTTTCTTGTGAGTGAAGAGGCATTAGATCGGTGTAGTATCAGTGGTAAGCTTCATATCTGTAACTTCCCTGTTTCCTCCTCGTTGTTTGTTGAATGATTCTTGTCCCTCAGGCGTGATATCGGCCCCTAGGAGTGCGGAGGCGTTGGAGGAGTATAAGAGAGCTCTCGAGGTGACGGCTGCGAGTAAGGCTGCGATTCATCAGGTAGTTCCTGCTGGGGTCAGTTTAACCGAAGTGGTACGCGCCAAGAAGTTCCTATTGTGGCTCCTTCGTCTTCTAAGAAGAGGTCTAGAGCCTCTGTTTTCAAGCCTTCCCTTTCTGCCTCTCGCAGCTGCTCTAAGGCTCTGGCTAGCTTAAACTTGGAGGTGTTCCCTATGACTCCCATACGTCCGTCAATAGATGAGGATACCTCCAAGGTTGTCCGCTCCCTTCAGGGTGATGTTCTCCAGGTAATAATCTTCCTATTATTCTTGTGACTCCTTTCTTTTTGAGCTCATAGCTGAGTTTTGTTGGTGCAGGTGGCATCTCAATTGTTCCACCTTAAGGGGAGGATGAAAGACAGAAGCGCTACTAAGGCTAAAGGAATGAGTTGGCTCTCCGGCTTCGTGAAGAGAAGGACGCTATCCTGGCCAAGGATGAGGAAATTGGGGCTTGGAAGCTCAGAATGCAGGATTTGGAGGATATTTCCTTACAGCGACAGCTAGAGGATAAGGAGGAGGAGATATGCGAACTTTGGTATGCCGCTGAAGTTTTTGATGCTGAGAAGATAAAGGTCGTGAATGACGCTAAGGTTGTAGTTCGTTGGGAACAGATGCGGGAGTGTGGCTTGATGATCAGACCAACCGTTGGGATCCGATAACTTCCTTTGAACAATATAAGGTGGTGAAGATCAGTGAAGCCGAGTTCCTTGGACTTCCACCTCCTTCCATTGAGTATAAGCCTTAGGTTCCTGGTAGTGATGAGATGAAGGGGGGATCGGAACCTCCTGACGATGATCCTCTTATCAACTGATCCCTATTTCTGCTAGTTGCGTTTTTAACTCCGTGAAGGGATATCTTTTTGTATTTACCTCCTATGGGGGTGTTAGAACTTTTGGATGGGGCCTTCGTGCCTTTTTATCTTATCGTTCTGAAAAATGGCCCTGCTATGGTCTTTTGAAGTGTTTTCTTTTTGGACTCGCTTTTTTCTCCTTTTGAGATCTCCTGCTTCTGTTTGCATGTCTCTTCTTTCGGAGGATTATAGGTTGCTTAGATGACCTCCGGGTCTTGAATCGTCTTCGGAGAGTTGGGCGTTGATCCGACTGTTTGGTTAAGCCCTTTATCGAATTTTGAGCCTTCTTAGGCTTTAGATGATTGTCGAAGGACTCAGGGATCCTAAGTGTCTAGGTTCCTTAGAACCTCTGGACATTAAGATGACCGGACGTCATAGGTCTTGTAGGATTGAATCTCTTTCGGGACCCTAGGATTACTTAGAGGTTTTGAATAATATTGGGACCCTAAGGTCCCTTCTTAGGGACCCCGTAAGTTCTGGACCCTGAGGTCTCAAATTGGACTTGTAGTCCCTGGACCCTGAGGTCTTTTTCTATGAAACCCGTAGGTTATTGACCCTGAGGCCTTGGATTAGACTTGTGGTCCTTGGACCCCGAGGTTCTTTTTTTAGGGAACCCGTAAGTCCCTCGCCCTTAAAGCCTAACTGAGCCCGAAATTCTTTTTTAAAATCCGGAATTAAGTTATAAAGGGAACCGATAGGTTCCTGACCCTGAGGTCTCGTTTTAGACTCATGGGCATTGGACCCTGAGGTCCTTTTAAGGAACCCGTAGGTTCTTGGCCCTAAAGCCTATCTGAGCCCGGAATTCTTTCTCAGAACCCGAAATTAAGTTATAAAGGGACCGCATTCTACCACCCTAGGTGTGGCCACTCTTGGTACCTGTTGGGTATTGCTTTCTACCGCTCATGGCTGGTCACTATCGAGTTCCCGTGCTGCACTCTGCTTTCTGCAGAAAGCCACTATCAGTCTTACAGAGTGCTGGTGTGGGTGAAAACTCAAGTGCCAGACTTACGCTGTTTTCCACGTCTGGAGAAACATGATATTATTAAGGTGCTCCCGGACTTTTGCACTTGCTCAGTTGCAATTATACCTCGTGCCCCCTGTATTAATTTAGCACGTAGCGTTTTAATACTGGTACCTTTCACTTTTTTGGTATTTTAGTTTGGGACCCTGATATGCCTGAGGCTATACAGGGATTTTAGGTAGAATTGACGGCATACTTGGGCTTGCGCAGACCCATTCCTACCTTATGTCTCATACCCGTTTTGTTTTTGTGTGGTCGTGCCACTTATCATTGAGGGTTGGCCAGGATCGGAGGTCTCTTTGACCTGATCCAGCTCGTTTGCCCCTTTAAGTATTATGGTATTCGTACTCTCTCTTATAGTCAGAACTATTTTATTATATAAGCTATGTCCGTAGACTTTCAGCGTACATATGTGTAAAAAAAATAATGCTTAATAAAAGATAGACTAATTATATAGAAATCATGGTCCAGAGACCATACAAGATATCAGCTTGCGAGATACCCCGATGGTTAGGCCATCTTTTACCTCTTATTGCTGCATGACCCGTGGGGTTTGACTTGCTTTTGAGACGAATGTCTTCGCTGGAGGGTTCTTTCATCCTCTGCAGGGTTCTGCATCTTTTTGAATCTAGGGACCTCGTTTGGGAGCGGTTTCATGCCCCAGCCCTTGCGGATCTCTGTGTTGTTGACGTTTGGGGGCCACTGTCTCCTATCGATGGAGGTTTTCAGCGCTTCCATGAAGCATGTAGTCGCATTCATTCACTGGAGCAAATGGGTTCGGAGGTCCCCTATCTCCGTCTGGTGCCGGCTGGGAGCTCTCTTTCGAGGGGGTTTTGTCGAGGTGTTCGTGCCCCACTCGTTTATTTGCGAGACCGCCGGTTGATAACTGTTGAAGTTTCTGGTTATCTTGTCTATGTGAGGCGGAGGACGAGGGTCCTGCAGGGACCAGATTTTGCGAGCATGTGTAGCCTTGAAGGTTCTTAGGGGAGACCATGCGAAGCGGTCGACGTAAGCTCTCTGGGAGCTTTTTGGATATAGGGTCCGGACCCTGCGGAAGGTTCCTGGATCACCCCTATTGTTGACCCCTGATTCCCTATTCCGCGGGATCTGAGGTCTACTCTGTAATTGCTATAAGACCTTGATCTTCCCCTTTAAGGTGGTCTGGTAGCAGGACCTAGAATTCTCCTAGTCTCCTCGGATTGTTCTGATGCCCCAGGGTGTAGAGAACTTCACTATTTTATGGAAGGTTGAGGGGACTGCTCCCATGTCGTGAATCCGGGGTCGTCCTAAGATCATGTTGTATGCCGATTGGCAGTCCACGACCAGGAATTTGGTAGATAGGTTGATCCCTTCAGCATATCTTGGTAGAACAACCTCCCCAGCGGTTTGCTTGACCTTGCCGCTGAACCCGATGAGTGGAGTTACTTTGCGCGTCAGGGTATTCTCCTCTAATTCCAGGTCTTGGTACGCCGTCAGGAAGATGATATTGCTGGAGGACCCGTTGTCTACTAGTATTCTTTTCACCAAACAGTTCGCTATGGTGAGAGAGACAACTAGAGCGTCATGGTGGGGAGCTAATATCTTCTCTTGCTCCTTGGCTGTGAAGCTTATCTCCTTGGTACCTAGAAGTAGGCGTTTAGGTTGAGCAGTCTCCAGGCCGTGTTTAGCATCACGGGTGCTCTTCTTCGCAGCTGCATGGCTCACGCCACTTACTTCAGAGCCTCCTGAGATGACATGAATCACCTGATCCTGGCGAGGTGGTGAGCTTGGTGCGTCTCCTTTGGATTTCCGGATACTTCTTTGCTAAGATGAGCCTTGGCTTTCTCTGAAAGGAATTCTCGGAGATGCCCCGTTTGGAGCAGTTCATTAACCTTGATCTTCAGGGTGACCCAGTCTTCAGTTTTGTGGCCGTGGTCGCGATGGAAGTCGCACCAGAGTCCCGGGTTCCGGAATGAGTCAGGTGCTTTCATCTTTGGGAGCCACTTGACCTGTTGACCAATCTGCCTCAGCGTGTTGACCAGCTCTGGTGTGGATATTGAGAGATGGGAGATATCGGGCCAGGTAGACACATACATCCCCTCTTCTTTTTCTAATGGCCAAGATTGGAACCTGCCCCGGTTCCTGCTTCCGGAGTCCTTGGATCCCTTTTGGGAGGATCTTTCTTCTCGGTCTCCCCGGTCTGATCGGGTGGACCTCTGATCCTGTTTGGGTTGAGCCTTGGCGCGGCTAGCGACGTCCTCTTCCCACTTCACCTGTGCCCACGCTCGGGATAGCACATCCTCCATGGTTTTGCAAGGGCACATGGTTAGCTCTTTGTAGAGCCCTCCGTCTGGAAGTAGGTCTCTCTTGAAGGCAGAGATTGCGGTAAGGATGCTGCATTCTGGGACTGCTACCTTCTCTTGATTGAAACGGGCTATGTAGTCCCGCAGGGGTTCTGCTCGATGCTGGAGGATCTCGTAGAGACCGTCTGAAGTCTTCTCCACGCTCCTGCTACTTGCGAATTGTTCTACGAACTTGTCGCTCAAGCCGGCAAAGGAAGAGATGGACCTGGTAGGGAGATTGATATTCCATTGCAAGGCGGGTCCAATCAGAGTGCAGCCGAACCCTTTACACATGGTAGCTTCTCGGGACTCCTTGGGGAGCGTAACCGCTTGCATCCTCTGTTTATATTGTGCGATATGATCGTCGGGGTCTCCGGTGCCATCGTACATCTTGATGTTGGGGAAGGAGAATTTCCAAGGCATCTCGACTGAGGCGATCTCCTCCGCGAAGGTAGTATCTGTGTACGAGTTGGGGTTGCTCCTATGGATTGGGGGAGCTACTCTTGGTAGACGTTCCACCATGGATTGCATGGCGTCGAACCTCTTGGAAAACATCTGCTCCAGATAGGCGGTTATGGAAGACTCGACTGCCGTCTTCTCGGGCTCTTCTTTCTCGGGTTCAGGTTCGGAATCACTTTCCTCTAGGTCGTGGATCTGGTGATCCTCGATCCCTTCCCGTGTTGCCCCGGCCGCTCCGGATGCAGGAGTCGCGTTAGTGGTGCCTTCTCTAGTGTTGGGAGTGTTCAGGCTTCCCATAGGTCGAACCCGAGTGTTGAAGCGACGCTTCTTGTTGCTCGCCGTGTTGGGAGCTTTGTTCTGGTCTCAGAGTGCAGCATTCTCCGTCTGTAGTTGGTTGAGTTTCTCGGCGCTTAACTCCAGCTGTTTGGAGTGTTCACCAAGTTTTTCCCTCAGGCTCTGAACCTCGGAGGAAAGCGCTGGATTTTTGGTTGTTTCCCGAGCCTTGTGCAAGTCGGTTACTTGGCTATGCAGTCTGTCGATCTGTCGTTGAAGCTCGGCTTCTCTTGGGGTAAATTCTGATGGATCGTCTTGCTCATCCACCGCCATCGTCACGTAGCTTAGATTACTCCCCTCCTTCTAGCGCCAAACTGTTAGGGGATTTTTGTGTAGGATCTTTATGAGTACTATAGAACGATGGATAAGCTAGTAAACCGGGGGTGTTTGTATGTATTTCGTGAGGATTTAGAGATGATAATGAAGAAATAGGCTTGATGAGACTTTTATTAGATAGAACGAACAAGATTACATGGTATTGAGTAAGAACCCTAATTCTAGCCGTCTAGTTCTAGTCTCTAAGCCTTGGGGAAGTCGATCCCTTGCTTGAGGGCTGTTGTCGCTCTTATATAATCGTCTAGAAGTCGGTTTCATTAGGTTAAACTCTTCCATATTCGTAAATATGGAAGGTTCTCTTTGTCGGAAGTTTTCCATTTCTTGGAAGGGAGCAGGATCCAGGGACCGAGCCCAGGGCTCAATCTGGTGGGGACCCGGGGTACCCATTTATCAGGGATCCGGGGATCTGAGTCCTGCTTGGAGGATGGGGGAAATAATACCGGGATATATTTCCCCAACACTAATTGGACCCAAGAATCAGAAGGCGATCATGTCTTGATGTAGAGTTCGCGTTTTTCTTAGGCTTCTTTGCAGGATGCAGAGAAGCAGTGTTCCTGGCGCTTGGGCAGGGATCTTTTCGCGGAACAACTTCAATGGAAGTTTTCGAGCACTAAAAAGCGTTCTATCCACCCAGATATTGGGCTTATCTAGGATTCAATTACCACATAGATTTTAAAGCCTAAAGAGACAGGTGGTTCTCTGGTTACCTCTTAGTTGTTGCCTGGTACGCCTGCAGTGTTCCTAGGAACTCTTCTTTTAACTCCCTTGCTTATGTAACTTATCAAAGCTGTGAGCCCAGCCGAAAGATGTTGTGTCCTACTTGAAGACGTCTTGTCTTTCTCCTATGGGTCGGAGTCATGAGCATGGACACTTTAGAGGCATGCTTTGCAGTTGAGACTTGGAACCGGCAGATCCGAAGACTGCATGGATCTGATCTGAGGATAGGACCCAGAACCAGTAGGAACCAGTAGGAACCAGTTGGTAATCCTTGTGTTGGATCTGGTTACTTCTGTTTGGCGTTGTGTTATCCTCCCTTGAAGAGGTGTTTCCAGCTGTGTGAGGTTTAGATCTAGTGAGAATACGTCGTTTCATGCCCCTAGATGGCTGGGGTTGAAATATTCTGAAGGAATAGATGTAATGTCTCTTCTGCCTATCACCATCATCACGTAGTATATGACTGCTCCTCCTTCTAGCGTCAAACTGTTAGGGGATTTTTGTGTACAAGTGATTTGTGCTCAGACTACGGAATGATAGGAAGAAGGAGACTGGTCATCGTGGTACTTTCTCCTGCTTCGGTCGTGGATAAGTCAGAAGATCCTGCTCTGAGGGTAGTGCCATACGGGTATGAGCTGGTATATGTCGTCAGTGACATAGTAGCAGTAAGAAATGTCGATTGTTGGGCAGGAACCGCCTGTCTGTAGTGAATATCGTAGGGTCTTTTGGGTCCGTAATTGATGGCCCCGACTCCAGAGTCGGTCCCTGGGTGCCTCCTGATCTGTAGCTGAGGGTTCCGGTTATCAAGGTTGGTCCTTGAGGAACCGAGGCAGGTGTTTGGGATTTATGGCTGCATCCTTCAATGGGGATTGCCTACGTACCCTTCAGTGAGGGATCAAGCCGTTCGTAGTTCATGTATGTGGAGGCACGAAGCCTAGATGGGCGCGTAGCCTGATGGAGGCACATAGTCTGATGGAGACGCGTAGCCTTAATGGAGGCATGTGGCCTAGGGAGCACGTAGCTCTGTAGGTTATTGGAGTTATCTGTTCTAGGGGGCACATAGCCTGAACAGATGGTAAACCTGTCGATATGCTGCAGTGAGCATAGAGCGTCGATGTGCTTCAGTGAGCATGGATGGACCTTGCTGATGAGCTGGAGATCGTGGCCTCAGCCAGCCAGTATAGTTGTAGACGTGCTGCAGGGAGCATATATCTTCCCCTGGTCGATAGAAACCGCCGGGATCAGCCTCTCCTAGGCTTGTCCGAGAAGAAGGTCTTCTATGTGTAGAATCTTGCCTTGGCGGCTGTAGAATTGGTGAGCTCTGGTTATGGACGTCTCTCCTCGTCTTTAGGTTTAGAAATCTATATTTATAGAAAGGTCGTGCCTCCCTTCATAGGATTTGGAAATATTCATTATATCCTTAGATAATATAATATTTCCATTTTCTTAAGGGAGGTCTTATGTATTGGAATACTTCCTCTTTCTCATAGATTTAGGGAGAATCCTTCTTGCCCAAGCTGGTTACCTGATAAATGGAAGATTTCCATTTATCTTAAGGCAGGAGAAATTACTTGTCCTGGAAGACGGAGGAAGGTCCCAGACTCAGGGACAGGGACCCGGGACCCGGACCTGAGGGCAGGGACCTGGAAGACGGAACCTGGAGTAATCTCATCATGGAATATTTTTCCCCAACACTATCCTGTCATGGAAGCGGTTTCTGGAGTTTTATTGTTAGTCTCCTTGTTGAGGAGGTTCTTGGCTTTATTGGAGAGGAACTCTCGGAGGTGTCCTTTCTTTAGTAGCTCGTTAACCTCGATTCTTAGTGCGACACAATCTTCCTTCTTATGACCGTGGTTATGGTGGAAGTCGCACCACCGGTTTGGGTTCTTGATAGAATCGGGTGCTTTCATCTTCTGAGGCCACTTGACCTACGGTACAATCTGCCTTAGAACATGGATTAGCTCTGGCTTCGATATAGTCACGTTGGAGATGTCGGGCCACGTGGACATGTTCATCCCTTCGATCCTCTCCAAGGGTTGGTTTGGAAATTGGTTCCGGCTTCTGCCCCCAGCTTCCCTTTTCTGGTGGGATGCTTCCTCTTGATCAGTCTTCGCCTGCTTGGAGACCTTATGATCTTGTTTCAGTTGAGCCTTGGCTCGACTCGCGACATCTTCTTCCCACTTGACCTGAGCCCAGGCTCGGGAGAGTACATCTTCCATGGTTCTTCACTTGTACTTGGTAAGCTCTTTATACAGATCACCGTCGGGGAGCAGCCTCTCTTGAACGCCGAGACTGCAGTGCAGACGTTGCAATCAAGGATGGATACCTTCTCCTGGTTGAAGCGGGCTATGTAAGTAGGCAGGGGTTCGGATCAATGCTAGAGGATCTCGTAGAGATAATCCGAGGTTTTCTCCAGGCTCCCACTGCTTGCAAACTTCTCTACGAACTTGTCAGTAAGGGTCACAAAGGAGCGTATGGATCCGTTAGGTAGATTGATGTACCACTGGAAAGCAGGGCCTATCAAAGTTGATCCGAAACCTTTGCACATGGTCGCTTCTCTTGCATCCTTCAGAACTGCTACAGTGAGCATCCGCTGTTTGTATTGAGCGATGTGGTCGTCCACATCACCGTTATCATCATACATCTTCATGTTAGGGAAGGCAAACTTTCTTGGTATCTCGATTGATGCAATCTCGTCCGAGAAGGGAGTGTCAGCGTATGATCCAGGATCGCTCCTCCGGATGAGGGGAGCTACACCTGGGAGTCTCTCTACCATCGATTGGATGGCATTGAACTTCTTGGCGAACACTTGTTCGAAATAAGCAATCAGGTCAGGTTTCGATATTTTTCCTGCCTCTTCATTGCCTTCCATCTCAAGAGTCGTTGTCTACTTGAACATGGGTTCGGGTTTTCTTAACCGATTCCCCTCGGTTTACTTGTCCCCATCAAGGGGACGAGGACGGTCGGCTCCGTCTTCTTCATCGACGGGAGTATCAAGAGGTTGCATAGGTAGGACTTGACCTCTAAATCTTCGTCGCTTGTCGCCAGTGGTACGTAGGGTTTTATTGTCGTCTCGGAGGACGAGGTTTTCAGCTTCGAGATGACAAAGCTTCTCAGCGCTCTGCTCCAGCTGCTTGGAGTGAGCCCCTATCGTCTCCTTCAGGCTTTGAACTTCTGAGAGAAGCTTTGGGCTCTGGGTAGATGTATCCTGGGCTTTGATCAACTCGGATACTTGATGTTGGAGAACATCGAGCTAAGATCTCAACTCGTTCTCCCTTTGGGTAGCTTGAACGTGCTCTTCGGTATCTTCTATTGTAATCGTCACGTAGGTAAGATTACTCCCCTCCTTCTAGCGTCAAACTGTCAGGAGATTTTTGTGTAGGATCTTTGTGAGTACTACGAAACAATAGAAGAGCGAGAACAAGTATAAGAAATCGAGACTAAAATATGGTTTTTTTGATGAATCGAGCAGGGACTACAAATGTTGGAGAAAATACTCAGGTATTGAATTTTCTCCAGATCCCAGACAGGACATCGGCTTCTGGGTCCCCGCTAGGAGGCACCACGGTTCCCTGCTACGAAGTAATCCGGGTCCGGTCCCAGAGACCACCCCCTTCATCCAGAAATGGAAAACTTCCGATAAGGAGAACCTTCCATATTTCCAAATAAGGAATAGTTTAACCTACTCCAACCAAATAAGGCCTGCCTTAAGAAGACTATATAAAGGGAACCTAAACCCTAAAGCAAGGGATCGACACTTAAGAGACTTAGAAATTAGAGCTAGGCGGCTAGAACTAGGGTTCTTACTCAAAACTGTTGTAGTTCCAGCTCCTTGACCTAATAAAACGTCTGTTTCTACTTTCTTACTTGGAACTCAATACAAATACTAGCCTTGTCCATCGTTATGTGGTACTCACAAAGATCCTACACAAAAATCCCTTAACAGTTTGGCGCTAGAAGGAAAGGGGTAATCTAAACTACATGATAATGGAGGTGGATGAGCAGAATGAGCTACCCGAAGCTAACCAAAGAGAAGCCGAACTCTAGAGGCAACTCGATGGTCTGCAAAGTCAAGTAACCGAGCTGCATAAAACTCGAGAAGAGGCTAATCCCGAGCTCTCCTCAGAAGTCCAGAGCCTGAAGGAGAAGCTCAACAAACACTCCAAGTAACTGGAGCAGAGCGCCGAGAAGTTCAGCCAGCTCGAATAGGAGAATCTTAAACTCCGAGACGAAAACCAAGCCCTCAACACGGCCAGTAACAAGAAGCGTCGATTATGGGCTCAGGTCGTCTCCATGTCGACTCTGGAGACACCCAAATCCATAACGGGTGTGAACCTCCCACCTACTGCGTCTGGAGGAGACGCATCAACGCGCGGAAAGGCTAAGGATGCTCAGACCTATGACATGGAAGACAGCGAATCTGAGCCGGAACCCGATAAGGAAGCACCTAACGAAGCAACGAAAGCGGAATCTCCTATGGTCCCATACCTGGAGCAGATGTTCTCCAAGAGGCTCGATGCCATGCAGTCCATGGTAGAGAGGCTCCCAGAGGTAGCTCCCCCCATCCGGAAGAGCAACCCAGACTCCTATGATGTTGAGATCACCTTGATCGAGATGCCCAGGAAGTTCTCCTTCCCCAGCATAAAGGCGTATGAAGGCACTACCGATCCGGGTGACCACATCACCCAATACAGACAAAGGATGCTTGCTGTAGCACTCCCAAAAGATTCGCTTGAAGCTACCATGTGCAAACGGTTCGGCTCAACCCTGACCGGACCCACTCTGCAATGGTACATCAACCTACCCTCCAGGTCCATAGCCTCTTTCGCGATTCTCTGTGATAAGTTCGGGGAACAATTCGCCAGCAGCAGGGACCTGCATAAAACCTCTGATGGCCTCTATGAAATCCTCCAACACTGGACAGAACCCCTACAAGGCTACATAGCCCGCTTCAATCAAGAGAAGGTGGCTATTTCTGAATACACCAGCCCCACTGTTATCTCTGCCTTCAAAAGAGGCATGCTCCTCGACGGGGACCTCTATAAGGAGCTAATCAAATACCAGTGCAAAACCATGGAAGACGTCCTATCCCGAGCTTGGGCACAGGTAAAATGGGAGGAGGATGTCGCCAGTTGCGCTAAGGCGAAGCAAAAGTAAGATCCCAAGACAATCAGATCAGACTGAACCGAGCAAGACGAGAAATCCTCTCATAGATCAGCCATGGACTCCGAGAATCGAAATCGGGGCAGATACCAGAACTGGCCGATCAAGAAGGCAAAAGGGATGGCAGTGTTCACGTGGCTAGACATCTCTCACCTCTCCGTCTCAAGGCCGGAACTGATCAATGTTCTGAGGCAGATGGGCCAACAGGTCAAGTGGCCTTAGAAGATGAAAGCGTCTGGTGCGACTTCCATCGAGACCACGGTCACAAAACGGAGGACTGCATCGCACTGAAGATCAAGGTCAATGAGTTGCTTAAGAAAGGACACCTCAGGGAGTTCCTTTCCGAGAAGGCCAAGAGTCATCTAAGCAAGAAGATAACGGGGAAGCCCACTGAAGCTACTCCCTTCTTGCCACCTCGACAGGACCGAAAGATACATGTCATATCTGGCGGTTCGAAGATCAGCGGCATAAGCCATGCAGCCGAAAAAAGCACATGGAACGCCAAGCACGGCCTAGAGGCGGCCAAGCCAAAACGGCTGGTCCTGGGTGTTGGACCCAATTTTGGTCAAGACCGAAATGGGCCCCGATCGTAGACATGGGCCGAGACATGCCGAGGCCCACAACCAGAATCGAGCTCGAAGAAGGAGCCACAGAGGTCGCAATGATCGCGCAACAAGAAACTGAGATCGCAAAGCTGGCACGGAGATCTCAGAGTCGACTTGCTATAAAAGAAGGAGAAGAAACAAGGAGGAGGACACGTTGAAAACCCTAGACAGAGCCTTACATTCATATCAATCTTATTGTCTTCCCACTTTTAGATTCCTTCTTGATCGAACTTGTGTGTTTCATTCGATCTAGTTCGACTCATTGTATTCGATCCCAGTTATCAATAAAGTCTATTTTCACCTAGTGGAAACTATTTAACATTGTTGTGTTCTAAAGATATTGTTTCCCACATCATTTATCTTCCCTAGATCAACCCTGATCATTATCAAATACTTTGTGTGGAATTTAGGTTCTACATTTTGGCGCCGTCTGTGGGGAAGATAGACGAAAAAAATCTTTGCTAAGAAACCGATCTAAATTTCCTAAGCGCGACTATGGACCCCAACCAAACGACAGGAACCAACCACCCCTTATGTTAGGGGATTTTTGTGTAGGACCTTTGTGAGTACTACGGAACGATGGATAAGCTAGTAAACCGGGGGGTGTTTGTATGTATTTCGTGAGGATTTAGAGATGATAATGAAGAAATAAGCTTGAAGAGACTTTTATTAGATAGAACGAACAAGATTACAAGGTATTGAGTAAGAACCCTAATTCTAGCCGTCTAGTTCTAGTCTCTAAGCCTTGGAGAATTTGATCCCTTGCTTGAGGGCTGTTGTCGCTCTTATATAGTCGTCTAGAAGTCGGTTTCATTTAGGTTAAACTCTTCCATATTCGGAAATATGGAAGGTTCTCCTTGTCGAAAGTTTTCCATTTCTTGGAAGGGAGCATGGTCCAGGGACCGAGCCCAGGGTTCCCTCTGGTGGGGACCCGGGGTACCCATTTATCAGGGATCCGAGGATCTGAGTCCTTCCTGGAGGCTGGGGGTAATAATACCGGAATATTTTTCCCCAACAGTTTTCCCCTTATTTCTCGATTTTGTCATCGAAGTCGGGGAATAACCTATGCACTCAAGTCAACCGGGGTTGCTCATTCTCAGCAGGATCCCTTTGGCAGGACCTTGTTCCGCTAGTCTTGTTTGCCTAGGTTCCACTCAAGTCGGAAATCATTCTGAACCTAGGTAAGGACCGGTCCCTTCGTGTTCAATCGATATCTGATAGTAATTTCTTCTATCTTCCTGGAGATGACAAGGCTGGAGCTTTGTCGTGCGGTTCATGCGCGGGTCGGAGATTTGGCTGGTAACTGGTTCTTCATCACCCCTCGATTTTTCGGGAGAGACCCCTTGGTTCTGGAGAAGATTTGAGGACGCTTCGTCTTTGAAAGTGAAAAGATCCCTGTTGAAAGAAACCCGGGTTTTTTTTGGAAGCTGAGGTCTCTGAATCGGGAAAAGAGGCCACACGTGGCTTATCCTTCTGACTAGTGTAAGCAATTTCTAGGGTTTTTCGGCTCCATATCTTCATTTCTTCCTCCCGTTTTTTTTTCTTTAGTTTTCTTTTCTCTCCTTTCCGAAGATCTCTCGCGATCTCCATATTCCAACTTCTTGGCTCTCTTTCCGCAGGTAGTTTCTTTCTTATTTTTCGTTTATTCTCTAGATTCTTTCTTCCCTCTGCTTCTAAGATGGGGACTGAGTTGGGTCCAGATTTTTCTTCCATAGGTATTAGAGTTAGATCTAACAGGTTGAGGGTTGTTTCAGCGGAATCCATGGATTCTTCCGATTCTTCTCTGGATCTGACCGCTGTTGCAAAGAATCCTAAGGCCCTCGTCACCAGGAACACTTCGCCGGCGGAGGGTAGCAAGTATCCCCCGATTGGTCCTCCTTCAGTAATAGGGGCTGAGGAAATGTAAATCTGGAGGAAGAAATACAATCTTCCCGATGACGTCGTCATCCGAGCACCTGAGCCAGGCGAGGTGGTCTCAGATTTTGGCGTAGATGAAGTACCTGTATATGAGGGTTATTTCGCTTCAGGCTTCAGGGATCACGTTCCTTCTCTGATAGCTAAAATATCTGAAACCCTAGGAATTTCCGCAGCTCAGCTGAACTTAGGCGATTTTTACGGGTTTGTGATTGGAGTGGCTTAAGTCTTGTTTTCCAATTCCGTTGTTCCTTTAAATAGTGCAGAGTGGAGGTATTATCTGCGTCCTCGAAGCAAGGAGCCTCCGGTCAGGGAGGTTCCAAAGAAAGAAAGGAAAAAGCTTATGGCGTTCGAGGGAAATTGGACTGAAAATTTTGCCTTCTCGCATCTTCCTGGCTTTTCAGCTACTTGGCAGTTAGAGGGTAGGCTAGTAGTAGGAGTCAAGAGAGTTGATTTTGATGATGTTATACTAACGGTCTTATCTTCTTGATGCAGATTTGCCTCGCGTTGATTACTCTTCAGGGAGGGATACCATCGAGCAGGTGACGAAGCTTCCTCTCGAGTGTCGTCAGGTTTCCTTTCTCGTGAGCGAAGCGGCATTAAAGCGTTGTAGCATCTGGGGTAAGCTTCCTACTTCTCTTTATATCTCTTCTTGTAGTCGCTGTTCTGACTCAATTTGCTTTTGTGTGTTTAGGTAAGATTTCAGGATCTAAGGTTGACGAGGCTTTGGCAGAGTACAAGAAAGCTCTTGAGGTGATGTCCACAAAGAAAACTGCCCCTAAACGAGCTATCTCCACCGAGGATGACAAAGTGCAGTTCATCGGGAGCAACAAGCGTCGCGCAGGTGCTGCTGCAGCTCCTTCCTCCTCCAAGAAGAAATCTAAAGTGTCGGGTTCTTCTCCCAAGGATTCTCCCTCTGCTCCTTACAATTGGGCCACAGTGCTGAACAATCTCAATACGAAGGTGTTTCATTCTACTCCGCTGCTTTTGGCGTCGGAAGAGGACTCCTCTACAGCCATCCAGTCGCTTCAGGGTGACTTGCTTGAGGTAATGCTTCTGAGATTTTCTGATTTCTCTAGTTCTGGCTGTTGATCAGATCTTGTTTGTAGGTGGCGTCTCAATTGTATCATCTCGGGGAGAGGATGGAGTCTGCGGTTTCCACGAAGGTGGAGATGGACAATCTGACTTCCCAACTGCACAAGGAGAAGGACGCTGTCCTGGCCAAGGACAGGGAGATCAAGGAGTTGACGCTTAAGGTGAAGAACCAAGAGGAAGCAGGGGAATTGGCGGCTGCAGAGAATGCCTCCTTGAGGAGCCAACTGAAGGAATGGGAGGAAGAGCTGATTGATCTGAAGGATACCGCTGCGACCTTTGATGTCGATAAGACCATGGCCGTGAATGGTGCCAAGATTGTGGCCCGCTGGGAGCTAATGCGGGAGTGGCTTAGTGTTCAGACCGACCCCTGGGATCCGGCGACTACTCAGGAGCTGTACAAGATGGTGAAGATCACCGAAGCCGAGCTTTTGGGGCTTCCGCCTCGTTCTTTCGAGCATGAGCCTAAGGTTCCTGGTGGTGCAGAGAAGAAGACCCCAGAGCCTTCTGCCGATGATCCGCCTCCCAACTGATCTCTATCTTTATTGCCTGTATTTTCAACCCCACAAAGGGGTTTATTTTGTCACTGCCCTTGGCGAGGGCTTAAAACTCTAAACCAGGCCTTTGTGCCTTTATTTTGTTGTTTTGAACAATGACCCTGCTGTGGCCTTTTATGCATTTCGGATTTGCTTTTTTCCTTCTTTTGAGCTCTTTTGCTTCTGTTTGCAGGTCTCTTCTTTCGGAGGATTATAGGTTGCTTAGATGACCTCCGAGTCTTGAATCGTCTTCGGAGAGTTGGGCGTTGATTCAATCGTTTGGTAACCTTGAGCCTTTCTAGGCTTTTTAGATATGGATTCAGGGATCCCGAAAGTTTAGATTCCTTAGAACCTCTGGATTTTACGACGATCAGACCTCATAGGTCTTGTAGGATAGGATCTCTTTCGGGACCCTAGGATCACTTAGAGGTTTTAAATAATATTGGGACCCGGAGGTCCCTTCTTAGGGAACCCGTAAGTTCTGGACCCTGAGGTCTCAGATTGGACTTGTAGTCCCTGGACCCTGAGGTCTTTTTCTATGAAACCCGTAGGTTATTGACCCTGAGGCCTTGGATTAGACTCGTGGTCCTTGGACCCCGAGGTTCTTTTTAGGGAACCCATAAGTCCTTGGCCCTTAAAGCCTATCTGAGCCTGAAATTCTTTCTCAAAATCTGGAATTAAGTTATAAAGGGAACCTAGGTTCATGACCCTGAGGTATTGTTTTAGACTCATGGTCCTTGGGCCCTGAGGTCCTTTTAAGGAACCCATAGGTTCTTGGCCCTAAAGCCTATCTGAGCCCGGAGTTCTTTCTCAGAACCCGAAATTAAGTTACAAAGGGAACAGATAGGTTCCTGACCCTGGGGTCTTGTTTTAGACTCATGGTCCTTGTGGGAACCGAAATTCACACCGTCGAGTTTTGTTAATCGGAAGAAAGCCAAGTTAACCTAGCCTTCCATGAAGGTCCCGGTTATCTGTTGGGCCACACATGACACGATCAATATGAAAGAATAAAATGAAAATAAGCAGAAAAACAGAATAAGAGGATCTTATTTCTGAATTCGCGTTTGAGCGTGAACAACAAGTAAGGATCTAGGCTACAAGAGCTGTCGGTACGTTCACTAGTCTAGCGACCTAAATCTAAACTAGTTGAGTCGCAGCTCGATTAGTAAAAACGGAAAAAGATGCCTAAATTGCTCTAAGTGCTAAGTTGCTCTTATGTGCTCTGATCCCTCCTCCCTCTTCGTCCTAGATCCTCCTTATATACTCCTCCTTAGGTCGGTTTACCTCCTCTTGGGCCGGATTTGTCGCGAAGCGGGCATTTCCATATTTCCTTCTTCTTTGTGATTATCTTCGGACATTTGACATTTATCTTCGCGGAAATTTGACATTTATCTCTTCCCGCGGATGAGATAAACCGTCATACCAGTCTTTGGGCTCAAGTCTTTTGGGACCATAGATGGGCCGTTGTCCACAATTCGGACCCTCTTTGGGCCGTATCGAGACTTAAGCGTTTTTACGATTTTACTCGCGAAGTAGCCGTTGGTATAGGCATGGTTCTTGCAACGGAACCCTGTTTCTTCGCATAGCTGAGGCAGTTGGTGTTAAGTTAACTGTAACCTGCTCTACTACGAAGAATTGGAAACCGTTCGAGAGACATAGCCTTCCCAACTTCCCGAAGACTTTCGACGATGTTTTTTAGACGGAACATTAGTGTCGTATCCACGGACCCGAAGACTGAGTTATGGAAACTTCGGACGAAGATGCATGGTTATGGGAAGGGACCGGGTTCGGAATGGTCCACGGAGAATTGGCCGCGCCCGCCGGGTGAGCTGACCCGTGCCACGGTCGAGCTCGTCGGGCGATCCGTTTCAGCTATTCGTTTTCTCGTCTTTTGAAGTTTTGACCGAGATTTGGTTTTTCTGAGGACTTTCGGACATTGATTCCATCATGACCGATTTTGACCCCAACAGTTAGCCCTCCAGCTAGCTAGGATCCGTGGACCTGGGTGTTAGGTCCTAGATTGCGGTATGGTCTGTTCTAGGTGGAATTACACGTAATCGTTTGTCGAAAGATTGAAGGTGAATAGTAAAAAAAAAAATTGTATAAGTAAGGGAAGTAAGTTTTTCAAATTCTTTACTCACTTCTTCCCTTAAGAAAAGATTCCTCCAAGATAGAAATTTTTTCTCCAAGATCTCTCTTTGCTCAAAGAAAATGTCTTCAAGAAAAGGATCTTCAAAGAGGCATTCTTCCTCACACTCATCTTCGGGTGACTCTTCTGCCAATGAGGTGATCTCCCCGAAAGAAGAGTTTGAAGTTGAGGAAGAAGCAAAGGATGCATACTACAAAGCTCTTTGCGGCTCGCCTCCGCCTTCGCAAGACATTCCAATTCCTAAGAGGCTCGTGAGGTCGCCGAATGCACCCCTCACGCCGAGCATGGTCTCTCCCGACTACCTTACGACTCTCAGGGACTTTTACCAGATTCCAAGTGGAGTCGTATTTCGGATCCCGAGTGGCAACGAGAGGGCAAAGAACCCTCCGGAAGGTTTCTTTACTTGCTACGAGGCCTTCCTGGTGTATTGCCGCATGTGGTTTCCGATCCCTGGTACCATCGTCCGCGCGCTTCACCACTTTGGGCTTTCGGCCAGCTAAGCGTTCCGGCCTTGCAGCATTGGCTCGGCGTGTTGATCTCGAGTTACGAGCTAGGAATGAATCTTAACCCTGGTGACTTCGAGGGATTTTGGTCTACGAGAGGAACGGGGATTGATGGCTCATACCGCATGGCGCCAAAGAAGGGCATGGCTATAATTCAAGGGCACACTTCACATCCTAAGACATGGTTCGAGTGCTTTTTCTTTGTCCGGATAGATGGGGAGTCTGTCGAGGAGAGATACCTCCACCTATTCCGTCGGGAGTGGAACTTCACCCGTGGTAATATGAATAGCTATGTTTTTCGTTTTGATACCTTGAAAACATGCGAAGATGATTTTTTTTTTATTATCTTGCAGTGAACAGGATCCTTCCGCCGACTCCTGCCGATCTTTTTGCCAAGCAAGATCTTCTCTGCGGCAGGCCGTTCTTCTGGAATTCCTTCACCGTTGAACGGATTCCAAGCGCGGTGGATCTCCATCGATCTCGAGCCATCTCTCAGCCTCTTGACGTTCCGTATGACGTAGAACCGATCATTGATGTCGTGCCTGCTTAGAGGCAGAGAACCAGATCTCGGAATGGCAAGGGAGTTGCCTTTGAGAACGTCTTGGGAAACCCTCCGCTGCCCGAATGGAACCCTACTTTCACCCCAGGGGAAAGGAGTGGAACCAGCGAGGTTCCTCCTCCCAGCGACTTTTTTGCCGACCTCCCTCCTGGTTTTACTACTCATGAGTCGCTGGACGAAGAGTCGAGGAGGAAAGTAGTCGCCGAAGGCTCCAGCTTAATCAACGAGGTTTATCCTTTGAACTTTGATCTAAATTATATATTTTCTTTTGTTTCCTTTTCCGATCTTAAGTTCGTGCAGGGGATGAGGGTGTTCAATGCGGCGCTCGACGGAAGTTTCCGGGAGTCGCGTACCTCTCACGTCAAAGCCGAGGAGGCTGACAGAGAACTCTTTCGGTTTCGGAAGGAGGTCGAAGAACAGAGCCGGAGACAGGCTGAGCTCCATTCTCGGGCCCTTGTCCGTGCGGAGAGGAGAGGAAAGAGAGCGATTGTCGCCGAAATGAAGCGGAGGGCTGCTTTGTTTGCAACCGAATTCGAGAGCTTTAAGGATACTCAAGAATTTGTGGGCGATTTTCGCGAGTGCCGTGGCTCGGTTGCTACCCTCTACAAGTCACAGAACGAGGACTTCTCTTTTCCTGCCGAGGTCGCTGAGATGTCGGGTCTTATGAACGGGTGTGCCCATGCCGAATCCTTGGTTCCTCCGATCGAAGGAAGGGTCCGACAGCTTTGGGATTCCATCGAGGTCTCGGAGGACACGGCGGAAGCAGGATCCGGTGTTGGTGATGAAGGTGCCGGAGTCGCGGACGGAGAGGTGGACCAGCCTGCGAGCTCGTTCGGGGTCTCCATGTCCGGGTTCTTCGACTTTGAGCTTTGAGGATTGTTGGGATTATTTCCCTTAGTTTTATTTCGAGGTTTGATGTATCTAGGCCGAGTGTGGCCGTATTTTATTTATGTGTGTTATGGCCTTGCGAGGCTATGTGAACTATGTGTTTGAGACCGGCCGTTGGTGGCTTTGGGTCCTAGCCGTTTTTTGGGGCTTCTATATATATGATGAATGATTGACATTCTGTGCGTTTTAGTTTATACTTCTGCCAAGTGTGAGGGAAAGATACGAGTAGTCACTTCGTACCTTAACTCTTAGTTTATCGTCTTGTTCGTTTGCTCTTACTGAACGAGGGCGTTCGGAAACGTTTAGGAGTTTTGCGAAGTTTCATGAGCGTATTAGATATAGACGATAGGACATGTTTTTAAGATCTCGTATCATGTCTTGAGATGTTAGTGAACCAGTAGGACTGGGTTTAAGGCAAGACCTAGGTTTACTTTCGGCTCTAAGGATGTGCGACGACTGATCGGCTCTCGTTTTGCCTGTGGGCGATTGATACCACTCAAATTACCCTAAGGAGTGTTACTCTCATCAAAAGAGGTTCAGATGTAGTACTTAGGGATATAATCCACAAGGAGCTAGGGAACAATTAAATCAAGTGTTTATTGATTCTAAGAGTTGTAAATGTTTAGATACAGGGCCACTATTCAGGTGTTGGAGATTATAATACCTATAGATGCCTAATTGTTGCATGCATGATATGTTAGAGCTCAACCACTTAACTCAGTGATCAGCTGTCGCATGTTTCACTGGTTAACAAGCTAGATCTCGTCTCTCAACGGTTAGTATGTTGACAACGAAAGAGTGTCGATCGATGGTCCTATTGGGACGTCGACCGATACACCTTTACCTACGTCGACCGATAGTCAGTTGAGGACATCGATCGACGGGTTCTAACCAGGCCTATGCGCGAGTATGATATGCCCTATTAAGATACTAAATTGGCGGTTAGCCCTCTCTAGCAGTCCTAATGTGATAGATAGATGTCAGGATGGGATAACAAGGGTGCTTGAGTATGCAATCCTATGATCAAGTTCTAGTTAGCAAGGCTAAAACAAGAAATGAATACAAATCTATCATGAATATCACAACAAGGCAGATCTATAGTTTGGGGCTAATCCCACAAACCTATCTGAACCCTGGATCTAATAAATGAACTACTCAGACATAGCAAAGCAATTCATGACAATGAAGAAATGGAAATTCATAGTATAGATGAAAAGAAATGAAAACAAGGAGTTCCAATCACAAGTGATCTTCTCTCCAAAACTCTCTCTTCTCTCTCAAAGTAAAACTGTAACAAAAAGCTCTCTTGCCGTCAAAACACTTAGGCAGTATATAATCTACTAGGTTAAAAACTCGTCAGGGCATTTTCGTAATTTGGCTTGGCCTTGGGCTTTAAGTCCGCTGGATCCAAAATTTCGCGTGTCAAATGTCTCGACATCGATCGATGGTACTTGTGTACATCGATCGATATTAATCTTCATCTGTCGAGGCATCTCTTGGTGTCGATCGACAGCACTGGATGCGCATCGATCGAGTGTTCTTCCTCTCGTCGACTTCTACATGGTCAGCTCGAGTGAAATGTCCTTTAAGCTCCAAAATGCTCCAAAGTCATAGCTTTACTCCGAAATGCACCTGAACCTGAAAACATACCTAGAAGAGTAGAAAAGATAGATATATATAGAGTAAAACACCTATATACCATGGATGAAAATGGGTCAAATCCAAGGTATATCAACTCCTCCAGACTTAACCTTTTGCTTGTCCTCAAGCAAAACATACAGGTAGTCTCTCTGAAAGAGGTTTGAAAATATTAGGGACTTAAGATTTTAAAGCATAGAAATCTTTTCCTCAACAATTTTGCAACCACATTTAAAAAGTCGTAATCATAGAAGCACACTATGCAATATCCTAGCTTAGCAACCATTTCTAACATAACACAACTCATCAATTCACGTCTGACATCCCCTCTACTGACTTCATTTCTTAGCATAAATATATAGTGAATGCTTTACCTTGGGAGTATCGATCATAGGATGCAAGGATTTCAGACAAGTATCTGGAGCTGCAAGTAAAAGTTAGTTCCTAGTTTCTCTCTCTCTCTAATTTTCTCTCTTGAGTCAAAGTCTGCTTCCATTGCAGGATCAGTGACCAAGATTGGACAGGCTTCCATGAATCAAAACTTAATGGTGGTTGCCACCAAGCTCTGTTCACTTCTTTTTGACCTATATCCAAGAGTTCTTTGCGAAAGCGAGTCTTGAAGATTGCCGCCTCCAAGTCCCGTTTCGAACTCTTTTATTGGAGTCTTTATGAATCAAGCCTTAATGGTTTTAGCCACCAAGTCCTGTTCAGACTCATCCTAAGTAAACAATAGATCTTATTTTTTTTTAAATGGAAACACTAACTATTCTAGGGTCGAAATTTAGAGAGAGAAAATATGATAAATAATCTACACAAGGCGTTACCTTCCAGACCTGTCTGAAGAATCCGATCCCATGTATACCAAGCCCCAAGACAAGCGGTTATGTAAGGTTTAGTGTTGAAATCAGCTTTGGTTACTTCATACGTTCAAGGCAAGTGTGTAGTTGATAGGTTGATCTGCTTTAGCATCTATAGTGCTATCTGCTATCAGTAAATCTAAAATGGTGCTAAAGATTGGTTAGATATTCAAGTTTAAATCAATATAAGATTATAGTCCCATTTTCAATAGCTAAGCATAATTTATTAAAATTCCTTTTATATAAGAATAAAATAAATTATATCAGTAAATCTCCTCCCAGACTTAAATTACACTTTCCCAGTGTAACTCAGCCGGAGTTATGATGGAATAATTCATGATGTACGAAATGTAACAAGTAGGGAAGATACATCTGACCAGATTAGATATCGATCGATGGGAGAATGTTACATCGATCGTCGTGTGGTTGTCTATGTCGAGCGATGTCGACGTCTCGTCGGCGGTCGATATTCAGGTCCTCCTACTTGGGTCTCCTAAATCTGAAAGAAATAAAACAAAAGTAAATAAATGCTAGCTAATAAAACCAAACTAAAATACCTAATAGTGGGTTGCCTCCCACTCAGCTCTTGGTTATAGTCATTTAGCTTGACTGTGGTAGTGATTGGTTATTTGGTGGAGAAACAGCTGCTTGTTGGAAAACAAGCATCCACGTCATCTCTGCACATTCAGGACCAAGATGCAATGAAACTTCTTGTGGCCTCATCATTTCTTGTCCATTTGTCATCCATCCTTTCAAGTACATTGGAGATGTTCTGTAGCCCATCTTGAACGTTGTCAATGCTGACCTGGTGGCAGTCTATGTTGTTATAGGCGTATGCTGAAAGTTCTGTCAGTTCCTTGTGCATTGACTCTATCATCTTGTGTATCAGCTGCACGCCGGCTGGTGCAGACTCGGCGTCGATCGATGCGATTATGTGTTCGTCGGTCGATCTCGTCGGTCGATCTCGGCGACTTACCATCGAGCGATTTCGCTCGCTTCCTGTCGATCGATGCTGATATCTGGTGTTGGGCTGTGAGTTGCCTCTGAATGGCTTTGACTTCTTTCTGTAGCCATTATGCGTGGCTGTCTAGTCCACTGATTCTGTTGTCGAATGGAAAGTAGATGTCATCGCAGCGTTTGTCAAGTCGTTCCTCCATGGTGTCTATAGCAGTGTAGATCTTGGATGTGATCTACTCAACCTCTGCTGCTGTGTAGGGAATTAACTCCACAGGATTCTTGCCATCGATCCATGGCCCTCGTAGCCTGTCGATCGAAGATGAGTTTGGCTGCAAAATTTTTTGATTAGTAACGTTAATCAATATCCCTTTGGGCCTCTCAACAACAACGTGGACTGGCTGAGCACTAAAATCGAGCTACTACAGCAAGATCTGGGCACCATTCGCAAGAAGGACCAACAACCAGCCACATCGATCGATGTGTGTACCATCACATCGCTCGACGCTAAGATCTCAGCCATGGATAATAGGCTGCAGACTTACAAAATCATGCATGACCGCTTCGTATCACCAGTCATGTTAGATTTAAACAAATTGTCTAGTCAAATACACGTTGTTTATCCTCACGTCGATGTATGAGACTTCCCAGTTTTTCCTGAGCTCCACAAATACCAGTCACCATCTCGTTGATTTCATCTTTGGTGTAGAGTTCTGGTGCCAGTCTTATGAGTGTGAAGGAAGGGGCATGTTCTGGAAGACATATGTGGCTCTCTTCAAAAAGAGATGCTCTTTCCAGTAATTTCATGATGTCGTCCTTTGTGACAGGTATCATCTCACCAGCTACGCCTCGTGCGTGTCCACACTCATCTCTGTAGACTCCATACTCGTCCCTTCATTCCCAAGTGAACTTTCTGGCTCTGTACATGTCAAAAGCGCGGTTTCCGAATTCACAACGTCTGTCGATCGACGTCGGGTCATCCTTATCGATCGACGTTGGTGTTACCCTGTCGATCGATGTCTGAGTTGTCCTGTCGATCGATGCTTGACCTTTTGGTTAGCATGATAGATCTGGATTGATTTCTGTTGCGGCGACTCCTACGTATTTGTTAGGATCGGTTTGAATGACGTCTGAAATGCCACGTTGCTGTGAGAATAGGTTGTCAGGTCCATTGGCCACTTGAAGGATATATGCTATGTCCTCTCTGGACACTTGTAAGATTCTTCCATCTATTGCGCGTGCGTTGCCATCTTGGTCCCTGAAAATACCAAATTCATCAAGTGTTAGAAAACCGTAATCAATGTTTGCATTATCATTCAATTTAGAAATAGAAAGATTAGGGTTAAGAGTAGTATCGATCGATGTTGATACGGATGCATCGATCGAGGGCAGAATAATTTCTGCAGAACTTGTGTTCTTGAGATGATTGCTCTTCATGGATTTTCCTGTTGATGTAGATGGAAGAGTGTTCATCTTTTCTGCTTGTGTGTCTGCTCTGGTGTGTGGAGGTGGTTTCAGGGGTGCAAAACGTTTTAAATAGGTATCTATAAACCTAGTTGGAGAGGGAATATTCTGTTGCTCCTTGATTTTCGCTGCGGCGCGAATATCGATCGATGTTCCTGTATGGGTGTCGATCGATGTGAGCGGTTGTTTTGCTGGACGAGGGTGGGTATCGACCGATGTGGAGTGCACTTCGTCGAGCGATGTTCGGAACGTGGTGGTGAACTTATGCGGTTCAAATCTTTCATCCTGCAAAAACATTTCTATTGCACGTTTTTTCCAATAATCCTCATCGTATTCCTCTGTATGTTCCTCGTTAGGTGAAGTAATTACAGTGTCAACTGCAAAACTTTCATGGAAACCACTGTCTGCCCAACTGCCTATGGAATAATCATCACGTCCTCTCTTGCTTGGAGGTTGGAAGGCAAAGTGTGGGTAACAATGATTAGGTGGAGCGAAATGGTCAACTGGCTGATCAACGTTGAGCGACGTGTTGTTGCGGTCATCGGTCACCGTTGACTCATTAGAATCGATCGATGGAAAAGTGGGGGTGTCGATCGATTCTGAGTACTCTGTTTTGTACTCCGATTCGTACTCTGCTCCACAATGGAATGCGCCAATGAAGCCAAGTTCTTTCCCGTAATCCACAGAATTAATAACCTTTCTCTTAGGTTTGATAAGGTCGTAGTGGATGTTGGGGTCTATCAGCGTCAGACACAATTTGTTTTTGTTCTTGTCACATACAGCTCCTACTGTAGCTAGGAAAGATCTTCCAAGCAGAAGTGAAGAGTTCAAGTTAAGCTCGATGTCTAGGACATGAAAATTTACCGGGACAAGGGCATTACCAATCTGTACCTCCAGATCTCTTATGATACCTCCTGATCGTTTTTTCTGAAAGATCCACGAAGGTGAAGGATTCTGTTGAAGGTTCGATGGTCAAACCAAGCTGGTCTGCCATGATCCTAGGGAGGATACTAACTGATGCTCCTGTGTCACACATTGAATGGGAAAATTCAACACCCTTGACTACGCATGGTATTGCAAACTTCCCAGGATCACTCTTCTTCGTCAATGTGATCATGTGTTTCATCTTCTCTCTTACTTGATGAAACATTCTCCTAATGTCCTCCTCAGTTACCTTTGTTTCTCTGAAGAACATCCACAACCGGTGTGTGAAGTAAGCTTCATCAAAAGCTTTTTTGATTGGGATTCTGAGGACTCTTTTAGTGAAACCATTCATCTCCTTCTCGTTAGCTTCCCTCTTAAGGTTCTTAGGAATTTTCTCCTTTCTTTTCCTTAACCTTCTCCCTTCAGTTTCCTGATCTTCTTGAACTGGTTCTGGTGAACTATTTAAAGGGTTGGGTTTTGGTTCGGGTGGGCTAGCTAATGGTTTAGGTGGTGGTCTGAGTGCATTGATATAATCATTATCGATTGAGGGGTAACCGCACTCGATATGTCAGAGGTGCTTGTCGATCGATGGGAGGTGTATTGTGACGATCGACGTCGGACTCACTCTGTCGATCGATGGTTGGCTCAACCGATCGATCGATTTTATCATAAAAAGGGGAGGGTGGGTGAGGATGCTTAGCTGTGAATTCCTCATGAGTTAGAATTCGAACTGCATTGCATTCAGTCGATTTAGCGGACGACTTCGATCGATGAATGGAGTAATCTGTCCATCGATCTTTGTCATGGTCTGTCGATCGATGCGAGTTCATCGACATCGGTCGACACCATTGGGATCCGCCGAGACTCATGGAGCTTTCGATTTTGAAGTCTCCTTCCTCAAGCTTTTCATGTCTCACCACTTGCCAGAAATCATCATCTATGATGGCATTTACGTGGTGTTTTCCTTTATCAGCTCCTGCCTCTCTAGCGAAAGCTTCTTGCCTCTTTATAGTCTCGCCAATCTGAATTACTTGCGTTTCAAGTTTTCTCACCTGAGTCCCTAAGGTCTCGATTTTGGTGTTCAGATTGTTGTAGGCGGAGTCTATTTTACCGTTGAAATCCACGGTGATTTGTTGTTGTCCCAACAGTACTCGATCAAGCATTTCTTCGATCTTGCTTTCCTGAGTCTGGGGTGGTGGATTCTGGTAGTAGGAGTTTGAGTAGCTTTTTCTGTTGTTGAAGGGTTTTTCAAATTGTGAACTCTGGTTACTTCTTTGACCATTTCCAAAGAAGTTTTCTTTTTCCGCCCTGGTTTCCAAATTTCTGGAATCTGGTACCTCCGATGTAGTTCACATTTTCTTCTCCTTCCGCATCTGCTACTTCTCCTTCAGCTAAACAGACTTGCTTCCTAAGAAGCTCGTGCACCACATCTAACTTAGCTCTTACTTCGTCCATCTGTTCCTTCCCGATAGAGGCTACAAACTTCTTTCGTTCAAAGTCAGTGTTTTTGGTGATGTTGCTGTTAGCAAGGTTTTCGATAAGTCTCACAGCTTCTAACGGATTCCGAGTAGTGAAGTTTCCTTCACTTGCCGTATCAAGAGCTATTTGATACTGTAAGGCGAGACCTCGGAAGAGAGTGCTTAGCAGCTGCACTTCGTTAAATCCATGGTGTGGACTGTCTCGCTGGAAGAACCTAAATCTAATCCACGCATCTTTGAAGGACTCTCCAGCCTCCTGCGAGAATGTGGAAATTTTGTTCCGAAGTTCTTCAGCGCGCGCCTCATCGAAGAAGTTTCGTAAGAAAGCATTCTTGATGTCGGCCCAGGATGTTAAGAATCCTGTGGGTTGCTGCCTAAGCCAGTGCATCGCTTCTCCATTCAGCGTGTATCTGAAGAGCTTGCACAGCAGGTAATCTTCGGGGACTCCTTCCATCCGAATAGCAGCGATTAAATCCTCGAACCGTTCTAGATGGTCCATAGGATGCTCGTGCGGTAGCCCAGAGTAGGGTATCTGCGACACGAGAGTGTAGTATTGAGGCTTCAGCTCGAAATTCTGCTTCTGGATCTCTGGAATTCGAATAGCTGATCTGTTGGAATAGTAATCATCTGGGCGATTGTAGTCGGCCAGTGGTTTTGATCGAGCGTCCTCATCTACAGGTTGAGCAGCTCCTGTAGCATCAGCATCAGGGATTACAATCCCCTGAGCGTCTATTTTCTGACCTGTTGCATTACGCAGATGACTGTTCTGGTCATACAGGTTTCCGTTCTCGTCCTGTTTTAGAATAATAATGTTTACCATTTTTGACGACAAGGTATCGATCGACGTACGCGGTGTAGTATCGATCATTGTCGAACGATTAGGATCGATTGACGATGAAGGTTTGGTGTCGGTCGACGGTTGGTTGTGAGTATCGATCAACGACGAAGTTGTTGCGCCGAGCGATGTGGAACGTTGACCTCTACGGATGGTGCGTTCCAAGTGAGCAGGATCGTCTGAGAACAGCAAGTCTTTCTCCTTGTTGCTTCTGGTACCGCTGGGCATGCACCTGAAAAGACAACAAAAAGATTATGTTAGAAAGGGGGTAGAGAAAAGAATAAGAATCAATAAAACTAAATCTAATGGCGATCAAAGCTCCCCGGCAACGGCGCTAAATTTGATACCACTCAAATTACCCTAAGGAGTGTTACTCTCATCAAAAGTGGTTCAGATGTAGTACTTAAGGATCGAATCCACAAGGAGCTAGGGAACAGTTAAATCTAGTGTTTATTAATTCTAAGAGTTGTAAATGTTTAAATGAAATAGCAATAGTAACAAGCGAAGTAAATAGTAAATGTAACTTGGTTGGAAATGATATTAGATGCAGGGCCACTATTCAGGTGTTGAAGATTATAATACCTATAGATGCCTAATTGTTGCATGCATGATATGTTAGAGCTCAACCGCTTAACTCAATGATCAGCTGTCGCATGTTTCACTGGTTAACAAGCTAGATCTCGTGTCTCAACGGTTAGTATGTTGACAACGAAAGAGTGTCGATCGATGGTCCTATTAGGACGTCGACCGATACACCTTTGCCTACGTCGAACGATAGTCAGTTGAGGACATTGATCGACGGATTCTAGTCAGGCCTATGCGCGAGTATGATATGCCCTATTAAGATACTAAATTGGCGGTTAGCCCTCTCTAGCAGTCCTAATATGATAGATAGATGTCAGGATGGGATAACAAGGGTGCTTGAGTATGCAATCCTATGATCAAGTTCTAGTTAGCAAGGCTAAAACAAGCAATGAATACAAATCTATCATGAATATCACAACAAGGCAGATCTATAGTTTGGGGCTAATCCCACAAACCTATCTGAACCCTGGTTCTAATAAATGAACTACTCAGACATAGAAAAGCAATTCATGACAATGAAGAAATGAAAATTCATAGTATAGATGAAAAGAAATGAAAACAAGGAGTTCCAATCACAAGTGATCTTCTCTCCAAAACTCTCTCTTCTCTCTAAAAGTAAAACTGTAACAAAAACCTCTCTTGCCGTCAAAACACTTAGGCAGTATATAATCTACTAGGTTAAAAACTCGTCAGGGCATTTTCGTAATTTGGCTTGGCCTTGGGCTTTAAGTCCGCTGGATCCAAAATGTCGTGTGTCCAATGTCTCGACATCGATCGATGGTACTTGTGTACATCGGTCGATATTAATCTTCATCTGTCGAGGCATCTCTTGGTGTAGATCGACAGCACTGGATGCGCATCGATCGATTGTTCTTCCTCTCGTCGACCTCTACATGGTCAGCTCGGGTGAAATGTCCTTTAAGCTCCAAAATGCTCCAAAGTCATAGCTTTACTCCGAAATGCACCTGAACCTGAAAACATACCTAGAAGAGTAGAAAACATAGATATATATTTAGTAAAATACCTATATACCATGGATGAAAACGGGTCAAATCCAAGGTATATCAGCGATTTCCACCTGGTTCTTTCCGATTTAAAGTCTGTGACTTGGCGCCGGCTTATATGACTTGTATGGAACGAACCAAGCACTCTCCAGAGACCGTCTGGAGTGCTGACCAAAATTTCAGATTTCTTGTATAGCGCGCTATGGTATCCTCGTCAGATGTAAGAGAACCTTTACTTTTACGAAAGGTTAGACTACGAGTTCTTTTTTGAGAACGTTTTGGGTTTGTCCATCGAGGCCAATCGACGGGAAATTTGTTTTTTTTTTAGAGTCGCGGACGGACCGTGTGTTTGGATAATATCTCTCGAAAATATTTACGACGTCTCGCTCTTTCCGAAAGGTATATCCTTTGTAGTGAGAAAGTTACGATCTTTGTTTTTAGAGAAGATGTATTCGGTCTTGCTTGACCATTGATACGCAGTGATTGTTGTTAAGTTAGTTCCCATCCAAGGACTGCTTGAAAGGTATGCGTGTTTGGAGACCCTTGTCTTGGGTGTTTCTCAGGTTAATCTCCGATTGTTGTGGCTTATTGCAAGTGAATCGGGAGACCGAAATAAAATTAGTTTTATTGGAAAAGTTTCGAAAATATCGAGTACATGTGTGGATATTCCAAACTTTGTGGGAGCATACGATTATACGTACCCACTCCTCGCCCCCCTTTTTGGAGAGGGGGATAGCTGAACTTGTCAATACGACAAGCTGCCTACGTACCTCTTTCGAGGATCAAGCCATCTTGTAGTTCTGCTTTGTTCTTGCGGGCGTTCCTACTCGTTGGATAGGGCCGTTTCTGTTACTTCGGCCGTTGAAGCTTTAGTTAAATCGGCGGCCGTTTCGTGAGTCGGGTTTTCCGCAGGTAGGGCGATGGACTCTGGGATCGCGTCGCTGTCCGGAGCCGTTGCCTGGGCGAGTGATTCTGAATCGCTCTTTGTGGAACCTTCGGGAGTACTCTGAGTTTTCTTGACTCGCTTCGGGCTAATCGCAGGGGTGTTTCGAGTTTGTCGTAGCTTATGCTCGGCCAAAAAGCAGAGCCTAGATTGTTTCTGGCATCCCCAGATTACTGCTGTTTCGTTTGGTGTTGGGAACTTGATGCTAAGGTGGTAAGTTGACGGTACCGCCTTCATTGCGTTGATCCATGGGGTTCCCATGATAACATTATAGATGGCCAGGTTATCGACTATGGCGAAGTTAATGATTTTCGTGACTTCCCTTGCCATGACCGGAAGTTTGATCGATCCGAGGGTCATTGATGTTGTGCCCGAAAAACCGGTCAGGGGTTTTGGTTACGGGACGACTTCCAACGACATCGACCCTGTCGGATCCAATTCACCAACCGGAGTAACCCAGGTTGGATTAATGGGAACCACAGATGCGGCCGAAACAACCCTGACGCAGCAAATCCCCCCGATCAGGAGTTCGAGTCAATATCGATCTCCTCCGATCAACCAGACGACAATTTTGGAGCAAACTGGAGTTTGGGTTTGGAACCGTCCCGGAAACACACCGATTTCACCAACTCATCTAGCCCAAAACCAAGGGGAACTGACCGAACTCCGAGGAATGATGACATCCCTCATCGACGAGATTCGAGGTCAAAGGACAACCAACCAAGCCCTTGCTAATAGGTTAGATCAAGCCAAAAAGGAACTCGCAGAATATCAAGCCACAAATGCTCGAGAAAGAAACCGAGCACCACTCGACCCATTGAGGGCAACATCCAACATACAAAGTACCGGATTGTTCGGTATTCCAGAAATCCCAAGCGCCCGATCCGGATGATACACGGGAGAGAATTCGAAATGGCCCCAACTGCAAGGCATCGCCCACCGAAGTTTAAGTTACAGTGGATTAGACGAAATCGAACTCCAACGACCACAGACCACCCCGATCCAATTCCATAACGGATCACCAGAAAGGCAAGGAGAGCTAAGGACGCGAGCTTCGCATCTGAACCATTCCATCCCCGAAAATTAAATTCCATCTGCGACGAGGACCTTCCATCAGGCATGGATCGATAACCAAGCGGAACAAACCCGAAGACACGACCCTCAAAGGGAAGATTTGGGGACTCCGAGTGAAAACGGAACCTTCCAGATTATATTGAAAAGAACGATGCCGAGCTCAAGAAAATACTTGCGATCATGCTTATGGCAACGAGCTCCGCCTCGGACATCGATATGGTCATCGACAAAACAAGAAGGACCCCGTTTACAAACAGAATCGCCAGCGTAAGACTACATCACATGGGAAAATTAAAATTCCTCGAGTACGCCGGAAGCACAGACCCAAAAGCCCATGTGCGAGCCTTTCGTCTAGCGATATCGAGAGCGCACCTCACTGAAGACGAAAAAGAAGCTGGGTACTGCTGTTTCTTCGCCGAAAATCTCACTGGAGCCGCACTAGAATCTTTCGCCAGACTAGAAGAAAATTCTATCGACAACTTCACCCAGTTGGTATCAACATTCCTGAAAAAATACTCAGTCTTCATAGAGACCAAAGTTACCGAAGCAGACCTTTGGAACCTCAAACAAGCACCTTTCGAACCATTAAGAGCGTACATAAACAAGTTCCGAGAGATCAAGGCCAAAATTTTGCACCCAAACGAAGCCGTCGCCTTAGCAGCATTAAAGAATGGAGTTTGGTTCTCATCCAAATTTAGGGAAGAACTGGCGGTTCGAACACGTATCTCACTGGACGACGCCTTACAGAGAGCCTCGTACTTCACCAGCCACGAGGAGGAACTCGCAGCATTAAAGGAACAATACAGTGCAAACAAGAATAATGCAATCAAAAATCCGGCGACCCCCAAAGAACCAACCACCAAGGGACAACACTCCTACTCAATAAATAACTGGCTGCAGAAATCATCGACATACGACCTCAGCAAATATTGCACCTTCCATGACCGCAAGGGCCACTCAACCGAGGAATGTCGGGCTGCACTTCGTAATCAAAACAAAAATAAGAAAACTAACGAAGAAGCAGGAGAAAAAGAGGAACCACTAACTCCGAAATCTAACCAAAAAACCAAGGTCCCAACGAACAAAAGAGGTAGGGAGATCGAGCAGGAATCACCAAGCTCTCCACCTCCGGCTCCGAAGAAAAGGGTCGACATTATTTCATGGGGGCAGAACAGTAAAGCAACCGATGAAATCAAGAGCCAAACCGAAGGAAAAATCCGTTTCGAGATCGCGGTAGCAATCCGCACACTAGAAAAAACCGACGAGGACACCCCTCCTTCCCAGGTCATGAAGTACAACCAAAACACAAGACCTCCTAGCATGAGATTTTTCAACTTCAAGCGAAAGCATTAAAATGAACAAAATTCACGAGCTCTTGGAGAAACCGATTCAGAAGAAAGTCATAATGCAGACCATCAATCGCAATCTGTCTGGAGGGCAGAGACACTACCAACCAGCACCGATTAAGAGATGGAACTTCCCGGCCCATAACGAGGGTATGAAAAGGATCGATTTCATTTATGGAGGTTCGAAGTTCAGCCACTCAGTTAACTCAATCAAAGCATACCAGAGAAGAGCTGAGAACAATGTAGGAATTAGAGAGCCCTTAACAGGTCCTGACCACGAAATCACCTTCAACAAAAACGAAACCGCAGACCTCGATAAACCACACGACGATGCTCTCGTGATTCGAATCGACATTGGTGGCTGCTAATTATCCCGAGTAATGATCGAAACCGGAAGCTCGGCCGACGTCCTCTTCTACGAAGCATTTAAGAAAATGGGATTCACCAAAGCACTCCTAAAACAAGAGCGAACTCCTCTCATTGGCTTCGCAGGAGAGACCACCTACTCTCTCGGATCAATCGAACACGCGGTGACCGCCGGAGAAGTCAGAAAAATCATAGAATTCATCGTGATAGACCGTCCAGCCCCATTCAATGCAATCCTTGGTAGACCTTGGCTATACAGCATGAAAACATTTCCTTCGACATACCATCAATGCCTGAATTTCCCAACGGCAAAAGGAGTCGAAACCATCAGAGGAAGCCAGAAGAACTTCAGGACATGCTACCTCGCAAGCTTTAAGGACATCGAACAACAACCTTAATCACAACCGAAGCTAACAAACAGTCGTAACTACGTACACGAATAATCGAACAACAAACCCTGTCCTCAGGGAAAGAATCGAACCACGTTATGACTTGATCCCTCAACGAGGGTACGTAGGCAACTCACGACACGAGTTCAGTCTCCTCCCACCAACAGAATTCAAAGTAAACACACCGCAACACCCGTGGAACAGCAGCTCGATAATGTCAAAGACTGTTTTCTTTCTCTAATTTGTAACAAACCGAATCCAACACCTTACCAAATATAATCCCTAGACGTTCGAGCACAACAAATTTCCCATATCAGGAAATCGCATAAGATTCACAGTTGACCAAAAACCAGGACCCTGATCAAGTCCTCGGTCGCGGCCAACTCCGCCAACAAGTGCGACAAAACTAATAAACAAAATCTTTTGTTTCATCAAAACTGTCGATAAGAATATTTACAAAAATCTACACATGCCCCCCCCCCAAAGGGTCGGCCTCGCACGAAACATAAAGTGGCGACAAACAAGTCGGGACCTACGATCCCTTCTTTATTAAAATAAAAGAAATATTAATAAAGCAACAGAAGCAAAAAAAAAACAAAAAAAAATCTCCAAAAATCTATTCTTCGATGCCAAATTCACCGTCTTCAAACCGGTCATCCGAGCACTTCCCCGCACCATCCGCTGTAGAAGGAACCTTAGCAAAGAAATCTTCGGGCAGATCCTCCAAAATATGGGGCAGGTCGAGCTTCCCAATAGAGAAATCCGAGGTCGCCAAAACATCAACTTCAGATCCGAGCTCGACCTCCATTGCTTGAAGCTGCAACAACTCATCCGAAGCCAATAGATTGTTGTTCATAATCTCTTTTAAGAGATCTATGTTGGCCACAACCTCCCAAAGACGAGCCTTACTATATGCCGCCGCCTTTTTTTGTTCTCATTTTTCCTTCAGAGAAACCAACACTTCCAGATAGCTGTCCGCCATAACCTTCTTGGCATCATAGATCGCACGGCGGCGATCATCAGCAAACGTGTTGGCAGAAGATTCAACCTCCGCCTCCAGAACGGAAATTCGCTCAAGGGCTGATCTCCTTTCGTTGCTCACAACCCGCAGACGAGCTTCGAGCGTAGCAGCCTGATTCCCCAGCTTTTCGGCGACAGCCAGTTGGGTGGCATTGGCACGCTCCCGATCTTGAGCCATCTTAAGACCGAGCTTCAGCTTACGAACAACCTTCTTTATTTCGTTAAGTTCGTCAGAACGCGGAACGTCCTGTAGGCGTTTTTCTAAAGTCTCTGTGAACTCATTGTTAGCTTCCATAGCCTGTAACACGGCAGATCAACAAAGATAAAACGAACCAACGATTCGACAAAGATCATGTTTCAAAAAGAATCACCTTAGCATAGGCCACGGCCATCTTTACATAGGCTTCACGCTCCGTCATATTACGCAGAGAAGGAAGCGGACATCCGGCAGGCTTGGAATGCCTCCTCAAATGAGCAACACTGTCTGGATCCTCAGTAATGGGGCAGTCCTTGGAATGCGAGAACTGCCAATGAAACGGCTTGGCAACAACCGTATCATTTCGGACAACAAGACGACGATCCGAACCATTCGTCTTAGCTTTCTTTGGAGGACGATCAAGCCCCTCTGAACCCGTTGGGCTGCTCGATTTGACGCGAGTAACAGATGCCTCACATTTGGAATCTTTTGTCCCTTGGGACAAGGACCGCGGAAGTCGAGTCTCCTCACGCAGAACCTCTGTGAGAGCGTCGCTCACATCTCCGGATCGAATGCGTTCCGCATTGGCAACACCAGTTCGAGTTTGCACCCTGTCAGAATCACGAGAGTTAGATCTTCTCGAAGTCATGATTTCTAGCAAGTAAAAACGAGATTGAACGAAATATTACGATAAATTCCCCAATGAAGCTAAAGGCTTTATAAAGGCGCAATATCTCAACAGCACGAATGAAAGAATCTCGAAAGATAAGGAAACTGGGATATTCTGAAATTATATACTTATCCGTCAAAAACAAAATTCAAAGTATCGAGATCAAAGATCAGCGAATATCCAAAGACATTAAACAAAAAAAAGCTAACTAGAAACGGAATCATCGGGGACAGACGACCCCCCCGATTTGATCCATGGAATCATCTGAGATTTGAGGAAGATCGAGCTCAGAGATCGATTAATCTGGCACAGCAGCCGACGCGAGAAGATCCACGCAATTTCTTTCCATTTCTTTCAAACGAGCAAGTTCCGCATCCACAGTCAAGCCTCCATCCTTGAGCTCGGTCAAGAGATCGATATTCGCAACCACCTCCTGTAGCTGAATATCAGCAGATATTTCATTCTTCTTGCTCGCCCACCTATCTTTCAAGGATTCAAGGACCTCCCGATACTTGGCCGCAGTGTCGCGACGAGCAATACGGGAAGCTCGGCAAACATCCCGATCCCTCTCAACCTCGAGCGCCGCAATTCTTTCCCGTTTAGTGACCATCCGAGATTCGAGAACCTTATTTTCCAGATGAACTCTCTTCCAGTCTTCAGTCAAAGCTTCGATCTTCTCAGCATCCTTCTTCCCTTCACGCTTGTTGGCTTAAAGCTCTTTTGAAAGCCTCTTGATCTCAGAGCCAATGCTTTCGATCTCCTTATCATTCCTGGAAGCCGCGACATGATCCCCCATCATCACGACATATTCATTAAAAGCCTCCATAACCTGAAAAGAAATCGAGATAAGCAAATGATGCAAAGTGATTCCTCAAAAAGGTAAACAAGAAACGAACCTTAGAGCTCGCCACAGCAACCTTGGCATAGGCCTCCTTCTCAACTGACGAAGTGAGAGACGGAAGACGGCAACCCGCGGACCTCATACGACCAGCGAGGGAAATCAGATCGCTCTGAACCGCAAATGAAGAACCATCTCCCCCAGGGATAAACCTAGGACGAGATGGCCGGGCAAAGACTCCTCCGATGATCGAAATCGTTTACGAGTCATCACCACAGTCTCCTCATCCATACCATAACTCAACGATCAGGAGGCTGACTTTCTTCTGGAACATCGTCATCGTCGGAATCATGGATCGAGATTAAAGGAGGCTTTCCTGAAGCTCGACTCCTCGACGCAGACCCGGAAATTCAGAACGACGACCTCCTCACGAGCTGTCTATTCAACCGATCCGAAGACTTGTCCTGAGCAGAAGAGGCCCCTGCAACCTCCCGGGAATGCCCAGTCTCGTCCTCCGACTTCTCAATTAAAGGAGCTTTGCCAGTCCCCACTGGCAAGGCAAAAACAGTCTGGATCCGAGTCTGGTCAAAAGTGAACCAATTCTAGCGACCTCTCCGAAGGATTCTCATCATACCACGTATCTCATCCGACATCGAGGAATTTCCAGCAGGAACTACATTCAATAAAATAAAACAAAAATTTGTCTTCAATCCCAAAAACCCAAAATGCATAGGCGAGATAGAAACTAACCGATATTCTCAGCCCAACGCCAAGAGAGCCGGGAGAAATCGAAGTCACCCATAGATGCTCGATCCATCCGGAAAACGAAGAATTGTTCGTGCCACTTCTCGTCTCGATAAAGAATATCTTCTATGACGTGGCGACCTGGACGCGGAGAAACAAGGAAAGTCCAAGGGGTCTGATTGTTCCCTTTCACCAGAACGAACTGACGAAACTCGCTAAGACCAAAATCGAGACCCTTCTCCCTAGCCTTAACCAAAAACGCAAGAAGATGCCTGAGGAAATTCAGGAGAAGCTGAGAGAGGGATAACCCAAGCTCCGCCAAAATCTCAAGTATCGGCTCCAGAATCGGGAAGATTGGTGGGGTCAAAATCGGTCACGGCGGAATCAATGTCTAAAAGTCCGTAAAAATCAGCATTAACATTTTTACAAAAAAGTAATCTTCGTAAAGATATCTTTACAAAGAGCCTTGCGGTAAAAATCTTGTTCAAATCTCAATCGAACCACTAAATACCGATTGTCCGAAGGAAACAGACATGTATCCAATTCGGCCACGGACAAGCTCGAGTACGACAATAGGACCACGGACAAGCCAAGCTCGATCGATACGCGGCGACCAAGCATGCACACAGCCCGGTCGCTACGTAGCGAGCGAGCGTTTTTCCCGCTCGGTCGCTACATAGCGACCGAGCTCATCCAAGCTCGGTCGCTACGTAGCGACCGAGCGATCGTCCCGCTCGGTCGCTACGTAGCGACCGAGCTCGAACCAAAGCCGCCAGATCGCCGACCTACAACTCTCACTGCGGGACATCCATTCCAAGATACATCATCTCAAGGCATCCACACCAGAGATCGAACGTGTTCTCGCCACCACCCGGCGAAACCCTTTCACTCAGAGAATAACGAAAGTCAAGATCAAGAAGACGAAGCAAAACCAAAAGCTCGGCGAAAGATTTTCACAATCCGAGCCACGCCATCTACAACGGCAATGCCGGAGGACGATCTACGTCACTCACTCAATCAAAAATCCGGAAAGATGGTCGAAAGCCCCACTCTCACGGACACCTCGGCGCGAACAATAGAAAGCAGCAGCACGCTTATGGAGATCGATGGCGCGCCGCCTAGGATCAGTCGTCCCATAAGGAAGCTCAATGTTTCAAACGCTCGACACGTCCTAGACGCAAAGAGAAAAGATCCACTACACCGGCAAGACAAACTTAAACGGGAAATGTTGTCAAACAACCAATCCGGTTGTGTCGAGATGACGGATCTTCGAATTAAGCTTAACTCGAAGATCCCAGATCTTCGCGAAAAACTCAAATGATGCAAGATCGACCGTCCGAAGGCGGAGCCAGAGCCGATCGTTCCGTATCAACGCAAGACTCAAGATCTGCGTACACGTCTCAATTCACTTAGAGCTGAACGAACGGTACGACCCGAGGAAGAGCACCAAGAGCAGTTTCAGCACTTGAACGTGATCATGGGAGGATCCCCTCCTGGCAACGATTCTGTCAGATCTGTGAAAGCGTTCTGACGGAAGGCAATCACAACTCAGCGCTGGCCTACCACTCCAGAGGCCAGTCCTACAATCACCTTTTCTGCCGAAGACGCGGCAGGCGTCCACATGCCGCACAACGATTCACTCCTCGTTGACGTCCGAATTAGTGACTGCACGGTCACCAAAGTCCTTATGGACACTGGCAGTTCAGTCGATCTCATCTTTAAAAGAACACTCGTCAAGATGGGGGTAAGCCTCGACGACATGAAATCTTCTGCGCGATCGCTAACTGGCTTTAACGGGTCAACCGAGACCATGCTCGGAACGATACGCTTGCGAGTGTACACCGAAGGCGTCGCCAAAAACATCAAGTTCTCCGTCATCGACGTTCACGCTCCATACAACGCAATCCTAGGCACACCATGGATCCATGCGATGAAGGCCATCGCTTCGACCTATCACCAATGTATCAAATTTCCTGGTAGAGAAGGACGGATCGTTACTCTTCGGGGCGACCAAGCAGCTGCTCGAGATCTCCTCGTCGCCGAGATAAAAAACCGCAAGGCGACTTCCCACGTTAACTCAGTCACCAAACCAATCCAGAAGATATACCCTTTCAAGGAAGAGATTCTCGAGGTAACCATCGACGACAGCGACCTAGCCAAGATCGTCCGAGTCGGTGCCCACCTTCCCGACGACACGAAAGACAAGATCATTTCGTTTCTCAGGGATAACATCTCCACTTTCGCTTGGTCTACCTCCGACATGAAAGGGATCGACCCGGGCGTCACTACACACGAGCTCAACGTCGACCCAACATTCAAACCAATTCGTCAAAAAAGGTGCAAGCTCGGTCCCGAAACGATCAAAAGCCGTCAATGAAGAGGTCGACCGACTGCTGAACGCAGGCTCCATCACGGAAGTGAAGTATCCCGAATGGTTGGCAAACCCAGTCGTCGTAAAGAAGAAGAATGGCAAATGGAGGGTCTGTGTCGATTTCACAGACCTCAACAAAGCATGTCCTAAAGACAGCTTTCCTCTCCCTCACATCGATCGACTAGTCGAATAATCAGCAGGAAATGAACTGCTGACATTCATGGATGCCTTTTCTGGTTACAACCAAATAATGATGCATCCAGACGATCGAGAGAAAACAGCATTCATCACTGACCGCGGGATATACTGCTACAAAGTAATGCCCTTTGGTCTCAAGAACGCCGGCGCGACATACCAACGACTCGTCAATAAAATGTTCGCCGAGCGATTGGGAGCCACAATGGAAGTATACATTGACGACATGTTGGTGAAATCCCAAAAAGCAGCCGATCATATAGACCACCTCAAAGATTGTTTCTTCATCTTGAACAAGTACGGCATGAAGCTCAATCCAATGAAATGCACTTTCGGCGTAACATCCGGCGAATTTCTTGGATACATAGTCACTCAGAGGGGGATTGAAGCGAACCCAAAGCAGATAACCGCCATCCTTGACCTTCCCAGTCCCAAAAACAGTCGCGAGGTGCAATGACTGACCGGTCGAATCGCCGCCCTCAATCGATTTATATCACGGTCGACCGATAAATGCCTCCCGTTTTACGATCTGCTGCGCGGCAACAAGAAATTCATTTGGAACGAACGCTGCGAGGAAGCATTCGAACAGCTCAAGCGCTATCTTACTATGCCGCCCGTGTTGGCCAAGCCAGACAAAGGCGACACGTTATACCTTTACATTGCAGTCTCCGACGCGGCTGTAAGTAGCGTGCTCGTCAAAGATGAACGAGGCGAGGAACGTCCAATATTCTATACCAGCCAACGCATGACCGACGCAGAAACACGGTATTCGACCCTCGAAAAGATGGCATTGGCAGTTATGACTTCGGCAAGGAAGCTTCGGCCTTATTTCCAATCTCATTCGATCGTTATCCTGACAAACTTACCACTGCGAACCGTCATGCAAAACTCCAATCACTCGGGTAGACTCTCAAAATGGGCCATCGAGCTCAGTGAGTACGACGTCACGTTTCAGAGTAAACCAGCTGCAAAATCCCAAGTGTTGGCCGACTTTCTCATTGAACTAACGCCAGAACTCGAGCAAGATTTGCAACTACCCAACGCTATCTGGATTCTACACGTCGATGGATCATCTTCCAACAAAGGTTCTGGGATTGGCATCCACCTCCAATCCCCCACTGGCGAACTTCTCCAACAATCCTTCCGACTAGGTTTCAAAGCATCCAACAATGAAGCAGAGTACGAGTCCCTCATCGCCGGACTACGCCTTGCGCAAGCAGTCTAAGCAAAGCGCATCCACGCTTATTGCGATTCTCAATTGGTCGCTAACCAGTTCAGCGGGGACTACGACGCTAAGAACGAATGAATGGATGCTTACCTTAAAGTTGTGCAAGACCTAGCCAAAAGATTTGAGTCTTTCCAGCTCACAAGGATCCCCCGCGGCGAAAACGTCTGCACAGACGCTCTAGCGGCACTCGGGAGCAGTCCGAAAGATCAAGTAAAGCGGACCATTCCGATTCAACAGATCGACAGACCAAGCATCACCCTATCACACGAGCAGAGCGACCATGTAGTGGCGATCGACTCAACAGACGCGATGGATACACCACCCGACTGGCGAACCCCTTTTGTTCAATTTCTCTCCGACGGATCACTTCCCCAAAACAAATGGGAATCCCGTCGATTGAAAACCAAGAGCGCAAACTACGTTCTCATCGATGGAAGACTACATCGTTGGACCTCTGCCAAAGTTCTGTTGACATGCCTCGGTACAGAAGAAGCATCGTTAGCCATGGCCGAAACTCACGAAGGAGCAGCGGGGAACCATTCAGGCGGCCGAGCGCTAGCCCTTAAAGTAAAAAGCCTCGGATTCTACTGGCTGACTATGATCGCTGATTGCGAGACGTATGCACGCAAGTGCGACAAGTGCCAACGGCACGCGTCAAACATACACAGCCCGACCAAAGTTCTACGAACTATGACGGCCCCTTACCCGTTCATGCGATGGGCGATGGATCTCATCGGACCAATGCCAAGTTCCAGACAACGCAAATACGCCTTGATCATGACGGACTACTTCACCAAGTGGGTTGAAGCGAAAGCACTGGTTCACATCACAGACAAAGAAGTCCAAAATTTTGTCTGGAAGAACATCATTTGCAGGCACGGTCTCCCCTACGAAATAGTCACCGACAATGGTTCTCAGTTCATTTCCAACAACTTCCGCGGTTTTCTAGAACGATGGGGGATTCGCTTGAACACGGCGACGCCTCGCTACCCACAATGCAACAGACAAGCCGAAGCCACCAACAAAACAATCCTCGATGGTATCAAAAAACGCTTGGACCTCAAAAAGGGTCATTGGGCCGATGAATTGGATGGAGTACTTTGGTCACACCGAACAACACTACGAAGCGCGACTGGTCAAACGCCATTCTCTCCGGCATACGGAGTCAAAGCTATGGCTCCGGCGGAAGTCAACGTCACGAGCCTTCGCCGAGCAAAAATGCCGCAAAACGAGGAACTGAACAGAGAGATGCTATTTGATGCGTTGGATGCGATCGAAGAGCGAAGAGACCAAGCATTGCTCCGAATCCAGAACTACCAACACCTTGCCGAATCCTATTACAACAAAAAGGTTCGCGCCCGACCGTTGGAACTCAACGATCAGGTCCTTCGCAAAGTGTTCGAAAACACAAAGGAATGGAAAGCCGGCAAGTTGGGCACGAACTGGGAAGGGCCATATAAGATAGTGGAGGTCGTTAAACCTGGTGTCTACCGATTGGAAACCTCGACTGGTGAACCGCTACCCAGAGCGTGGAACGCCGCCAATCTCAGGAAATACTTTACTTAACCATCGCCATCGAGCACCCAAAAAAAAGAGAAAAAAAAAAAAAAAAACCCGAGCGGATGACCTTACCGTCACTTTCACTCCAAAAAAAAAAAAAAAAAAAAAAAAAAAAAAAAAAACCGAGCAGATGACCTTACCGTAACTTTCGCTCAAACCAGAACGAATGACAACACGTCACTTTCGTTCAGCCTCAGGCGGATGACACCATGTCACTTCTGCCCAAACACCGAATGAGCACGTTTCTTGTCACTTTTGCTTCTATAACGGCAAATGACCGACACCGCTGATCGGTCAAACCGAACTACGATTGACTTGATCCTCTTACCGGGGTACGTAGGCAGCCTACCATTAGGTTCAGTCATACCTAAAAAAAAAAAAACACGTCTCGCGAACGCACGTATGTCACTTTTACCCCAACAGAATGACTACGCATCGCATGATCTAAGTGCGAACGAGTACTTCATTCGTCTTATACCGATCTGTGGAACAGACGACCGATCGGTGGAGACTTAATACCAAACGAACAAGCGTTGAACAGACGCCTCTCTTACTCCGTTTGAACTCGATTGCAAGCCGGCGAAACCCGCCTCCCTTACTCCACACGAACTTCGACGAAAGCAAGCGAGACCCCATTGAGCGATAGGATTTCTTACGCATGTTTCATTCGATCACCCGGTCACCCACCGAGAGCGATAATGGGTCTGGGAACACATATTTCATGTCTGTCGACCAACCAACCACAATATTCTGAGACAGCGGAACAAGGCATTTTGCAAAGTTCAAAATGAAAACAACAAATATCCAAAAAGCAGAGGGCTAAGAGTACAACAACAGTTCGAAAACAGAGTATATGGGCAATCAAAAGATACAACTTAGAAACTGCAACAAGAAGATAGAAGATAAATAATGAAACAACAACAAGCAGCCCAATCGGCTCGGAAGATCAATCTTCGGCGATTGAATCTGGAACGGCAGCACCGATTGTCCCCGCGGTCTGAGTATCCTGAATCGAAGCCTCGCAAGCAGAACTCGACGCAGCACCCGGATCAACAACCTCTACGTTCGACCCAAACCGGTTTGGACCCTGGAGTCGCTCGAGACGAGGAAGAGAGGAGAAAGTGATATCTTGGTCCGTGATATCTTCAACAATAACTCCCTCCAACTCTTCCTTGAACTTTGCCTCGTTGGTGGACAAGATATCCTTTAACTTCTTCGGGACAGGCATCCCCCACTCTTCCAGCATGCCCAGCCCATCCAATGTTCCGAAAGCTTGACTGTGAAGAAGGAGCTTCTCCTCACGTTTATCTCAGTCGGCCATGTACTTTCTAAACTTGTCAAAACGGTCTGTCGCCGCAGCTCTGATACAACTCATCTCAGACGTGAGCTCGCAGCGGTGCATCTGTCTCACATGGTCCATCTCCTTCTTCGTCTTCTCAGCCTCTTTGGTCTTTTCTGCCTCCAATCGATCGATCTTACCTCGAGCAGCCTCTAGTTCGCTTTCAAGACTTTTAATTTTCTCAGCAGCCTGCTTATGCTCACGATGATAACGGCTTCGCTCGGTGATCATATCTTTGGCCTTGTCCAGAGAAACCCTTTTAGACTTCTCGATCTCCGCATCTTTGCTCTCGATCGCCGCCTCGGCCTTAGTCAGATCTGAAGCCATCCTACGCAGCGACAGCTCGTAATCCAATATGAGCTGGTTTTTACGGATAGCAGCCTACGAAGGAAGAAACAATGATTAGTCAAGCATACTCAAAATAACATTCAGCGATAACGGCATACATTAGCCAGTTGAGAACTTACTTCCACATCGGCCTGAGCAGACGCGATAAACCCATCCGGAAACGCGAGCTCATGGATCTCCGGCATCAAGTGTGCGCCACCACGGATCCGACGCGCCAACTCAGCACACGCATCAGGATTGCTAACGAATGGCATCTCCTTATCATGACAAAAAGTCCAACGCTCGGATGAAGCTAGTACAAACCTATCGGACGGAGGGCTCGATCCTCCCCAAGGCAGCAGGCGAGAGGCCGGCAAAGCTATCTCTTTAAGCGAAAGAGGAGAAGGACCTCGCGACCTCTTCTGAGTCGTTCCGACAGGTCCGAGGGAATCCCCATCGATCGGCTCCTTCCTCTTCGCACCAATCGATCCGACGAGGCCCATCTCAGTTGGATCGTTCGAGCCATCAGCCTCGCTAGTCGATCGATCGCCCTCCACGTGAACTTCCTCCCTTAAGCCTTTCCCATCTCCAGAGCTAACTACTACCTTTTTGGAAGACTTGCTCTTCCTTTTCTTCTTCTTCGTCAGCAAACTAACGTTGGGAGCATCGACCGTCGAAACGTCTGTCCTTTCAGCCACTAAGTCCGAAGCCTCAACTTCTTTCCCTTTGGTCGTTGTTTCCTTGGCCAGAAATCTTTGAAGCTCGGTCTCCTCTCCCTCAGACGCAGTCATAGAGCTAAAGCTCTCACCTTTTAGCTGAGTACGTAGAAGCTCACTGTAGCTCGGATATGCTCTTGGAATGTGTCCCATAAGTGGAAGTTTCATTCTATTTCCCGTCGTCGTCACGCACGGAATGTCCGGTGACCAATCAACTAGACCAAGAAATGGGGGAGAAACGATCAGCGGGGGAAATAAGTGATGATTATCTAGTCAATCGAACAGAGCAACAAGAAAGAACCTTTCGCGATGCGCTTTTGTTGGCAACTGATCCTCTGACGATCGAAGCTCGCCCACATTTGCGGACAAAGTACCACAACCTTCGGAACGTCCTTCCAAAAAGTATCCTGAGGGTCGATGGTGTTCGGGTGAGCAACTGCAAAAAAAAAAAAAATAATAAATAAAAAAGAAAAAGCGAAACGAATTTAAAACTAGATTTGGTGCGTCGACCGCTCGGATTAAGCTAGCTACCGATATCAAGATTCCATAGAACTCGGAAGTTTTCGTCTGGCGGGTCTTCGAAAGCAGCGTTATTACTCTTAACGAAAAAAGTAGGAGCGCTGCCACAGTTTCGTCCCCGAAGGATGACCATTCAAGATATGAAGCCCCGAACGCATTTGTACCGCAAACAGACCATTCGGTCTTGGCTGAGTCTGTGTCAACTCCTCGAAAATCCGAACTGACATTGACAGATCGATCTCTGCTGCCATCACCATCAATGCAACGGCGATCCTCACGGCCCCAGTCATCAACTGAGTCATAGCTACGTCTCGGCGCGCGCAATAAGAAGTAACCAGACGAGGGATCGGGAACCACAACCTGGAATCTTTCAGAAAGAAGGATTCATAGACGCACTGAAAACCGATCGGTGGAGTCCAAGGCCGCTGATCGGGTCGCGGGATGACGAACTCGACGCCGTATGCTCCGCACTCTTTCAACAGCGAGGACACACTTTTGAAAGTCGACTCAGTCGGCAGAACATCGCCCCAACTCTGTCCCTGTACCACGGACGGTCGAGCAAGCTTCGACGGGAGATTCAAGTGTTGCGCAATTGCCCCGTCGCGACGATAGGAGAAAGGAGTCAGTCGGTGACTTTTCCCCATCTGGCCGATTGAGCGATCATCGCAACCTCCGTCAACAGTCTCGCCTCTTTTCTCTGTTGCAGAATCGTTGTTTGCCCTAGGCGAAACAGTCTCTCCCGCACCCTCAACAACGCAATCACCCTCTACATCTTCTTGAGGCAGCTCCCTGGTATCCGAATCACGCGGGAGGTTTTGGTGAGACCTAGTCGCCGATGCTGTTACTTGGGTACCTACCGATCGATCTATCGGAAGGTTCGAACCGCCTACAGCTCCTTTCCCTTTTCCAAACTTCGAGTCGGATCTCAGAGGCGGGGGAGGAACCCGATCGATCGATCGATCAGACGATGGCGAAAGCTCCTCTCGCGTCACCATCGAAGCAATGAAAAACTCACGGTGGCAGATCGGAAAAATAAAAAAAAAAGGGGAAAGGAGAATTCCGGCGAGGAGCAAAAGGAAGAGAAAACAGAAAGAAGGTACCTTGTAGATATGAAAAGAAGTGAGGTAATGAAGGATGGAGCACCCATTTATAGCAAAGAAAAAAAAATGCATTTAAACCTACTAAACCTACATCGGAGCTTCGTTCTCCGCGCCACTAGGGTTGTCACTTCGCCGTCAAATCAAGCTATTCAAGTCGTGGAACCCGATATCCGTGATCTCGCGCCGAACGCCCATGCAAACGACAACCCCAGAACCTCCTAAAGTCGATCGCCGATCGGTATTCCTCGGAAAGTCGAATACGTTCGACGGTCAATGATTACTTCGGTCGGTCGGTCGCCATGAAATGTACAAGGGAAAACGAGATGATCGACCGATCGATTGAGTAACTGATCGACCGATTGACCGTGAATGGCCGGTCAAAGCAAGCCTAATCCCATTATTCTCAAAACCAATTCCTGCAATCCTAATACGAAGAAGCGCGATCCTTCATAAAAGGACTGGGGGGGGGGGGGCTTACTGTTAGAGTGGAATTTAGCATTCCCCGCAAGGCCCATCGAACAACAGGATTCGGCCCTTTAACATCGGCAACCAAGCGGAGCAGTTAGCGCAACCGACGGTCGATCGGCTTGAAGACATATTCAATCAGCTTAAATTAAAAAGATGAACCCAGATAAGACCAGCTCGGCCAATGGATTGATCGGCTAAATGACCGATCGATCAGCTTGGTCTCACAATCGATCGACTGACTGGGTCGACTTCGGCTCAACGAACTTTCGTTCAGCTCAAAAGCCCATTTCAACATGAAATTGGGCCAGGCTTCTAGGGCGAACTGGCTTTAGGGCAAACGAAAGGAAGACGGACCGAGGCTATAAATGAAGACATGAAAGAAAGAGAAAGGGATCCGAAAATGCACACGAAGACACTAATGGCAAGATCTAGGGTTTACGACCGATCGCTCTACTTAGTGTTTCCGTCGGAGTCTCTCAATAAAACTCCGACCTTTTCCTCTTTTCACTAAGCTCTTTGTAACCTCGTCCGTTTATCTCATACTGTGAATAAAACGTCTTTGCAAGACCCACAAAACTGAGTTTAGTTTCATTTCGTTTGACCTAACCAAACTCGTATTCAACACCGCTCGGTCGCTACGTAGCAACCGAGCTCGGCCAAGCTCGGTCGCTACGTAGCGACCGAGCCCAAGCCAAAGCTCGTTCGCCACGTAGCGACCGAGCGCTCGTCCCGCTCGGTCGCTACGAAGCGACCGGGCTTGAGCCAAAATTCGGTCGCTGTGTAGCGATTGAACCTTTCCGAACATCGATACGACACCAGTTCTTGCATTCTCGTCAAACCTTCGAACGCTATCTCCCGAAGACCGTAGCAAGCTCAGTCCATGTTTCCCGCCATTGTAATTCATCGATCAAACTTAGCGGATTAGAAACCGCGGAAAACTCGTAGTAAACGTGTCGAGTCAGAAGACGGCCCAAAGGGACCTAAAACACGACTCGAGGCCCATCCTATGATTTTCCTAACCAAAAGCCCGTAAACCACAGCATGGTTTACGCTTGGCCCACAAGGGAGGATAAATGTCAAGTTTCCGCGGATAAATACGGAAGTTTTGAAGATAATTGTGAAGATCGGGAAAAATGGAATATCTCCATTTTTATGCTATGACGGCTTAAGGGCAGAAGAGTAAAAGCGTAAACCGACCTTGGAGCTAGTATATAAGGAGTCCTAGGCAAGGAGCAAGAAGGGGGGAGAGAGCTTTTTAGACTCGGAATTCTCTGCACTTAGAAACTTTAGGCTTTATTCTCGACAAGTTCGGTTTCTGTGACTGGCACTCAACTACTAGACGAACTCGCCCAGGCAGTTCGATCTCTTGTCCAGCTCTATGAATTGAACTACGTTCGGCTTGATCCTCGAAAGGGGTACGTAGGCAGCCTTTAACAAGGTTCAGTCCGAAATCAATCAAAAACCTTTTTTGTATCTTTTTCTTCTTTTGTTATCGAGCTGCGACTTAACTAGGTTTGAGCTTTTAGGCCGCTAGAACTAGGTAACTCGCTGACAGCCTTTGCGGCCAAAGCTTTTATGATCTCTTGTAATGATCGCAACGCTCTTACGCAGATTCGAAATAAAATCTATTGTTTTCTCTAAACTCGTTTGTTATCTTTTCACGATTTCCACATATATTTGGTCACTTGTCGTTGGCTCTCGCAGAGATCCGGGACCTCTGGGAAATTAGGGTTTCCTTAGTTTCCTAATTTAAACGTAAATCGACAGTGCGAATTTCGGTTCCCACAGTTTGGCGCTAGAAGGAGGGGGGGGGTTACGGATTACTCTTACTCATGGCCACAAAACGCTTGATCGAAACGATGTTTGGATATATGAAAGACAAACTCGCAGCACTGACTGCTCCTATGGCCAACGCTTACGCAAACACCGTAGTTTTCAACAAAATCGAAAACTTAGTCGCGACCTTCCGCCACAGGAAGAGCACTAAAACAAGCTCGCGATTTCTCCCTGTAAACAAGAAGGGAAACGATAAATCTTATCAAAAGCCCGTAAAGAAATCTCGATGCGTAAGGGTTTTACCAAAACACGTTTTCCAAAAACATTTCAGAAGGATAAAACTTGTTCTCCCAAAAAAACCGCTGAAAAACCCCTACGTTAATCGCGGAAAAAGGAAACACAACAAAACGATTACACAGCTCGGTCGCTACGTAGCGACCGAGCACACACTCTGCTCGGTCGCTACGTAGCGACCGAGCACACACGCTGCTCGGTCGCTACGTAGTGACCGAGCTCAAGCCAACTCTCCACTCGCTACATAGCGACCTGTAAGGCCTCAGAAAGGTCCTCCTTTGGGTTCTCTTTTGAATTCTCGTCGAAACGCTTTTCATTTCGTCTCAATCGGAGTTTCCGTTGAGATTTTACGACGAAAACAAGTAGGATGCTTCTCGGCTTGCTTCCATTCGCTACGTAGCGACCTGTCAGACTGTCAGTCGCTACGTAGCGACCTGTAAGTCCTCAAAAGGGTTCCTCCTTTGCGTTCTCCTTTGAATCCTCTTCGAAAGGCTTTTCGTTTCGTCTCAATCTGAGTTTCCGTTGAGATTTTACGACGAAAACAAGTGGGACTCGTCTCGGCTCCCTTCCACTCGCTATAGCGACCAAGATGACATCCTCACTCACTATAGCGACCTGTCAGGCCTCAAAGGGGTCCTCCTTTGCGTTCTCCTTTGAATTCTCATCGAAACGCTTTTCGTTTCGTCTCAATCGGAGTTTCCGTTGAGATTTTACGACAAAAACAAGTAAACCTCATCTTAAACTCCTTGGCTTGTTTCTGCTCACCCTACCTCCATCTTTGCGTTCACTTTCGAATCTCGATCGAAACGTCTCTTGTTTCGCCTAGATTGAAGTTACCATTGATACTTTACGATATAAAAAAAACCGCAAAGACCTATTTTCTCGCATGGATTCAGATTAATCGTATAAAACGGCAATGGTTAACTTAACACCTTAGCCGCCTTAACTATACGATTACGTTGAACCTTTTTACAAAAATCGACGTCTTATCTAAGGAGAAGATAACAGTCAAGTTCGGAAGATAAATGTCAAGTTTCAAAGGATAAACACCTATATCGGAAATGGCGAACATACACGAGAATAGGAAACGGAAATGAGCACGCAAAACTGAGAAGGGACAAAACTGCATCTTCGAGAGAACTAAGGTATTTCCGACTTGAAATTTTTGAAATCAGACTTGGAATTTTCGTAGGAAATTACTTTGAGGCTGCCATAGAACTTTAGGGAACGTAAAACCTAGGCAGATAGTCTAGCGAACTAAGTTTTAAGCGATTTTTCCTGTCTCGATATATTGTACCATAATTGTTCATCCAGATCTTGCAAACCGATCTAAACTCTCCGAAAGTCGAGAAACGATCGCCACGCATATCAAGCTCGCTTCCTAAAGACATGAACGTCGTCTTAAAACCGATTGTTTCTGGCAATTTTCTCGGAACCGACATATCCCAAGTCGTCAACGTGGAAACAACCGAATCACAGTCCAAGCGTCGTCTATAAATCGTCCCGAATTATCGATCATTCCAAACATCAGGAGAGGAAACGTACACAACCCTTCAAAGTATCGGTTCAACCGTTTTTCTTTCGTAAAAAAAAAAGGGGAGTAGGTACGTATACTATACTCGTATACTCCCAAACTTCAAAAAAACTTCTGCAAATCGTCAAGAATAGGCAAACGACAATCTTAATATTCGTCTAAACGCTAGCAACATATCCAGATGATCATGAACATAATCTCAAAAACTATACATCATTTCTTGTCGCAATCATGCGTACAGAAAACTTGTACCAATATCAAACTGAAACTCGACGATTAGCCAAAGTATTGAAGCCTTTTCCGGCTTCAGAAAGCCAGTTTCGTTTTAAAAATTTCTACGAGAAATCTTCAATCACCAAAGCGTTTCTTTCAGTTTCCGTTGTACCAAGTAAGTCACGGAAAAGCATCGAAAACATTTGCGACGAAGAAAACTCGAGAATATATGTAGCATCGTGAACATTAAAAGGAGCATTTTCCTCCCGATGGTTAGCTAGAACCACTTCTGGTTGACCAATTCGTTTAAGAAACGAATGTGTCATGAGAATCCTCTCGAAAAACCTATGAAAAGCGTTCCGCGACTAGATCGTATTGAAATAAACTTCGGTAATACTCCATGGGTAACTCCAAGCAACTTTCATCTAAGATCAAAATCACAGCGGGAACGTTTCTCGTAGAACACGCAGAAACAATGCTACTTTGACATATGTTTACATATCACTGATTTACAACCTTCGTAAAATCGGTTATATGATATGATAAATTATCGTGTAGCCCACGGTCGTAAATCATATGATAAATTCTTCGTAACGAAACTAAGTCCTAACAACCAAACGGTTAACGGAAAATCTAAACTTTTCGAAAATTGACCAAGTTCAATACGCTCCACAATTCACTTTAAGCCTGCAACGTTTTAAACATAATACGCGGCATGTAAGGAAAAATTCGTAACAAAGCTTCTAGAGCTATACGAAACATCCTAAAAAATGCACGAAATAAATCTCGGAAGGCCAACACTTCACAAAGAACCATGAAGGAAAACGCTTGTTCCCATGGACAAATTTACACGACACCTCAGTCATAATTCCTCGATCGCAAATAAAGCTATTAGCATCCGAGCAGGAACAACAATTTTTGGCTGCGAACATTCATAGTCAAACCAGAACGTTTCTCAAACACAGGGCTAATACTAAACCATCGCGAAATATCTTCAAAGCCCGCGAACATTTCAAGCATGAAACGTGGCATACGAAAGAATAACAAATCTTCAGCATCGCGAGACGTCGCGGACGCCTGAAGATTAGTTCTTCGACGAAATTTCCTTCCTCGATAAAAACACCTTCATGGAAGACCAGACAGTCATACGCACTAACATCTTCTCAAAACATATTCTTCGCGAAAACTCAAAATAGTAATTTTTACCATTAAGTTTGTTGCTGATCACAACAAACTCTTAACCGTCCTAAACAGACTTAGCCATCTCGTAGAAGATGACTCTCTTACATCCGACACAAGGATAATAGCGCTATAAAAGAAATCCGAAATTTTGGTCTAGCACTTCCGGTTTCCGGAGAGATGCTCGATTCGTATCAAACAAGTCGTATAAGCCGAGAACCTATCGCGGACTTTAAATCGATACGAATCAGGAAGAAATCGCAACAGGAAAAACGATAGCCGGCCAGTCACCGCACAATCCTTAAACCGAAAGTAAACCTAGGTCTTGCCCTAAACCCAGCGCACTGGTCTCTAACATCTCTAGGCATAGTATCAAACACCCTGATACGAGATCCCAAAATTTGTCTCTTTGCCAATATTCGAACGTCTTCAGAAAAATCCCGCAAGTTTACACACTGCGGAAAACTCTCGAAACAGATTATGGATATGGCAATACACACAGAGTTAGATTACGAGACGACAACTCGTAGTCTTCCCTCTACACCCATACAAAATGCCATCGGCAGCAACACGCCTTATAACCGCTACATAAAAACTAGACCATAAAGGTCCTACTGGAAAACTAGTCATAAGAACCTTAAACTCCAAGACGAACTACGAAAAGGCTTGATACCTTCAACAAGGGTACGTAGGCAGCCGTCATAAGGCGCAGCCCCAATCTTATCGCGTTCTATTTTTAGAAGAGCGAGAAGACCATTTACCACTGACCTTTTCGACCATTAATTCCGCCTAACTCACTTACCTAACTTGCCAGGCCACTCGCTAGAACCTCAGGCTGTAAACTCATGGTTCTAACGAGCTGGGGGGCTAACTGTTGGGGTCAAAATCGGTCACGACGGAATAATTGTCCAAAAGTCCGTAAAAATCAGCATTAACATTTTTACGAAAAAGTAATCTTCGTAAAGATATCTTTACAAAGAGCCTTGCGGTAAAATCTTGTTCAAATCTCAATCGAACCACTAAATACCGATTGTCCGAAGGAAACCGACATGTATCCAATTCGGCCACGGACAAGCTCGAGTACGACAATCGGACCACGGACAAGCCAAGCTCGATCGATACGCGGCGACCAAGCATGCACACAGCCCGGTCGCTACGTAGCGAGCGAGCGTCCGTCCCGCTCGGTCGCTATGTAGCGACCGAGTTCGAGCCAAGCTCGGTCGCTACGTAGCGACCGAGCGATCGTCCCGCTCGGTCGCTACGTAGCGACCAAGCTCGAACCAAAGCAGCGACCGAGCGATCGTCCCGCTCGGTCGCTACGTAGCGACCGAGCTCGGCCACGCTCGGTCGCTACGTATCGACCGAGCGCTCGTCCCGCTCGGTCGCTACGTAGCGACCGAGCTCGAGCCAAAGCTCGGTTGCGACGTAGCGACCGAGCGATCGTCCCGCTCGGTCGCTACGTAGCGACCGAGCCCAAGCCAAAGCTCGGTCGCTACGTAGCGACCGAGCGCTCGTCCCGCTCGGTCGCTACGAAGCGACCGGGCTCGAGCCAAAATTTGGTCGCTGTGTAGCGATTGAACCTTTCCGAACATCGATACGACACCAGTTCTTGCATTCTCGTCAAACCTTCGAACGCTATCTCCCGAAGACCGTAGCAAGCTCCGTCCATGTTTCCCGCCATTCTAATTCATCGATCAAACTTTGCGGATTAGAAACCGTGGATAACTCGTAGTAAACGTGTCGAGTTGGAAGACGGCCCAAAGAGACCTAAAACACGACTCGAGGCCCATCCTATGATTTTCCTAACCAAAAGCCCGTAAACCACAGCATGGTTTACGCTTGGCCCACAAGGGAGGATAAATGTCAAGTTTCCGCGGATAAATACGGAAGTTTTGAAGATAATTGTGAAGATCGGGAAAATGGAATATCTCCATTTTTATGCTATAACGGCTTAAGGGCAGAAGAGTAAAAGCGTAAACCGACCTTGGAGCTAGTATATAAGGAGTCCTAGGCAAGGAGCAAGAAGGGGGGAGAGAGCTTTTTAGACTCGGAATTCTCTGCACTTAGAAACTTTAGGCTTTATTCTCGACAAGTTCGGTTTCTATGACTGGCACTCAACTACTAGACGAACTCGCCCAGGCAGTTCGATCTCTTGTCCAGCTCTATAAATTGAACTAAGTTCGGCTTGATCCTCGAAAGGGGTACGTAGGCAGCCTTTAACAAGGTTCAGTCCGAAATCAATCAAAAACCTTTTTTGTATCTTTTTCGTCTTTTGTTATCGAGCTGCGACTTAACTTGGTTTGAGCTTTTAGGCCGCTAGAACTAGGTAACTCGCTGACAGCCTTTGCGGCCAAAGCTTTTATGATCTCTTGTAATGATCGCAACGCTCTTACGCAGATTCGAAATAAGATCTATTGTTTTCTCTAAACTCGTTTGTTATCTTTTCACGATTTCCACATATATTTGGTCACTTGTCGTTGGCTCTCGCAGAGATCCGGGACCTCTGGGAAATTAGGGTTTCCTTAGTTTCCTAATTTAAACGTAAATCGACAGTGCGAATTTCGGTTCCCACAAAGATAAGACCGCAAGAATGGAAAAAGGAAAGTTAGGCTCCGTAGTAGCCCTCTCTCACGGTTTCAAGGGTCTCACCCGTTCTTTCCAAATCAAGAACAACGGAACGATCGACCCCATGAAACTTGTGAAGGTTCTCGAGATCGTCCGCAGTAGTAATTGGACAAGGAAAATTGAAAGACGAACACATCTCGATCTCGAATAGAAAGATTTTAGAGCAAGGGAGAAAGAGATCTGAGCTAGGAAACAGAGATAAGGCTGAAAGAAAGCCTCCTACGTATATATAAGCCTCCCTAACGGCTCTATCATCGCTATCGAGAATGGCAATTATAACCTAGTCTATGCCCTAGCGGCGACTAAAGTAGCCGTTACCGATTAAAATAATAATAAAAGAAAGCGCGCCAACAAACGTTTCTTTCGAAAACAGTCATTAAAACCGAACCCGAATGATGTTAACCGTAAAATCCAGACCAAAGGATAACCGCCCCTTTTCGTTTTCGATCAAATAAAAAAAAGGGCTGGGGGGCAAATGTTAGACCCAATTTTGGTCAAAATCGAAATGGGCCCCGATCGTAGACATGGGCCGAGACATGCCAAGGTCCACAACCAGAATCCTGCTCGAAGAAGGAGCCACAGAGGTCGCAATGATCGTGCAACAAGAAACTGAGATCGCGGAGCTGGCACGGAGATCTCGGAGTCGACTTGCTATAAAAGAAGGAGAATAAACAAGGAGGAGGTCACGTTGAAAACCCTAGACATAGCCTTACATTCATATCAATCTTATTGTCTTCCCACTTTTAGATTCCTTCTTGATCAAACTTGTGTGTTTCATTCAATCTAGTTCGACTCATTGTATTCGATCTCAGTTATCAATAAAGGTTTTTTTAACCTACTGGAAACTATTTAACATCGTTGTGTTCTAAAGATATTGTTGCCCACGTCATTTATCTTCCCTAGATCAACCCCGATCACTATCAAATACTTTGTGTGGAATTTAGGTTCTACACTGGGTACAGAAGAAATAAGTTTCACGAAAAAGGAGCAGGAAAAGGTTCTCACCCCACATCATGACACCTGGTCATATCGCTCACTCTAGCGAATTGCCTGGTGAAAAGGATACTGGTAGATAATGGAAGCTCCGGCAACATAATCTTCCAGACCGCATACAAGAATTTGGGGCTAGAGGAAAGCGCTCTAACTCGGAGGATAACCCAACTCATAGGGTTCAGCGGAGAAGTCAAGCAAACCGCCGGAGAGGTGACCCTCCCGGTATAAGCTGAAGGGATCAATATGTCAACCAAGTTCCTTGTCGTACACTGCGACTCGTCCTACAATATGATCCTGGGACGGCCATGGATTCATGGCATGGGAGCCGTCCCTTAGACTCTTCACCAGATTGTGAAACTCCCTACACCCTGGGGCATAAGGGCGATCAGAGGGGATCAGGAGTATTCTCGCTCCTGCTATCAAACTACCCTGAAGGGAAAGACCAAGGTTTTATAGCAATTACAGAGCAAGCCTCCGGCTCATCACACCGAGAAACCGGAGGTAGAGAAATGGACGACGTGCCATTAACCGAAGGAGATCATACCCGACATCTCAAAATCGGTTCTAAGCTGACCGAAGGACTAAGGAGGAAGTTAATAGACTTCCTTAGGTCTAACTCCGACTGCTTCGCTTGGTCCCATGAAGATTTGCCTGGGATCGACCCAGAGATCATCATGCTCAAGCTGCAGGTGGATCCTCTACAACAACCCGTCAGAAAAAAGAGGAGGAAGTTTGCTCCCGAAAGGGACGCAATCATCAACAACAAAGTCAAAAGCCTGCTCGACGCAGGGTTCATTCGCGAGGTGCAATATCCGGAATGGCTAGTGATACCACTCAAATTACCCTAAGGAGTCTTACTCTCATCAAAAGAGGTTCAGATGTAGTACTTAGGGATCGAATCCACAAGGAGCTAGGGAACAATTAAATCTAGTGTTTATTAATTCTAAAGGTTGTAAATGTTTAAATGAAATAGCAATAGTAACAGGCGAGAAAATAATAAATGTAACTTGGTTGGAAATGATATTAGATGCAGGGCCACTATTCAGGTGTTGGAGAATATAATACCTATAGATGCCTAACTGTTGCATGCATGATATATTAGAGCTCATTCGCTTAACTCAGTGATCAGCTGTCGCATGTACCACTGATTAACAGACTAGATCTCGTGTCTCAACGGTTAGTATGCAGACAACGAGAGAGTGTCGATCGATGGTCTATTAAGACGTCGACCGATACACCTTTGCCAACGTCGATCGATAGTCGGTTGAGGACATCGATCGACGGGTTCTAGCCAGGCCTATGCGCGAGTATGAAATGCCCTACTAAGATGCTAAATTGGCGGTTAGCCCTCTCTAGCAGTCCTAATATGATAGATAGATGTCAGGATGGGATAACAAGGGTGCTAGAGTATGCAATCCTATGATCAAGTTCTAGTTAGCAAGGCTAAAACAAGCAATGAATACAAATCTATCATGAATATCACAACAAGGCAGATCTATAGTTTGGGGCTAATCCCACAAACCTATCTGAACCCTGGATCTAACAGTTGAACTACTCAGACATAGCAAAGCAATTCATAACAATAAAGGAATAGAAACTCATAGTATAGATGAAAAGAAATGGAAACAAGGAGTTCCAATCACAAGTAATCTTCTCTCCCCAATGAAACTTGTAACAAAACTAGGTCTAGAAAAAGCTCTCCTGCCGTCAAAACACTTAGGCAGTATATATTCTACTAGGTTAAAAACTCGTCAGGGCATTTTGGTAATTTGGCTTGGCCTTGGTTTTTAAGTCTACTGAATCCAAAATGTCGCATCTGGTGTCTCGACATCGATCGATGGTACTTGTGTACATCGATCGATATTAATCTTCATCTGTCGAGGCATTTCCTGATATCGATCGTCAGCACTGATGCGCATCGATCGATTGTTCTTCCTCTCGTCGACCTCTAAGTGGTCAGCTCGGGTGAAATGTCCTTTAAGCTCCAAAATGCTCCAAAGTCATAGCTTTACTCCGAAATGCACCTGAACCTGAAAACATACATAGAAGAGTAGAAAACATAGATATATATATATATATATATATATATATATATAGTAAAATGCTTATATACCATGGATAAAAATGGGTCAAATCCAAGGTATATCAACTCCCCTAGACTTACCCTTTTGCTTGTCCTCAAGCAAAACATACAGGCAGTCTCTCTGAAAGAGGTTTGAAAATATTGGGGACTTAAGATTTTAAAGCATAGAAATCTTTCCTCAACAATTTTGCAACCACATTTAAAAACTCCTAATCAAAAAAGCACACTATTCAATATCCTAGCTTAGCAACCATTTCTAACATAACACAACTCATCAATTCACGTCTGACATCCCCTCTACTGATTTCATTTCTTAGCATAAATATAAAGTGAATGCTTTACCTTGGGAGTATCGATCACATGATGCAAGGATTTCAGACAGGTATCTGGAGCTGCAGGTAAAAGTTAGTTCCTAGTTTCTCTCTCTCTAAATTTCTCTCTTGAGTCAAAGTCTGCTTCCATTGCAGGATCAGTGACCAAGATTGGACAGGCTTCCATGAATCAAAACTTAATGGTGGTTGCCACCAAGTTCTGTTCACTTCTTTTTGACCTATATCCAAGAGTTCTTTGCGAAAGCGAGCCTTGAAGATTGCCGCCTCCAAGTCCCGTTTCGAACTCTTGTATTTGAGTCTTTATGAATCAAGCCTTAATGGTTTTAGCCACCAAGTCCTGTTCAGACTCATCCTAATTAAACAATAGATCTTATTTATTTACTTTTTTTTTTTTTGAATAATACTTACTAACTAATCTAGGGTCGAAATTTAGAGAGAGAAAATGTGATAAATAATCTAAACCAGGCGTTACCTTCCAGACCTGTCTGAAGAATCCGATCCCATGTATACCAAGCCCCAAGACAAGCGGTTATGTCAGGTTTAGTGTTGGAAATCAGCTTTGGTTACTTCATACGGTTCAAGGCAAGTGTGTAGGTGATAGGTTGATCCGCTTTAGCATCTTTAGTGCTATCTACAATCAGTAAATATAAAATGGTGCTAAAGCTTGGTTATATATTCATGTGTAAATCAATATAAGATTATAGTCCTTATTTTTAATAGCTAAGCATAATTTATTAAAATTCCTTTTTACATAAGAATAAAATAAATTATATCAGTAAATCTCCCCCAGACTTAAATTACACTGTCCCAGTGTAACTCAGCCGGAGTTCTGATGAATAGTTCATGATGTACGAAATGTAACAAGTAAGGAAGATACATCTGACCGGATTAGATATCGATCGATGTGAAGTGTTACATCGATCGTCGTGTGGTTGTCTATGTCGAGCGATTTCGACATCTCGTCGTCGGTCGATATTCAGGTCCTCCTACTTGGGTCTCCTAAATCTAAAAGAAATAAAACAAAAGTAAATAAATGCTAGCTAATAAAACCAAAATAAAATACCTAATATTGGGTTGCCTCCCACTCAGCGCTTGGTTATAGTCATTTAGCTTGACTGTGGTAGTGATTGGCTATTGGGTAGAGAAACAGCTGCTTGTTGAAAAGCAAGCATCCACATCATCTCTGCGCATTCTGGACCAAGATGCAATGAAACTTCTTGTGGCCTCATCATTTCTTGTCCATTTGTCATCCATCTTCTCAAGTACATTGGAGATGTTCTGTAGCCTTTGTTGAACGTTGTCAATGCTGACCTGGTGCCAGCCTATGTTGTCATAGGCGTATGCTGAAAGTTCTGTCAGTTCCTTTTGCATTGACTCTACTGTCTTGTGTATCAGCCGCTCGCCGATTGGTGTAGACTCGGCGTCGATCGATGCGATTATGTGTTCGTTGGTCGATTTCGCTCGTGTCCTGTTGATTGATGCTGATATCTGGTGTTGAGCTGCGAGTTGCCTCTGAATGGCTTTGACTTCTTTCTGTAGCCATTATGCGTGGCTGTCGAGTCCACTGATTTTGTTGTCGAATGGAAAGTAGATGTCATCGCAGCGTTTGTCAAGTCGTTCCTCCATGGTGTCTAGAGCAGTGTAGATCTTGGATGTGATCTTGTCAACCTCTGCTGCTGTGTAAGGAAGTAACTCCACAGGTTTCTTGCCATCGATCCAAGGTCCTCGTAGCCTGTCGATCGATGCTGATTTTTCCTGCAAAAGCCTTTGATTAGTAATGTTCTCAATATCCTTTTGGGCATGAAGTAATTGACTAGACAATTTGTTTAAATATGTCATGACTGGTGATATAAAGCGGTCATGCATATCCTCGTAAGTCCTCAGCCTCTCATTCATGGCTGAGACTTTAGCGTCGAGCGATGTGAAGGTACACATGTCGATCGATGTGGCTGGTTGTTGGTCCTTCTTGCGAATGGTGTCCAGATCTTGCTGTAGTAGCTCGATTTTAGTGCTTAGCCAGTCCACGTTGTTGTTGAGAGGGCAGTAAACGTCGTTTATCCTCGTGTCGATGTATGAGACTTCCCATTCATCCCTGTGTTGTGTTGAACATTGCGGTTCTGCAGGGATCTGAGCTGTAGGAAGACTGACGTCGATCGATGTTGCATGTGGTGCGTCGATCGATGCTGAGGTCGTAGCTTCCTTCTCAAGTTGCTGACGTAAACTCTCAATTTCTGTTCTCATTTCTGTCATACTTCTGAAAAGCTCATTGTAGCCTCTATCCAAAGGCTGATGTGTATCTTCTACCAATGTTTTGAGCTCCTCTCCCAGTTTCTCCTGAGCTCCACAAATACCAAACACCATCCCATCGATTTCATCTTTGGTGTAGAGTTCTGGTGCCAGTCTTGTGAGTATGAAGGAAGTGGCATGTTCTGGAAGACAGATGTGGCTCTCTTCAAAAAGAGATGCTCTTTCCAGTAATTTTGTGATGTCGTCCTTTGTGACAGGTATCATCTCACCAGCTACGCCTCGTGCGTGTCCACACTCATCTCTGTAGACTCCATACTCGTCCCTTTGTTCCCAAGTGAACATTCTGGCTCCGTACATGTCAAAAGCGCGGTTTCCACATTCATACCGTCTGTCGATCGACGTCGATTCATCTCTATCGATCGACGTTGGTGTTACCTGTCGATCGATGTCTCCAATGTACCGTCGATTGATGCTTGCCCATTAGGTTGGCGTGATAGATCTGGATTGATCTCTGTTGTGGCGACTCCTACGTGGTTGTTAGGATCTGTTTGAATGACGTCTGGAGTGCCATGTTGCTGTGAGAATAGGTTGTCAGGTCCATTGGCTACTTGAAGGATGTCTGCTATGTCCTCTCTGGACACTTGTAAAATCCTTCCATCCATTGCACGTGTGTTGCCATCTGGGTCCCTGAAAATACCAAATTCATCAGGTGTTAGAAAACCGTAATCAATGTTTGCATAATCATTCAATTTAGAAATAGAAAGATTAGGGTTTAGAGTAGTATCGATCGATGTAGATACAGTTGCATCGATCGATGGCAGAGTAATTTCTGCAGAACTTGTGTTCTTGAGATGATTGCTCTTCATGGATTTTTCTGTTGATGTAGAAGGAAGAGTGTTCATCTTTTTTGCTTGTGTGTTTGCTATGATGTGTGTAGGTGGTTTCGGGGGTGCAAAACGATTTATATAGGTATCTTAAACCTAGTTGGGGAGGGAATATTCTCCTGCTCCTGAATTTTTGTTGCGGCGCGAATATCGATCGATGTTCCATTACGTGTGTCGATCGATGTGAGCGGTTGTTTTGCTGGACGAGGGTGGGTATCGACCGATGTGGAGTGCACAGCATCGAACTATGTTGGAAACGTGTTGGTGAACTTAGGTGTTTCAAGTCTTTCATCCTGCAAAGACATTTCTATTGCACGTTCTTTCCAAAAATCCTCATCGTGTTCCTCTGTATGTTCCTCACTAGGTGAAGTAATTACAGTGTCAACTGCAAAACTTTCATGGAAACCACTGTCTGCCCAACTGCCTATGGAATAATCATCATGTCCTCTCTTGCTTGGAGGTTGGAAGGCAAAGTGTTGGTAACAATGATTAGCTGAAGCGAAATGGTCAACTGGGTGCATTACGTCGAGTGACGTGTTGTTGCGGTCATCGGTCACCGTTGACTCATTGGAATCGATCGATGGAAAGGTGGTGGTGTCGATCGATTCCGAGTACTCTGTTTCGTACTCCGATTCATACTCTGCTCCACAATGGCATGCGCCAATGAAGCCAAGTTCTTTCCCGTAATCCACAGAATTAATGACCTTTCTCTTAGGTCGGATGGGGTCGTAGTGGATGTTTGGGTCTATGAGCGTTAGACACAATTTGTTTTTGTTCATGTCACATACGGCTCCTACTGTAGCTAGGAAAGATCTTCCAAGCAGAAGTGAAGAGTTCCAGTTAAGCTCGATGTCTAGGACATGAAAATCTACAGGGACAAGGGCATTACCAATCTGTACCTCCAGATCTCTTATGATTCCTCCTGATCGTTTCTCTGAAAGATCCACGAAGGTGAAGGATTCCGTTGAGGTTCGATGGTCAAACCAAGCTGGTCTGCCATGATCCTAGGGAGGATACTAACTGATGCTCCTGTGTCACACATTGAATGGGGAAATTCAACACCCTTGACTACGCATGGTATTGCAAACTTCCCAGGATCACTCTTCTTCGTCAATGTGATCCTGTGTTTCATCTTCTCTCTGACTTGATGAAACATTCTCCTAATGTCCTCCTCAGTTACCTTTGTTTCTCTGAAGAACATCCACAACCGGTGTGTGAAGTAAGCTTCATCAAAAGGTTTTTCGATTGGGATTCTGAGGACTCTTTTAGTGAAACCATCCATCTCCTTATCGTTAGCTTCCTGCTTAAGGTTTTTAGGAATCTTCTCCTTTCTTTTCCTTAACCTTCTCCCTTCAGCTTCTTGTTCTTCTTGAACTGATTCTGGTGAACTATTTAAAGGGTTGGGTTTTGGTTCGGGTGGGTTAGCTAATGGTTTAGGTGGTGGTCTGAGTGCGTTGATGTAATCATTATCGATTGAGGGTAACCGCACTCGGTATGTCAGAGGTGCCTGTCGATCGATGGGAGGTGTGTTGTGACGATCGACGTCGGACTCACTCTGTCGATCGATGGTTGGCTCAACCGATCGATCGATTTTATCATAGAAAGGGGAGGGTGGGTGAGGATGCTTAGCTGCGAATTCTTCATGAGTTAGAATTCGAACCGCATTGCATTCAGTCGATTTGGCAGACGACGTCGATCGATGACTGGAGTAATCCGTCCATCGATCTTCATCATGGTCTGTCGATCGATGCGAGTTCATCGACATCGGTCGACACCATTGGGATCCGCCGAGACTCATGGAGCTTTCGATTTCGAAGTCTCCTTCCTCAAGCTTTTCATTTCTCACCACTTGCCAGAAATCATCATCTATGATGGCATTTACGTGGTGTTTCCCTTTGTCGGATCCTACCTCTCTAGCGAAAGCTTCTTGCCTCTTTATAGTCTCGCCCGTCTGAATTACTTGGGTTTCAAGTTTTCTCACCTGAGTCCCTAAGGTCTCGATTTTGGTGTTCAGATTGTTGTAGGCGGAGTCTATTTTACCGTTGAAATCCACGGTGATTTGTTGTTGTCCCAACAGTACTCGATCAAGCATTTCTTCGATCTTGCTTTCCTGAGTCTGGGGTGGTGGATTTTGGTAGTAAGAGTTCGAGTAGATTTTGTTGTTGTTGAAGGGTTTTTGAAATTGTAAACTTTGGTTACTTCTTTGGCCATTTTCAAAGAAGTTTCTGTTTCCGCCCTGGTTTCCAAATTTCTGGAATCCGGTACCTCCGATGTAGTTCACATTTTCTTCTCCTTCCGTATCTGCTACTTCTCCTTCAGCTGAACAGACTTGCTTCTTAAGAAGCTCGTGCACCACATCTAACTTAGCTCTTACTTCGTCCATCTGTTCCTTCCCGATAGAGGCTACAGACTTCTTCCGTTCAGAGTCAGTGTTTTTGGTGCTGCTGCTGTTAGCAAGGTTTTCGATAAGTCTCACAGCTTCTAACGTATTCCGAGTAGTGAAGTTTCCTTCACTCGCCGTATCAAGGGCTATTTGATACTGTAAGGCGAGACCTCGGAAGAAAGTGCTTAGCAGCTGCACTTCGTTAAATCTGTGGTGTGGACAGTCTCGCTGGAAGAACCTAAATCTAATCCACGCATCTTTGAAAGACTCTCCAACCTTCTGCGAGAATGTGGAAATTTTGTTCCGAAGTTCTTCAGCGCGCGCCTCATCGAAGAAGTTTCGTAAGAAAGCATTCTTGATATCGTTCCAGGATGTTAAAGATCCTGTGGGTTGCTGCCTAAGCCAGTGCATCGCTTCTCCATTAAGCGTGTATCTGAAGAGCTTGCACAGCAGGTAATCTTTGGGGACTCCTTCCATCCGAATAGCAGTGATTAGATCCTCGAACCGTTCCAAATGGTCCATAGGATGCTCGTGCGGTAACCCAGAGTAGGGTATCTGCGACACGAGAGTGTAGTATTGAGGCTTCAGCTCGAAATTCTGCTTCTGGATCTCCGGAAGTCGAGTAGCTGATCTGTTGGAATAGTACTCATCTGGGGGATTGTAGTCGGCCAGTGGTTTCGATCGAGCGTCCTCGTCTACAAGTTGAGCAGCTCCTGTAGCATCAGCATCAGGGATTACAGTTCCCTGAGCATCTATTTTCTGACCTGTTGCATTACGCAGATGACCGGCCTTGTCATACAGGTTTCCGTTCTCGTCCTGAGTTAGAATAATAATGTTTACCATTTTTGACGACACGGTATCGATCGTCGTACGCGGTGTAGTATCGATCATTGTCGAACGATCAGGATCGATCGACGATGATGGTCTGGTGTCGGTCGACGGTTGGTTGTGCGTATCGATAGACGATGAAGTTGTTGCGTCGAGCGATGTGGAACGTTTACCTCTACGGATGGTGCATTCCAAATGAGCAGGATCGTCTGAGAACAGCAAGTCTTTCTCCTTGTTTCTTCTGGTACCGCTGGGCATGCACCTGAAAAGACAAGAAAAAGATTATTAGAAAGGGGGTAGAAAAAAGAATAAGAATCAATAAAACTAAATCTAATGGCGATCAAAGCTCCCCGGCAACGGTGCCAAATTTGATACCACTCAAATTGCCCTAACGAGTGTTACTCTCATCAAAAGAGATTCAGATGTAGTACCTATAGATGCCTAACTGTTGCATGCATGATATATTAGAGCTCATTCGCTTAACTCAGTGATCAGCTGTCGCATGTACCACTGGTTAATAGACTAGATCTCGTGTCTCAACGGTTAGTATGCAGACAACGAGAGAGTGTCGATCGATGGTCTATTAAGACGTTGACCGATACACCTTTGCCAATGTCGATCGATAGTCAGTTGAGCACATCGATCGACGGGTTCTAGCCAGGCCTATGCGCGAGTATGAAATGCCCTACTAAGATGCTAAATTGGCGATTAGCCCTGTCTAGCAGTCCTAATATGATAGATAGATGTCAGGATGGGATAACAAGGGTGCTTGAGTATGCAATCCTATGATCAAGTTCTAGTTAGCAAGGCTAAAACAAGCAATGAATACAAATCTATCATGAATATCACAAGGCAGATCTATAGTTTGGGGCTAATCCCACAAACCTATCTGAACCCTGGATCTAACAGTTGAACTACTCAGACATAGCAAAGCAATTCATAACAATAAAGGAATAGAAACTCATAGTATAGATGAAAAGAAATGAAAACAAGGAGTTCCAATCAGGGCATTTTGGTAATTTGGCTTGGCCTTGGTTTTTAAGTCTGCTGAATCCAAAATGTCGCGTCTGGTGTCTCGACATCGATCGATGGTACTTGTGTACATCGATCGATATTAATCTTCATCTGTCGAGGCATTTCCTGATATCGATCGTCAGCACTGATGTGCATCGATCGATTGTTCTTCCTCTCGTCGACCTCTAAGTGGTCAGCTCGGGTGAAATGTCCTTTAAGCTCCAAAATGCTCCAAAATCATAGCTTTACTCCGAAATGCACCTGAACCTGAAAACATACCTAGAAGAGTAGAAAACATAGATATATATATAGTAAAATACTTATATACCATGGATAAAAATGTGTCAAATCCAAGGTATATCAGCTAGCCAACGTTGTCATAGTCAAGAAAAAGAACGGGAAGTGGAGAGTATGCATAGACTTCATGGACCTCAACAAGTCATGTCCAAAGGACCCCTTCCCTCTACCTCATATCGACAAGCTGGTCGACGCCACCGCGGGGCATCAGCTGATGAGCTTCATGGACGTTTTTCTCCGGCTATAATTAAATACTTATCCATCCAGAAAACCATGAGAAACCATCCTTCATGACGTCCAGAAGGATCTATTGCTACAAGGTTATGCCCTTTGGCTTGAAAAACGCGGGATCAACCTACCAGCGAGTGGTGAAAATGATGTTTGCAGAGCAGATAGGGCGAACCATGGAGGTCTACATCGATGACATGCTGGTCAAGTCCCTAGAGGCTGAAGACCACATATCCCACCTGCAACAAGCCTTCTCCACTCTCAGGAAGCACAACATGAAACTCAACCAGCCAAATTCTCATTCCAGGTCAGATCCGGCAAGTTCCTCGGGTACATTGTAACCCACCGGGGCATTGAGGCCAACCCAGAGCTAATCAGAGCCATTCATTCGATCCCTTCCCTGAAGAACGTCAAGGCGGTTCAAAGGCTAACAGGAAGAATGGCGGCATTGAATAGATTCATCTCTAGAATCTCCGACAAATCTCATGCCTTCTTTGGAACCCTCAAAAACCCCAAAGGACTTCCAGTGAACGGAAGAGTGTGAATCCGCTCCCCATGAGCTTAAGGAGTATCTCACCACTCCTCCTCTCCTATCCAAGCCACTGCTCGACGAGGTCATGCTGTTGTATCTAGCAGTCTCGAAGCACGCCGTAAGCGCCGTCCTAATACGCGAGGAGGGAAGCAAGCAGCTACCAATCTACTATGTAAATAAGGCTCTCCTGGATGCGGAAACCCGCTACAGCCATCTGGAGAAGCTGGCCCTAGCCCTGATAGTCGCGCTCGTAAGCTGCGACCCTACTTCCAGGCTCACCCAATTTTGGTTGTCACCTCCTTCCCTATAAAGTTGGTTCTCCACAAACCCGAAGTCTCCGGACGCTTAGCTAAATGGGCTGTGGAACTAGGGGAGTACGACGTAATCTTTCGACCAGCCACATCTATAAAGTCACAGGTCCTGGCAGACTTTGTGGCCAAGTTCTACCCGACCTTGCTCCCGGCTCTTGAACAAGAAGTATGCCTCTGAAGCGAAACCAAGGAAGAGGGAGAATAGGTCATGCACGTTGATGGATCAAGCAACGTCATAGAGTGGGAATAGTGCTTACCTCGCTGACAAGAAACACGGCCTCAAGAGCCGTGAGATGCAACTAATCTACAACCCTAGTGAGTACTTTATCAACCCGCGCGCAAAGGTTGCTAGAAAGGTGTCGATCAATATTTCAATAGAATAATCGATCGACGTCGTGAAAGGTGTTTCGATCGATATTCCTCTAAAATCATCGATCGACACTTTCTAATTGATCGAAAATCGATTGTTGAGATCATTAGATATAGTCAATGGACGAATCTAGAAGGCGAATGCTGATCGATTTGTTCTTATAAGTGTTGAGCTCTTTAATATCTTGCATACAACAATTAGTCTCTATATCATTATAATCCTGATTACCTGAATAGAAACCCTAGATCTAGAAACCATCCTTCCATCAAACAACTCTAAGTCCCATAAGAACAACTACCTTGTTCGCCCATCCAAGTTTACTATATTTACAGCTTTATAATCTATTAGCCTAGCTTAACCATATAACTATTAGATATTTTGTGTGCCCTAGTCCCTGTGAATTCGATCCCTCAGTGCTACAACTCGACCTCTTATTTGACAGAGTATAAATCACTCCTTAAGGTAATTTGAGTGATATCACCAGACACTTATAACAGAGCAGAGATTGATGACATGGTACATGTGACCTATAAAGCCTAGGAGATTTCACTGGATGACTCCTACAGGAGGCTTGATGATGTCTACTACCCGATCAACAACAGCATTGACAGACTAATTGTACGCATGGATGAGCTGAAAGAGGAGATAGACGTGATTCGGAAACAAAATGTGATCCGATCAGAAGCATCGATCAACGGTTACACACAACCATCGATCGATAATAGTCACGCATCTTTACGAGGAAGGCTGGTAACAGTGAAGCTATTAGAAGACAAGCTTGATGAGATTAATTTTTCTCAAGACTTGATGAAGGAGGATTTTTCCCAGAGATTTGAGGACGTCGAGAAAACAACTCATGCCAGACTTAGAATGCAGCAAGGCTGTATTGGAAACCTTCAGTACAGGATGCATGTCAATGAGGTTGATAAGGAGATACTGAAAAACCAGTGGACCAGAGGAGATGAAGCCATAAGAGGCTTCGTTGGTACCTGGTTTCAGATGAGCAAAGAAGATGTAGCACTTGTTTTTCAGCAAGTAGTCAGTCCCCTCCATACTAGTCAACCAACCTTCAAAAGTCAAGCTAAATGACTATAACAAAACGCTGAGTGGGAGACAACCCACTATTAGGTAAGTTTTACTTAGTTTTATTTTGAATTTATTACTGATTTTTGCATTTAATTTATTGCAGGTCAAAAAAAACAAATTAAAAGATATCCGAGGAGACGATTGCTCAGCCTATGGACCGATGAGAAAAGGTCGACATCGATCGACAGTACCACACCAGCAACGATCAACGGACACTTAATTGTGTCGATCGACATCAACATCGGCGGCCAGGTATATCGTTTTTCCTTGTTAAATTGTGTACTTATGATTTATGTTATCACCAAACTTCGACTAGATATACACTGGGGACAGTGTATTTAAGTCCGGGAGGAGGCTTACTAATATTTAGTTTATTTATGAGTTTTATAAAAAAAATTCAAAAAGTTTTTTATTGAGTCAAGAAATGGACAATGAACTTTTTCAATTTCACTTAATATCTAACAACTCTCTAGCACCACTCTTAGATTTATTAACTGCATAGTGTATTAGAGATACTAAAGTGGATCACCTGCCAAATCTCCATACTTGCTGAGAATGTTTGAAGGAACCAAAGCTGACCTCAAACCTAACTGAGCTTAATCTGCTTTTCTTGGGGCTTGGTATACATTAGATCGGATTCCTCCTGCAAGTCTGGAAGGTAAAAAGCTTTGTGTTTCTGATTCCCTTCTCTCTCTCTCTTCGGCATTCATAAGAATAAAAGATTAAAATTATTTCCTACGGTTTAGAGGGGTAGGAGTGTCTCATGCGACCCCATTATTCCACTATAATGGAATGATCACACATCGTTGGAAGCGAGGGATAGGAGTGTCTCCTGTTACCTCCATTATTCGCCTACACTTTGCCAAGAAATAAAAAAAATGAGAAAAAAAAGAAAGAAAAATCGAAAAGAAGATGAATAAGATGGACTGTATCAGCATCATTGTTCACTGGAATTGAGATTCAGGAAGAGAAAAAGAGGGAAGAAATGGATCAGATAAGACTACATGTATGTTCAGAAACTTGCTTGATTAAGAGTCCATGTGTCTTTTGATCGATACTCCCAAGGTAAAGCCTACACTTTTATATATGTAATAAAAGAGGTCAGTAGATGGGATAGTTAGACATTATTAGCTAAGTTGCTGGTTAGATGGATTTGGTTGCTAAGCTATGATATGGTATATAGAATACCTCAAAAGTTTGAATTGATTTGATGTGACTTGCAACATTGTAGAGGTGATGATGGTGAGTTCTTAAATTATGTGAGTCTCTGCCGTTTTCAAACCTCTTTCATAAAGACTACTCTTTGTTTTGCTTGAGGACAAGCAAAAGGATAAGTGTGGAGGAGTTGATATACCATAGATTTTACCTATTTTTAGCCATGGTATATAGGTATTTTAGGAACTATTTATTATGTTTTGGAGTCTTTTTAGCATATTTACAGGTTCAGGAGTGTTTTGGAGGAAAGTGGTTATTTTGGTACATTTTGGAGATAAAATGAGAAGAAACCCATAGCTGACCATCAAACCAGTCCGAAGGTCGACAATCAGAGATAAATATCGATCGATGCACATCATGTGCCATCGATCGACAGCGAAGCGCACGAGACCCGTCTAGGTTTTCAGCCGACTTAAGTCCCAGTCACAACACATTTATAGAAGTATCCCTAGCCTATTTTAACCTAATATTTATGTCCTCTTTAATTGTTCTAGGCAACACACGCTTTCATATTTTCTATTTTTTATTGCAAACAATACTTAGGGTTTTTAGTAGATTTGGAGAAAAGATCCAAGACTTCTTCCGAGATATGTATTGGAACTCCACTATTTCTAACTCTATTCTATTTATGCATTTTTCAGTTTATGTTTATGAATTGCTTTGCTATGTCTGAGTAATTCATCTGTTAGATTTAGGGTTCAAATAGGTTATGAAGGATTAACCCAAAATATAGAATTTCTAAGGTGATAAATATCATTCACAGAATTGTGATTAATGCTTGTGTTCTATAGTAGCTAACTAGAACCTTGAACTTAGTTAGGATTGCGGACAACTACAACGGTAGGTTTTGCACCAGAATTAATTCCTTTCAGCTAGTATTGCTAGAAACAAGCGAAAACTGATTTAGACAATATTACCGAACCTATCGATCAACTCTTTAAGGCATGTCTAAGTGAACATCGATCGACGTTCTTACCTAAACATCGATCGACGTTCGATCCATATCAACAAGCGACAACTGAGATATTGGACTTAGTCAAAACAAAAGAATCACATGCGAAAGTTGGGTATCTTTACAGTAGAAGTCGAGTTCTAGGATTGACAACCGAAGTATTCTATACCTCTATAATCATAATTACCTGAATATAAACCCTAGATCTAGTGATTTCTAATACCTGTTTACAAACCTCAAACTAATCAAACTGAACAACTGCCTTGTTCGCCTTGCTTGTTGTTTACTGTTTTCATAATTTACCTAGCTTAATCACTGTTGATTAGGATCTATTGTGTACCCTAGCTCCTTGTGTATTCGATCCCTAAGTACTACAATTGAACCTCTTATTTTAGAGTGTAAATCATTTTTTAGGATAATTTGAGCGATATCACTTACACATAGACATATGGGGACCGTTTTTTGTGTCTACAGTTGAGGGTTTCATATATTTTCTGACTATTGTCGACGATCATACACGTGTGACTTGGGTTTATCTTATTTGCACTAAGGATGAGGTCTTAACAGTGTTTCCCGAGTTCATTCATATGGTTGAAACACAATACAAGGCTATTGTCAAGGCAGTAAGATCAGATAATGCTCCTGAATTGAAGTTTGTTGATCTCTATAAGAAGAAAGGTATTGAGGCTTATCATTCTTGTCCAGAGACTCCAGAACAAAACTCAAGAATGGAAAGGAAACATCAGCACATATTTAATGTTGCACGTGCTCTGATGTTCCAATCTCACATTCCTCTAGAGTTTTGGGGTGATTACATTCTCACTGCAGTGTTTACCATCAACAGACTTCTTACTCCTCTTCTTAAAGAAAAATCTCCATATGAGGTTTATACTCTGAAGAAAGTTGATTATGATGGTCTAAAGGTGTTTGGTTGCCTCGCTTATTGCTCAACTTCACCTAAGATAGAAACAAATTTCAGCCTCGTTCTAAAGCGTGTGTGTTTTTGGGATATCATTCAGGCTACATGTTGGGGTCAAAAACGGTTACGACGAAGTCAACGTCCAAATCTCTGCAAAATGCAAGTGTGTCTTTCCGCAACAAATCGTGCTCGGTCAAGAAAACGTCACAACGTATGTTCCCAAGATAAAGCTTCGTTCGAATTCTATTTAGATCAAACATAAGCTATCGGAAACATACCCAAACCAACTACGGATAGGTTCGAGTATGACGATCGGAACACGGACAAACCAAGCTCGGCCATTACGCTACTACCGCACATGCACGCTGTCCGGTCGCTACATAGCGACCGAGCTCGTGCCTTCGGTCGCTACGTAGCGACCGAGCTCTTCCGAAACGTCGATACGACACTAGTCCATGCATTCTTGTCTATCCTTCGATGCTATCTCCCGAAGACCGTAGCGAACCCATTTCATGTTTTCCGCCATTCTAAGTCCTCAATCAAACCTTGCGGTAAAAACCACGGAAAGTTTGTTCTTTATCGAAAGAAGCCGTAATAAACGCTTCGAGTTAGAAGACGGCCCAAAGGGACCTAAGACATGACTCGAGGCCCAACTCACAATTTCTTAACCAACAGCCCGTAAGCCGCATCACGGTTTACGCTTGGTTCGCAAGGAAAGATAAATGTCAAGTTTCCATGGATAAATACGAAATTTTGAAAACAATTACGAAGATCGGAAAAAATGGAATATCTCCATTTTTATGCTATGACGGCTTAAGGGCAGAAGAGGAAAAGCGTAAACCGACCTAGGGGCAAGTATATAAGGAGTCCTAGGCGAGAGGCATGGGAGAGAGACTTTTTCAGAGAAAACTTAGCACTTAGAGCGATTTAGGCATATTTCCGTTTTTGTTATTTCGAGCTGCGACTCAATTAGGTTTAGCCGTCTTAGGGTTGCTAGAACTAGGAATCTCGCCGACAGCTCTCGAGCCCAGGCTTATATCTTGTTGTAACGCTCAAACACAGATTTGGAATAAGATCTATTTTGCTCTCTTCTTACGATTTCTATACTTGTCATTGATATATCGTGTTCTGATTGCTTAGCGTGTGGTATTAAAAGATCTCCAGAACCTCTGGAGAATTAGGGTTTTCCTAGTTTCCTAATTTAGATGGAAATCGACAGTGCGAATTTTGGTTTCCACAGTTTGGCGCTAGAAGGAGGGGGGGGGGGGTACGGATCAATCTAACTCTCAACCACATCACGCTCAACCAGACATGTCAACTGACGACGCGGATAACATGCAGACTCCTCTTCCAGCAGCGGACGTATCCGCGGCCAAAGAACCAGCCAACGACGCGGCGCTCGAGGAGTTTGATAAGATGTTCGCCACCTACGAAAAAAGGTCGGAAGAACAGGACAGGCTCGTGAGCACCTTGACCAAACAGGTTGAAACCTTAACGGCAAGGACCCGAGCGATCCGTCCCCGCAGAACCACCTTAAGTCCGCAGGAAAAGACTCGACTTCGCCACCCCATTCGATAGGCCTGGAGCCGTGCGGGAACGACCTTCGGGTCAAAACCCTAGCGAAAAATCTCCCACCGAAAAGGGGAATCCTGAAAGTCCTCCGCCTACCGCGAAGGATTTGGATAACGAAGTCGAGCACGTCGACCTGGATCCTAGCGATGTCTCCAACGATAGTGATGAGGACGTCGACAGACATCCAAGAAGGACCAGAAGCCGATCTGCTCGGGAAAACTCTACGTTCGACAAACCAATGACAGAAGAGGAGGAAATCATCTATTGGAAAAAACAAGAAGAGCTGGCTGAAAAGCAAACCGAGCTCACTCGCAGTAAACGCTGACAGGCTCGGAAATCTGCTGGCGAGACATCGGATATCCGCGATCTTCGCGACTATATCACCAAGACTGCAGCAGAAGTAAGAGCCGTAAAATCCCAAATCCATCACGCTACCAGCTCTGCCCCCGAGATCGACATGCTACTGGAAGGGGCTCGGAAGACCCCCTTCACCACTCGCATCTCAGATATGAGGGTATCCGATCCGGGAAAAATCAAAGTACCAAAATATGATGGTATGACCGATCCGAAGGCGCACCTTCAGGCTTTCCACATTACGATGGGAAGAGCGAGACTGAAGGACGGCGAAAAAGACACCAGCTATTGCGGCCAGTTCGTCAAGAGTCTGGAAGGAGCATTCCTTGAATGGTTCGCACGCCTTAAGCGAAACTCTATCGGGAGTTTCCGACAGCTCGCATCAGAATTTCTCAAACAATATTCTATGTTCATAGACAAAGAAACTTCCGATGTCGATCTCTGGAGTCTGTCCCAGAGAGAGAACGAACCCCTCCGCAAGTTCATCAGCCGATTCAAGCTGGTAATGTCCAGGGTCAGCGGGATAAGCGACAAGGTGGCCATTGACGCGCTCAGAAAAACGCTCTCGTACAAGTCGAAATTCAGAAAATGGATAACCCTCGACAAACCGCGGATGATCCAGGACGCCCTCCACAAGGCAACGGACTACATCATAATCGAGGAAGAAACGAAAGTCTTGTCGCAAAAAAAAAATAAGTCGGCAAGACCATCCTCGAAAGACGTGGATCCGAAAACGAAGAAGAAGAACTCTCGTAACGACAAGTATGTCCATCACGAGGGGGAAGTCTGCAAGGAGCGCACAATTACGCGATCAGTTCAGACCAAGGCCGAACCACAGGTAACACATGGACTCGCAATCAACGATATGACGAAAACACCTTCTGCGAGTTCCACCAGTCCCGAGGACACTCCACGACTAACTGCAAAGTCTTGGGAGCAAGGCTGGCCGCGAAGCTACTAGCTGGAGAGCTCTCGGAAGTGACCAGCGTGAAAGATCTCATCCTCCAGACCGATCGCCCCCCGAAGACGGACAGAAATCCGCCCGCGGAGAAATCCCCTCAAAGAAACCAATCCGGGGATAAACGCGGCAGAAGGCCGGACAACAAGGGAAACGATAACAATCATCGCAGAGTCAATATGATCATCGGAGGATTGCAATACTGCAACGATACGGTTTCGGCCATCAAGGCTTATCAGCGGAAGGCAGAGTCGAGTGCAAACTGGCCTACATGGTCTCCTCCCCGAGACGGTCAAAATTGCTCAATCACCTTCACGAAGGAGGAAGCTGGCGGGATCGATCAACCTCACTGCGATCCGCTCGTCATAGATCTCGTCATACGAGATCTGGAAGTCGGAAGAGTACTCATTGACACGGGAACCACGGTCAATTTAATCTTCCGCGACACTCTCAATCGGATGAGCATCTAACTCGGAGAAGTAACTCCAACGCCGAAACCGCTCACGGGTTTTTCAGGCGAAGTATCGATGACCCTCGGGTCAATCCAGCTGCCAGTCATGGCCAAGGAGATCACGAAAATCGTCGAGTTCGCGGTGGTCGATCATCCTGCCATCTACAACGTGATCATGGGAACCCCATGGCTCAACGCCATGCAAGCGGTTCCATCGACATACTACCTGGGTGTCAAATTCCCGACCCCAAAACGGAGTCGCAACTATCTGGGGATGTCAGAAACAGTCGCGACTATGCTTCCTTGCGGAGCACAAGTTAAGGCAAACCGCGACTTCTGCGATGGCAAATCGCAAGCGCACGATGATAGATCAATCTTCGGCCAAAAACGCTTCAAGGAAAGATGAATTAACATTGTCCGCCGACGCAAACGCTTCGGACGTCGAAACTCAACACAAGTCCGAAGCCGACACTACAACACTACCGGACCATCCGGAAAAGAGCACTGACCCAGCCACGGTCATCACGATCAAGGCGGTCAACACGGCGAAAACCGCTGAGTAAAAACGCTCGCGGCATAAAACAGAACTACGAGATGGCTTGATCCTCGAAATAGGTACGTAGGCAGCTCGTCGAAAGACGAGTTCAGCTATCTCCCTCTCTAAAAAGGGGGGGGGGGCAGTGGGTGCGTATTCTCGTATACTCCCACATAGGAAAAGACGCGTTATTCTAATCGAGTTTTTTATGAGATTTCGAGAAATTTTACTACAATATGCACTGCTCCTTTTTAATTAAAACGCTTACGCTTTAGTTAACGCAAAAGTCTCAGGACACGCCTAGAAAATCTGCAAACGTTAAGACTCTTGTCAGCGGCCTCATCCTGCCCAAAATCGCAAAATAATCCTCCCTCAGCACTTAAGATATACGTATAGTCTTCGAAACAATTGCGAGACGTCGCCAAGTTAAAATTCGAGATGATGCGAACAAATTGTCAGACCACGACCACAAAAACCTTACACCCCGTTCGTCGATTGGCCCCGACGAACACGCCAGCCATCTTAAACAAACGCAACTTGATCACTCTTTTGATCTTCGAACGTCCAACACGAGGACGAAAGCGCGCTACAAAAAAATCCGAAATTTTGGTCTAGCACTTCCAGTTGGCTTAAAAATTGTCTCTGGAAAGATGCTCGGTTCATACCATACAAGTCATATAAGCCGAGAACCTATCGCGGACTTTAAATCGGTACGAATCAGGTAGAAATCGCAACAAGAAAATCGATAGGCGGCTAGTCACCGCACAAACCTTAAACCGAGATTAAACCTAGGTCTTGCCCTAAACCCATCGCATTGGTCTCAGACATCTCAAGACATGATATCTAAACGATACGAGATACTAAACCATGTCTCTCCGTTCACATCTCAACGTACCGACAGATTGAAAGTCCCAACAGAATTAAATATGAGACGACAACTCAAATTTACTTCAAATTTGCTCACAACAATTCGAAATAAAACGCCCATCATATATATAAAGACCGCATAAAGCGGTAGGGATTCAAAGCCACCGACGGCCAGTCCCGGTAAACGATAAAATGGCCAAAACAGGCCCATGTGATGTCTCGAAATCACAGCCACACTCGGCAGGAAAAGACAAATAAAAGCCATACTCGGCAACAAACGCATGATAAATAAACAACCTCCTCCCTCTATATGATCACTCCACCTCTCAAGGTTCAAAGTAAAAGTTCACGGACAACGAAGCTCCAAACGCATCCGCAGGACAATCCACCTCCTCGCAATCACTGGGAAACTCGGTCGTGGTCTCTACAGTATCGGGAGAAACCGGGATAGGATCCCAGAATCCCTGGATCCTCTCGTCGATCGGAGGAATGAGCGCCTCAGCGTGAGGAACTCCATCTCCTTCTTGAAAACGTAGTCGTCCGCCTGCGTCTTCCAAAGGCTCCCGACTGAACCGCGACACTCACGGAAATCGCCCACCGAGGTGAAAGCATCCTTGAGGTTCCCGTACTCGATCTGGAATTGAGAGGCGCGAGTCTTCATCACCTTGACAATCTCCCTCTTGCCCTTCCGTTCCGCCATGCCAACAGCCCTTGCATGATCACGATCGAGTTGCGCGTCTCGCTCCAACATCTCGCTTTGCATGCGAGCAAGATCCCTTTCCGCTTTCTCCGCTTTAAAGCGATAGACCATGACTTCTCTATGGCTCGCCTCAATGGCCGAGCCAAGCAAGTTCAGGCCCTGCAAAACCGATTAACACGTTGTAAGCGGAAAAAGAAATACTTAAGGCAATCGCCGTAATTTTCGAAAACTAACCCCGTTGATGATGAGAGACCCTTCCGCGATGACTTTCGGCCTCCCCGATTCGTTCGTAGGCAGAGGAGCATCGAAGCCCGAGGGTATACCAGCAAAGAAATAATCAAAGTCCGGAATAGGGACCTCGCTCGTACCGCTTCCATCGCCGTAAGCAAGGTCTGGATCCCATCCTGGAAGCATAGAATCATCCACCGAAAACTCTATGTCGCCAAGGTCAATATCTTTCCCCTTCGAAGAGTTCCACCCCGTTGCAACCGTGGGAGCAGCATCGGGACCTTGGTCATCGGGCTTGGAGTCACTCCTTGTTTCCACGCCCGAAACAGGACCAGGATGCACAAACCTCAACGCCTTTCGAACTCGCTTCGGCGTAAAGGAAGTCCAGAAAAATGGACCATTCCTGAGAAGATCCCTCACTGTGATAATATCTTCGGGGAACGGAGCAAGCGGATTGATGAAGGGACGATCGTTCGGCAACCTCCGGAACAATGGAATACAATTCTCTTCGACAGACGTAGCGTCTATAAGAACGAAGAAGAAAAACTTCTTCCACGAGTTGAAATTGCTACGTAGCGACCGAGCTCGAGCCAAGATTGATCGCTACGTAGCGACCGAGCGCGCGTCCCACTTGGTCGCTACGTAGCGACCGAGCTCGAGCCAAGCTCGGTCGCTACGTAGCAATCGAGCGTCTGTCCCACTCAGTCGCTATGTAACGACCAAGCGTGCGTTCTGTTTGGTCGCTACGTAGCGACTGAGCTCTTCCGAAACGTCGATACGATACTAGTCCATGCATTCTCGTCTATCCTTCGATGCTATATCCCGAAGACCGTAGCGAACCCATTTCATGTTTTCCACCATTCTAAGTCATCAATCAAACTTTACGGTAAAAACCGTGGAAAGTTTGTTCTTTATCGAAAAAAGCCATAATAAACACTTCGAGTTAGAAGACGGCCCAAAGGGACCTAAGACATGACTCGAGGCCCAACTTATGATTTCTTAACCAACAGCCCATAAGCCGCATGACGGTTTACGCTTGGTTCGCAAGGAAAGATAAATGTCAAGTTTCCGCGGATAAATACGAAATTTTGAAGATAATTACGAAGATCGGAAAAAATGGAATATCTCCATTTTATGCTATGACGGCTTAAGGGCAGAAGAGGAAAAGCATAAACCGACCTAGGAGCAAGTAAATAAGGAGTCCTAGGCGAGAGGCATGGGATAGAGACTTTTTCAGAGAAAACTTAGCACTTAGAGTGATTTAGGCATATTTCTGTTTTTGTTATTTAGAGCTGCGACTCAATTAGGTTTAGCCGTCTTAGGGTTGCTAGAACTAGGAATTTCGCCGACAGCTCTCGAGCCCAGCCTTATACCTCGTTGTAACGCTCAAACACAGATTCGGAATAAGATCTATTTTGCTCTCTTCTTACGATTTCTATACTTTGTCATTGGTATATCGTGTTCTTATTGCTTAGCGTGTGGTAATAACAGATCTACGGGACCTCTGGGGAATTAGGGTTTTCCTAGTTTCCTAATTTAGACAGAAATCGACAGTGCGAATTTCGGTTCCCACACTACAAAGGTTACAAGCTATTGGATTAGGAATCAAATAAAGTTCATATCTCTCGGAATGTTACTTTCATGAGGAGATCTTTCCTTATGCAAAAGCCACGACTGATACATATGAGGATATTTTCTCCTTTGTTCAAGAAACAGAGAATATCTCAGAACATACTACTGATTCTCATCCATAACCGGAAAATGTTTCTGTTCCAATAACATAGAATGTTGAACTGTTAAAAGAAGAAGGATCTTCTAGTGTTGATAAAGCTGAAGGAAAATGAGTTGCTGAAGGCAAAAGGATCTCTAAATTTCCACCACATCTTCAAGACTATTACTGCAATGTTGCTGAGAAGAATTTTGAGATCCCATATCCCCTCTCCTCATACATGTCTTATGAAAAAATTTCTGGAGAATACAAAACATATATATGTGTTGTTGCTCTATATCCTGAACCTACAAGTTTTACTCAAGCAAAACGCTTTGATGAATGGTTGAAGGCTATTAATGGGAAACTTATAGCGTTGGAAAGTACATACACTTGGTCTATTTGTTCTCTACCACTAGGAAAGCATGTCATTGGTTGCAAATGGGCCTACAAAATCAAGATCAATCCTGATAGAACAATAGAGAGGTACAAAGCTCGTCTTGTAGCTAAAGGCTACACGCAAGAAGATGGTATTAATTTTGCTGAAACCTTTTTACCAGTTGGCAAAGTGACCACTGTTAAAACTCTTCTTTCAGTGTCAGCTACAACGAAATAGAGTCTTACACAGCTAGATACCTCTAATACCTCTAATATCTCAGTGATACACTACTTTATCTTGGTTTCCGTCAATCAAATGCTGATCACACCTTGTTTATCCGAAATCTTCAAGGCGTTTAGACAGCTGTTTTGGTTTATGTTGACGACATTATCATTGCAAAAATGATGATAAAGATGTTGATCAGTTAAAGCTTGACTTGAGTGTTGCGTTTAAGCTTCGAGACCTTGGAGCTTTGAAATACTTTCTTGGTCTTGAAGTGGCACGTTCTAAAAGAGGCATCTCAGTGTGTAAAAGCAAATACACATTAGGTCTATTGGAGGATACTGGACTCTTGGCGTCTAAACCATCCCTTATCCATGTGGACCTTAATGCTAAACTTTGTATGCATTCTACAGAGCCATTACTTGAAGACCAGGCTGCTTATAGAAGATTAGTCAGACATTTGATGTATTTGACAATCACAAGACCGGATATCAATTTTGCTGCGAACAAACTCGGTCAATTTATATCAGCTCCGAAGAAGTCTCATCATCAAGCAGCTCTAAACGTTCTTTGTTACTTGAAAGGCACTTCTGGACAAGGTCTTTTCTACTATGTTGAGTCTGACTTAGTTCTCAAGGAATTTTCCGAGGCATATTGGGCTTCTTGCTTAGACTCATAACGCTCTAGCTCTAGATACTTCATATTTCTTGGAAATGCCTTGATCTCTTGGAAGTCTAAGAAACAACAGACTGTATCTCATTCATCGGCAGAGTCTGAGTACAGAACAATGGAATATGGTTCACATGAAGTGATTTGGTTGTGTAATCTGCTGGCATAACTTTAATCTCCTTGGCATGGTCCAGTAGCAATCTACTGTGACTCAATGGAAATATACACATTGCTAGCAACCCGGTGTTTCACAAACGCACAAAGCATATTGAGCTGGACTGTCATCAGGTTCGAGAGCTTGTTGTATACGGTTTCATCAAGCTTTTTCATGTTCGCACCAACAACCAAGTAGCTGACATCTTTACCAAAGCTTTGTTCTCTCCTTAATTTTTTTCGTTGGTGGGCAAGATGACTTTAAAGTCCATATATTTTCCATCTTGAGGGGAATATTAGTGCTATAAATATTGGTTTATCGTAGTATAGTCTCAGGTTTATTTTATCTTGTAAACCGGTGAAAAGCTCACTATATAAGGTTGATGTTGTACACTTTTACGCTTAACAGAAATGAGAAAGTTAGTTACAACTTCATCTTCTTCCTCAGTTCATAAACACTAACAATGCATATGCTTCAAACTGAGCTCGAACCTCTCCAAGTTTGAGATTAATATCTTGCTTCCTTCATCTTTATGTGAGGGTCTACTGCAAGTTGTGGCGAAGCTTTTCTTCCACAGATAGGTTAGAAATTTGTTGGTTTGTATTATAAGGTGGTTGTATCAAGTTTTGAGTGGATCAACGCCGGTGATTCCTGTAGAAGGAGCTTGAAGCGATGGTCAGAGATGCGGTGATTGATGTCAGTTCTTCTGAATTGGTCGTCTTTTTTCACTTTCTCTTCATGTTTACACGTGTGTACACGTGTTTTTAATAAATTTTGTTTTAACTTGTTAAAAGCGCCTAATTATCAATTCAGTCCAGGCGTAAACTACAATAATGATATTTAAATACAAAGTCTAGTTAGACCCACCATATCGCTGACTCATTTAATAATACGCATCATTTTGTTTTAAAGGAACACATGTCAGCACAGAAAAATTTGATTTGATGATGTGGCTTCTCCAAGAGAGAGAGGAAATTCTACTTTATGATAAGACTAGTGGTATTCCGGCGCTACGCGCCGGGTTCGTATGTTTTATTTTTACATGTATTTACAATTTATTTTATAGTTTTAGTAAAGAAAATATGTTCAAAAATATGAAAATAAAAATTTGTTGAAAGAAAATTATATTTTTCTGATCCACTTGATAATGGTTAACGGCCGTAGTGTATTAATTTGTTTTGAAATTGTTTAGTTCAAAGTATAGTAGCATAAGTGGTTATGGCAAATTGATTCAGTAAAAGTAGAGTAAAAATCGATAGTCGTTACATAGTTAATTTAATTGAAATTTAAACATAAAGTAAAACTGATGTTTTATTTAGATGTATGTAATGAATTTTTGTTTATATATTCTTCTTATTTTATTTTTGGCAAGAAACATATTCTGATAATGTAACATATTACAAAATGAGGAAAATATTTTGTTCGGAAATTAAAACAAAACTTAAAAAGCAGTATGTAAATGAAACTAAAAATTGGAACATAAGAAACCCCTTTATAAATTGTAATAATGCTGAAATATAGATGACTTTTCTTATATATAGAACAACTTATATTTGTGCGAAGCCATTGATCAATGCAACAGAAATGAAAAATATGATCACAAATAAGAGAGCATAGATAGTTCCATTGCTGACTCCAAACCGCTATTTGTGTAATTTATTTATGGGCATTTATAAGTAGCTATTTTGATTAATTTGAAAATTTACTATTGTAGTTGCTATTCATGTCGAGGCGGTTGCCCTTTTAAAAAAAGTGAGATATGATTGCATCATGAAAATCATAGAGATTATCTTATGGTGAATAGTTGTAGGATTTTCTAGTTCACTTATAATGTATTTATAGCTACTATGTTTGGTGGTATTGAGCATATTCGGAAATGTTATTTGTTTGATAATATACAAATAGTTTTGGTAGAAGACAAATAATGTATTTTTTGTTGTTAAGAACATAAAGGCTACCTTATCGATGCATTATTTGAAGCTATAAAGTTAAGAGTTCATAACAATTTATAAAGATCTATAAACATTTTATAAAAGTTAATAAATCATTTGTACAGTTTATCATTTATAGACTAATCTGAGATTAGCATAAAGTTTTGAGAAGTACCCTTCAAAGTCACTTATATGTCATAAATCCTTATAAAATGACAAAGGTGAACACATCTTTGTTTTATTCTCTCTGATTGCAGTAGCCTTAATAAATATTCCATTTGTTTCAAGTCTCCTTCTCTCTCGAAGGCTTCAGCGACCACATTGTATAGGCATTGTAGCTGACTATGGTCCATGAATTCCATCACCCCACTCATTTCCCTTTCCGCCTCAATTGACTTTCTATTGAAGAGACTCCTGTCTTCGCTTAACCTGACTCTTCCTTCGCGTTTCTGAGCTCCGCTTGAGCAGCTAAAGCTAGTGACTTTTCCTCCTCTGCTCTTTGTTAAGTTCTTGCATCTTCTTGGCTATGTATGTGCATCTCTCCTCTCTTGCTTCTTCCCTGTTTCTCTAAACTGATATAGCTTCTATATGTTGGTTTTCTAAGAGACTTCCCTCCCTCAACTTCAGTGATGAGTCGAGTATCTATTATATTAACCTGACAACAATCGAGAGCAAAATTGAGTATGGTACCGTGCGATTAAGCAAAAGAGAGGAAAAATATGGTGAGATGCGATTAAGAAAAAGAAAAAAAAATAAGTCAAAGGATACAGCGCGTGCCAATCATTGTTCTGAATCAACCACACAGCTAGAGCTTATAGCCAATCCCTACTTTTCTTAATTAAAGAGAAACAAACAATAAAAGAAGACACATATACGCCAGAACAAAAAGTGAAGATGTACTTAGAAAATTTGGTAAGAGCCAAACCCATGAGGCTCGTGAGGAAAGTCCCTGCGATTGGACCAAATTCAGAAACTATGTTTATAACACCAAGAGGAAGACCTGCCTATCATACATTTCAAGAAACATTGTTTACTTACAGCTTTTTATTTTAGTAGCAAGAATGGTAAGTAGCAGGTGAAAGGAACATTGATTACTTCAAGGAAAAGCTTTCCGTAAAAAGCAGTGAGGGGAGTTTGTTCGGCGGTTTTGAGGACAATGGTTTTACCACAAGAAAGAGAAAGACCAACTTTCCAAGCAACCATAAGAAGCGGAAAGTTCCATGAAATGATCTGTCCAGCAACACCTTTTGGTTCATGCAGTGTCTGGACATGATAGTTTCCATCAACTGGAACTGTTAATTAGTCCATGAATCTTATCCGCACATCCTACACATCAAAGCAAACTTACTAATAAAAGCAAGAAACTTTTATAATATTCTCAAGATTTTTGTGTGGTATACCAGCATAGGAGTGAAACAATCTGGCAAGCACTAGAATCTCTGCTTTTTTTGCTTGTTCATAGGTCTTCCCATTGTCCCATGAATCTCAACATTGTCCTTCACCTTTCCTGAAAACAAAACAAAGATAAGTCCATATCACATTAATTTCATAACTTTCAATACTCGAGAACAATATATAATATTACACATAAGCGGTCATCTTTTGGCCAAGGTCCACATCAATGGTCTTCCTTGCAGCTTTCACCGCCTGGTTGATATCGTCAGTGTCGCCTTCAGCTACGTCTGCAGTGACTTTCCATGTGCGTCGATCAAGAGTCAGGAACGTCTTACCTAAACTCCCTATCCAAAACCAAACTTTAGTGCTCATGGAACCTGAATCTCAAAAGTCAAAATTTTCCTTTGTTATTCCGATGTTTATGAATGAAAACTTTAACCACCAGAAGCAGAGTCTACGAAGTTCCCATGATGAGGAGCTGTGTGTAAGAAACTTGAAGCGACAGGCTTATTCTTCAGCTGCAAAGGAGGTTCCAACTATAGGAGATTCCAACTATCCATACGATCTTAACTTCATGGTAACAATTTGTTCCTGCAAACCAAAATGTTTTAATACATCATAGCCACAGATTCACACATCAAAGAATCTAACTTTCGGTCTACCTTGAATTTTTCTGCTTGATTGTTGTAACATACTCCACACTTTGTTTAAAACTAATCAAGAAGCAGAAGCTAACACCTTAACGCACTGAAAATATAAACGACCAAAGAACACACAGATTTCAAAGGAGCCAAACCTGAGCTTGCGCAGCCTCAAGTCACCGTCTTGCGAGAGCCAGGAACAGCAGAAGCAGCGCGTCTATCATCAATTTGGCAGCACGCTCTGAGGCAGCGCGTCTATCATCAATTTGGCAACAGCAGAAGCAGCGCGTCTATCATCATCCCTTTTCCTTAACAAAAACAAAAAATTTAAAAGTCATAGACCCAAATCAAACGGAACATATGGGACTGAATCTCTGTGAAATTTGGAATACCTCTATGAAATTTCCAAACCTATAATTAACCATAAATATAAAAAGCACTCAATAAAATTAAATATATTATGGTTAAGATAATAGGTGATGGCAGTTTATATTGGAAAAGGAAGGCGAGGGAAGATGAGGAGGACAATCTTTTCATCATTGAGGAGGATATCAACCCATTAGCTCCCTTCTTATTAATATAGATTAGGTGCCTCCGTGAAAACGAAAGCGTGACCACCAGCTGCGAAGAACTCGACCGGCTGAAAGCTGGTCGCCATCGTCCCTAGAACAAAATATGTTTCTGGATCGATTGAAAGCTTCCAGTGAGAGGAGTGGATCACGCAAAAACTCTGAGTTAAGAACAGATTAATGGAAAGCTGAGGCGATACGGAGATCTGAACGTCGATTTAAGTTTCTGGAAATTGTGTCAGGGAAGTAAGATAGCTAATAATACGCGGGCTTAACATAATATTGGGCTTAATAACAAATTTTAATAAAAGTCCAGTTCGAATAAGACCGGAATTACACATATATAGTTGGTTTGCTGAGGCTACACCTGTCCAAAAACGCTACCTCCTCCTTGCTGATCTGGCAGCCTGTGGTGAGAGAAAACCCCTCTTTATTACTCCTTCCGTTTTTTAATATAAGTCGTTTTAAAGCTATGCACATAGATTAAGAAAATCATTAATTTTTTATATTTTCAAAACAAAAACATCATTAATTATTTACCAAACCACAATTTAACCAATAGAAAAATAGAAGATATATTATCATTGGTCAGACAACATTAATTATTAATAAATGTTACATAGAAAACCAAAAACGACATAATTTGGAACAAAAAAGTTTCTTTAAAACGACTTATATTGAAAAACGGATTGAAAAACGGATGGAGTATTATATATAGATAGATAGGTAAGTTAAATGTTATTTCGTAGCTGCGGGTTGCCTTTTCTTAGCTGGATGCAGTCTATTGTGATTGGAAAAAGAAAATTATAAATGATTAGTTGACGAAAAATGTTAATGGGTTTGGTAGGAAGGGGTCACCTTTGGTCACCCCTCTTTATCTTTGGTACATTTAACCCATCAAATGCAATAGACGTGGAGGAAAAATGCCCATTCACATGATTTATAATTTTATATGATAGACCATGAGTAGGACCACTTACATTATTACATTACTCGCAATTATATCGTTATCGCTATCCCTACGGTGTACATTCAAACAAACTCACTATATATATATTTTTTCTTTTTTATCTCTATATAAGTCTACGTATTAATATAACACTTTTTGTACTTATAATCATCAATTTATTAATACAGGCAAACACTGTGGCATTGCTTTTAATTAACTCAACTATCAATTCGTCTTATTTAACCATAAAAACAATAGAATTTTCTTTGTATCACGAATCGTGACTACTATACGCAAATGGCATTGACACATTCATTAATGGACATGGAAATCATATACTAGTTAACAAATACAAGATTATACTTGTATTCCCAACACAACACCACTCTTGGCCTTCTCTTACCATGATTTTGTTGGTGGAAACATAATTCGATTATTTTCATTACAATGAAGAGAACAAACACGCTGATATATATGATGATGAACATCAAGGTGAGGGAGCCACCATGGGCATAAAATCACTAGCAGAGGAAGAAGATATGTGAGAATATCTACAAGGAAGAAAACTATGAAACCATGCGTGAGGACAGTAGTAATTAGGTTTGACAAAGAACTCCGCACATTCTTCAATAGATCTTTGTCCTGGGAAGAAAGGAATACAGTTATTCCTAACATCAAGAACACCTCTTTCAACCAAAATCTTACACCATGGCCCCACGTGTGTGAAATAGTTATCAGACAAGGAAAAGTTGACAAGATTCTCTCGGAGGAACATGCACACTGCATCTGGGATTGCCCCAAACAAGAGATTCCCAGCAAAGTTGAGCTGCTCCACTTTCTCTAGACACATAAGTGAAAGGGGTAAAGGACCTGTGAGCTTATTTCCACTGATATCGATAACTGATGCTCCCTTGAGTAACCCGATTTCGTAAGGGATACAACCCGTAAAGTCGTTATTCAAGAAAAGTACCTCGGTTAACGTTGTCATAGATCTTAGGATGCTTCTCGGGAGAGGACCGTTGAACTTATTGTCTGCTAAAGTTAGAAAAAGGATGTGACTATCGCCAGGTATCTCCGGGAGGCTCGCAGTAAAGGTGTTGTCATTAATGAAGAGAACGTCGAGGTTCTGACCAAAGATTTGTGGTGGGATTGAACCGGAGAAAGAGTTGAAACGGATGTCAAGAAATGACAAACCAGGCATACCAACTACCGCGGTCGGAAACTGACCGGTGAATTTATTGTTGCTGATGTCGAGTTCATAGAGATACTTGAGATTAACGATCTTGGAAGGGACAGTACCACCAAAGTTGTTTGAATTTGCATGAAACAGAGCTAAGTCTGGGAGTTGATCGATGAATCCTTCGATGGAGGGAGCAAAGAGCTGGAAGCCATTGAAATCGATGGAAGCGACAGTGATTGCGGTTTTGTTGTCCGGAGGATTGTCACAGTGAAAGCCTCTGTAACTGCAAATTTCTGAACCTATCCATGTCTGTGTTACCTTAAACGGGTCGAGGGTGATGAGTGACTTGAATCCCTGGATCACTGGGTACACTACTTCAAGCCTTTTGTCTATAAAAGTGAGTCTTTCTTCTTCCCTGCTTCTTGTATCTTGTAAAGCGAGGGCGCCAACAAGGAAAATAGCCAAAAGAAATGGATTCTTCATTTTTGCAGCAGAAGGATATGTGTTTGAAATGAAAGAGATGAGTCAAAACAAAATTTTTTAGACAATAATCTTAGTTTTTATTCTGGTATCATGATTTATAAATTTCTCCGAACAGGTTTAAAGTATCATAGTGTATTGTGTTATTTTGTAATGTAGTATGACTAGACGTGGGACCCACCAGTTAATTTGAGGAACTGAAAAATTAAAAAAAAAATTTATATATTCATTTATCCATCCATGAAAAATTTAGTGGAAAAAATGAAACCCACCTGTTAATAATTTGACAAAAGATAAGATAAAAAAGAATATGACGGCTAGGGTTTTGAGAGGCGATTTTGAGGTTTTGGGTGAGACAGGAAAGGATGCTACTATGGAGGATATTGGAGAGAAGGAAAGGCCACCGGGCGACCCTCCGGATGCTCCTGGCTCTTGGCTGAAGAAAGTTGTAGGAGGCAACGCGGGAGGAAGGCATGTCCCGGAGAAAGCTGTGGGGGAAGAGTTTGTGGAGGCGAGATTGAGATTGGAGTTTCCGAATGGTGAGGATGGAGAACCGGTGATAATGATAGGAGAGGAAGTATTAACGGCTATGAATAGTCTGTGGAAGAGATGTATGATCGTTAGGGTTTTGGGAAGGAACGTTCCGATCACGAACCTTAATAGGAAACTAAGAGAACTATGGAAGCCTAGAGGGTCGATGTTTGTCATGGATCTTCCTAGAAACTTCTTTATAGTACGCTTTGAGTTGGAAGAGGAGTATATGGCTGCATTATCAGGGGGTCCATGGAGAGCTTTTGGCAGCTACCTTATGGTGCAAGCATGGACTCCTGAATTTGACCCACTGAAAGACGAGATAGTTACGACTCCAGTTTGGGTTCGTTTATCACATATCCCAGTAAACTTCTATCACAAGACGATACTGATGGGTATAGCAAAGGGACTAGGGCGCCCGATCAAGGTAGACGGAACAACGTTGAATTTCGAAAGAGCGAGGTTTGCGACACTACAAGAAAAATGCTCATTGTTAGCGCGGGTTATATGCTATGTTAGAGTTTTGATAGCGAATTCACAACTGCTGTGTATACGGCAGCCATCATAGGTAGGCCCCCTACAATAGCGTTTTTCTTTGATGCTACGAAATGTACGTTTACGATAGCATTAATTAGCTGATGTTATTAATGAATCTACGGCACAGTTATTTTTTGTTACAAATTGATTATGGTACGTATTGTGTGCCATGGTAGCAACGTCTACAATAGCAATAGCTTATTTTGGTAATTGCTGTGGATAAGTGCTATACTAAAGTTTTTAATAGCTTAGAAATATATTATGATAGTTTACATTATATGAAATATTTAATGCTATGCTTTACAAGCATAACTGTTTTTTTTTAGCTATTGTTATTTTGTCCACGAGCTATGAATTTGCATTTTCGAAAATTTGTAATAAAAAAAGCAGAAACTTCATAACAAACTAACACAATCATAAAATAAGTTTGACATACATAAGTCATTACACATAAGTGTTACTGATGCAGTTCTAAAACACAAACCAAAGTCATAAGCAATAATATCATACATCAAGTTCATTAGCCTAGCTTAAACACTAGCTAAATCTGGACCTAAGTTCTTCATTCCCTCAGCTGCTGCAACAATGAAAACTCTGATCAGTTATGCAATTACATATGCAGGTTCAAACACACAAAACAGAATACTTACAGCAGCTTAAAATATGACCAATTTATCAATTGGCCATGCAATTGATGAACCGTGTGCATCTTTCAAACTCTCTATTTCATCTGATTTCCTCCAAACTTCGGCATCATCTACGAGCACTGCATCTACCCACACTCTAGCTGCTTTCGGACCCAAGCGCACAAAGTGGACCAGTTGAGTTGGGTCTGTTGAATGGATACGACCTTCAGCAACAACTTGTTTCCTCTCACCAATGTCCATCAATTTGCACTTCTGATTCTGTTTCATTGTCTGAGATCCATGCTTAAGCTGACACTTTACAATAGACATGCACACAATTCAAAACACAGATATTAATATGAGCAGATGATTGAACATATAAGTTAAAAATTTACCTGATCAGTTGCAGGAGACTCGTCAGTATGAATTGATGTTGTTGCTCCTGATTTTGCACCTTTTCTACCACTTGTATCAGTAGGCGACTTATAACCAACCGATGTAACTTTCATACCCGTAGGAGATTGTCCTCTTGTTGCTTCTGGTGGATTGTCAAAGACAACTTTGCTAGCAGGCCATGACATAAAAGAATGTAAGCAGTCCTCCAGGTAGGAATGATCCATCGTAGGCCTCCATAAATATGTTCCATGCTCATGTACAACATCCAAGAATACTTTAACTGCTTTAGGTCCTAGAGGAAGTCCATTAACCAATGCTTTTGGTTCTTTTGTCTGCCAACGCCCTTCACCAACAACTACACTATCATCAGACAAATCCAGAAGTTTGCATTTGTTGAGAGAATTTGCTCTTGAGCCCTATCAAACACATTCAGAAAAAAGAAGTTATCATAGGCGAAATCATGACCTTATTAACTATGTAACTGCAAGAATGAAAAAAATTTACCAGTGGTGCAATGTCTTCATGTTCAAGCCCCAGACCTAGTTCCACGCATTTTTTCTTCGGCCATGCAATAATATGACCAACAGCTTCCTTAATTGTGCACATGTTAGTCGCAGGTCTCCAGAGGAATGCTTCAGGTTCAGTAGCTTCATCAACCAAGACTTTAACATCATTAGGACCTAATCGACTGTCATTCACTATGGCTTCAGGGTCAGAAGAAATGATACGACCCTCAGCAACGTTTCCATCTTCATCAGCCCAGTCAATGAGAAGACACTTCTTTTGTGGTATCTTGTTCACACTCTGTTAAATGTTCAGTTGTTAAAGTATAAGAGTAGTGTAAAGTAGAAAAAAAATGCCATTGATCTCATATAAATTGCTTACTCTTGCAGCCGAGTTTTCCCCCACTTCATTGTCATCTCTCTGTAACATAAACCCAACACAAAGCTTATTATTATGTGATAAGCACTTATCTTTATGTATTCTTGGAGATGTAACTAACCTGGTTTTTTACTTTCGCAAGTTCAGACTGTAGTTCATTAACCTTTTGCATAAGATGAATTTGTGTCTGTTGCATTTCAGAAATTGACTTCTGGTTGACATTGAAGCAAGCTAATTTCGTCTTACTAATATTCCTCCCCATTGCTCTCATACGACCAGGATTATCAGGTCCTAAGACCTGGATGAGCGTATCTTCATCCAGATTTTTTCCACTCTGACTACCACCCTTAACAATCTCAGCTGCCTTTTGCTGTATACCACATTACAATTAACAGAAAAAGTTATAAGATTGTTTTAATAGGAGGAACAGATTATGTTATAAACTTACAATCTTCTCGGCAGCATTTGTGTTGATGGGAGTTCCATCTTTTCTTGTACGTGACCTCACCCAGACTTTAAGTCTCGACACTTCAGATTTGTCTTCAGAACTATTTTTCTGTTGCAAAATTATATGTCAACAGCCTTGTCTACAGATAAAAAAATGAAACCAAAATCTAAGATAATATGCTTACCATCTCTTCTGCTAGTCTAACCATTCCCTTTCTACTACAAGTGTGAGGAATCTGTTTGCTTCTCCTCTCTTTGTAGCTATCACTCAGAACCTATCATTTCGTAATAACGATCTTATTAATCTAGTTAGTAATAACGATCTTATTCATTTAAGAATTTATACCTTGAATTCTTGGCTTGTTTTTAGCTTCACAAATTTGCGCCACTCAATTGGATGAACATTCTTAGGTCTGAGATTCATCCTTTGTTGGTTATTTTCAGCTTCATTGATTTGGGTAACAAGACGTGACTTGGATGATCTCCACAAGGCTCCCATCTGCTTAAGAACTGCAACCCTTTGGTGGTCCTCATCAAGTTCAAACCTTGCCTGCACACGTAGTTAGCCAACCAATAATCAATAACTTGATGTCTGTTCAGAAATATATATGCTGTTATCGTTTAGAAATTGTTACCTGGACTGATTTCCAAAGCACTGTCTTCACTTCTTCAGTAATTTTTTTCCAATTTTCAACTGTAACAGGCACGTGCTCCCTTACCTGGCATGTTCTCCTTCTTCATGCACAGGTCTGGAGGTAAGTTGTAGTTAACTAGCAGAACAGGCCAGCAACTGTACATCGAGTTCTTCATGTTGAATGGATTGAATCCATCTGTTGAAAGTCCCAGCCTCAGGTTCCTTGCTTCATCTGCAAACGTAGGGTATTTGGCATTCATATGATCCCATGTCACAGAATCAACAGGATGACGCAGCTTTCCATCACTGCTTTTGTTGGTAAAGTGCCACCTCAAATCCTTGGCCATTTCTTCAGACCGGAACATTCTCTTAAGTCTTGGTATTACAGGGAAGTAACGGAGAACTTTCTGTGGGACGCCTTTCTTCGTCTCACCCGTGTGAACATTAGTCTTCCACCTTGAAGCCTTGCATTTAGGACACTTATCGAGCTTCTTGAACCTCTTTCTGAATAGGCAGCAGTCGTTGCCACAAGCATTGATCTTCTCGTAGCCCATGTCAAATGATTTCAAGAACTTCTTCACGTCATAGAGTGATGTGTGCAAGACATTTTCTTCAGGTAACATGTCTGGCAAGGTCTCTAGCAAATCATTGAAGCTCTTGTCAGACCATCCATTCTGAGTCTTCAATCTGAACAACGAAACAATTGCAGATAACTTGCTATGGCTTGAACAGCTCGGATACAATGGTGTTTCAGCGTCAGCTAGCTTTGCCAAGAACTCATCTTCTTTCTTGTCCTCTCCCTCTGCCATATCAGATAGATTCCCCATACCAGCTAACTCTTCATCAAAACACTCAGCAGCTCTGAACAACCCATAGATCTCATCGTTCCACTCACTTCCTTTGCTTTCATCAGCAACCTCTGTGTTCAACTCTCCATGTAGATACCAATCAGCCCGCATCTTATAACCCTCCTCCATACCCCTAGTAACAAGATGATCAAGTACCACACTTGCTGAATGTCGAACTATGTTACGGCAGTCAATACACGGACATACAATAACATCAACCCCTCCCATTGCTGAAGCCACATCCCGGACAAACTTTGAAGCCCCTCTCTCATATCCAGGATCAACTCTGCCATTAACAATCAAAAGAAAAACAAAATTAAACAAGTTAAGTCAGTAATCACCAAATGAAACATGAGATACACGCTTAAGCTCATTACCTGTTTAGATGTACCCAAGCTTTGTCCATAATGCTGTGTTCGAACCTAAGTTGAAACCTTTTGTAACAAAACGAACTTATAACATAACACATAAGAGTCAGAGGATGTAATGATATAGCAAAAATATTCAGAGCATGAAACGATACCAACCAAATAAAAAGATAACTGGAATAAAACAGGAAATCAAAGCAACCAACATATCAAAGCAACCAAGAAATTAAAGCAAAAAAATAAAACTTCGATTTCAGCTTAACACTGACAGAGATATCGAAATTGTGACTTCCTATACCTAAGAGATGTAGAACAGGAGTTGAATCGGAGCTGGGAGAAGCAGCGATGAAGGAGAGTGATGGAGAATCGAGGAGGAGATGGAGAATCGAGGAGGAGATGGAGAATCAGAGATGGAGAATCAAGGCGGAGATGGAGAATCGAGGCGGAGATGGAGAACCGGAGATGGAGAATCGAGACAGAGATGGAAATAGAGAGAGAACGAGAGAGAAGGAGATGGAGAATCCAGATTGATTTCTCTTAGAGTTTTGTCGAGAAAGGGGGAAAATGAGAGAGAAGAGAGGGAACCCCGATTAGAGAGAGGGAAAACAGAAAATATTAGCTAATTTTTACTAAGTGTTTCGTGGAAAAGCTAATTTTAGCTTCCCGCTTAGCAAAACTCTATCATAGCATTAATATAATGCTAACCTATACTAAAAAAAAAATTCACTCATCAACGACAGCAGTTCAGTGAAACGTGCTATAACAATGTGCTATGAATAGCAACTTTTTTTGTAGTGCGAGAATCTGTGTGGAAGTGAACCTCAACAAACCACTAAAGGGGTCAGTGATGATAAATGGTGAGAGGTATTACGTTTCTTACGAAGGAATGTCAACCATATGTTCGATATGTGGGTTGTATGGACACCTCGCCCATGCATGTCCCAAGAATGTTACGAATAGGGTACCTACTCCGACACCTACTCTGACACCTGGACGTGTGATTATGAATCATGAGAGTACTGAGATAACAAGAATGGATGCAGAATTTACCCCAGTGAGCCTGAGCAACTAAGGCATATAGAGGGTCCCGCGCAAAGTAAGGATGGAAGAGGTATGGTCGGAAGTAAAGCAAGGGAGATAGGCAATGGTGGTGGTACAGTGGAGGAAGTGCTAGTATCAAATAGGTTTGGAAGTTTGGAGGAAGAGGGAGACAAGGAGGAACTTGGGGATGATGTGGGAAGAGTGGATAAGAATAAAGAGAACGAAAATACTATGAATTTAAACTCGGAAGTCTTGAGTAGAGTGCATGGGAAGGCTATAATGTTTGGTGCAACTAAGGAGGCCAAGTCATTTGCTGGAACGGAGAAACAAGGGAATCAACCGATAAGTTGATTGGGCCCTAAGGAAAAGAGAGCGAGTAATCTGAAAAGTCTAAAGCTCCAGAAGCCCAAAGCAAAACATGTTGGGCCTACACGGGGACTTGTTTATGGCCCAGCTAGAGGAGAGATTGAATTGTCGGTGAACGGAAAGAGATTGCGAATCGAAAGGGAAAGTGTTGGCCGACCCGGCGGTGCTTTCGCTGGAGATGGGGAGTTCGATGAGAATGAGAAACACTTGGATCAAGCTTCTGAGCGAAGGAACAATCAGGCACAATTGGCACTACCGGAGATTCCACATCTTGACGAAGTGGAAGCTTGTAGAGGTCGGTTGGGAGAAGAACTGAAGGGTATGGAGGCATAACAATTTGCCCCGGTGATTTTAAGTTTGGATTATAAATTTTTGATGAAGTGCATTCTTTGGAATTGCCGGGGGGCAAATAAATTTCAGTTTCGTAGATCGATAAGATACTTGGTGAAGAAATTTAGTACAAACATTCTTGCCGTTTTTGAAACTCATGCTGGTGGAGCGGCTGCAGGCCGAATCTGTCAAGGACTGGGCTTTGAAAACTCGTTTAGAGTTGATGCGTGTGGGAAAAGCGGAGGCTTATGGTTGCTATGGCGATCGGAAATAGGAGAACTTGAGGTGGTCAAGTCTTCTGATCAGTTTATTTATGCTCGAGTGGGGAACGAAACAGAGGCGATTAACTTGATCGTTGTGTATGCTGCACCTACACCGATCCATCGGAGAGGTTTATGGGCGGAGTTGGGGGAGGTGATTCATAATGCGGTTGGTCCGGTATTTATTGGTGGGGATTTCAACACGATTGTGAGATTGGATGAAAGAAGTGGTGGGAATGGGAGATTATCTGAAGATTCTTTAGCTTTTGGTGATTGGATCAATGATTTGTCACTCATTGATATGGGATTTAGTGGGAACCAGTTCACATGGAAGCGAGGGAAGACAGAAAGCACATTTGTCGCTAAGAGGTTGGACAGAATACTATGTTGTCCTCAGGCTAGACTCAAATGGCAGGAGGCAAGAGTCTCACATCTACCATTCTTGGCCTCGGATCATGCCCCATTGTACTTACAAATTACACCAGAGACTCAAGGCAATGCGTGTAGACGTCCATTTCGATTTGAGGCGGCTTGGCTGAAACATAGTGAATTTCAAGATATGTTAACGGCTTCGTGGGATCGAGAGATTGGGACTAGAGAACCTTTGGAGCGACTGGGAGTAAAACTTCGAAAGTGGAACAAAGAAGTTTTTGGGAGTGTTCAGAAAAGAAAGGAGATGTTAGTTGTCGAAATAAAAGAAATCCAGACGAGAATTGAGCAGAGTCAAACTGATGAGCTGTTGGTGAAAGAAGGTGAACTCCTTAAGGAGTTTGAGATAGTTCTTGAACAATAAGAACTTATATGGTTCCAAAAATCGCGGGAGAAGTGGATCGTTTATGGAGATAGAAATACAAAGTTTTTTCATACGTCAACAATTATTAGAAGGAGGCGGAACAGAGTGGATATGTTGCAAAAGGATGATAATCGTTGGGTTTCAGATACTCAGGAGCTGGAGGAGTTAGCGGTTAGTTACTTCAAGAAGTTATATTCGTTAGAAGGGGTTGATACTGAATCGCAGGGCCTGTCGGCAAGAGGTTTTGTAAATCTTTCTAGTCATGACCAGACTAGCTTAAATAGACAGTTTTCTGCAGAAGAGGCGGAGAAGGCGGTTAGAGCCATGGGTAGTTTTAAGGCGCCTGGACCTGATGGTTTTCAGCCGGTCTTTTATCAAAAGTGTTGGGAGACAGTAGGTGCTTCAGTGGTCAGGTTTGCTTGCCTCTTTTTTGAAACTGGTAAATTACCTGAAGGTTCTAATGATGCTCTGGTCGTCTTGATTCCAAAAGTGTTGAAACCGGAGAACATCACACAGTTCCGACCGATTAGTCTATGCAACGTGTTGTTCAAAATAATCACGAAGGCTATGGTAGGAAGACTGAAAGAGATCATGAAGAAACTGATTGGTCCTGCTCAAGCGAGTTTCATTCCAGGCAGATTGAGTGCATATAATATTGTGGTGGTTCAGGAGGCTGTTCACTCGATGAGAAAGAAGCAGGGCAAGAAATGTTGGATGCTCCTAAAATTGGACTTGGAGAAAGCTTATGACAGGGTTCGCTGGGACTTCTTGGAAGACACATTAAGGGCAGCTGGTTTCATCTACATGGAGAAGTGTGGCGATGGGGATAAGGGAAGTGATTGTGCCTGGACATAGTTGGGTGATTGATAATGGGAGAGATATTAAATTTTGGACGGATAAGTGGCTTTCAGATTATTCACTTGATAGAGTTGTGATTGCGGAGCTGCCAGAAGTATACGGGAATATAACAGCTCGAGAAATGTGGCTGGAAGGCGGGGGTTGGAACCTCACGAGAATTGCTCTATTTATAACATAGGAGACACGGCTGGAGCTTGCAGCAGTGGTGGTCGATGTGGTCACTAGGGCAAAGGATTGTCTATCTTGGGGACAAACACCTAGTGGGCAATTTACAGTAAAATATGTGTATAAGTTACTCACACGAGATGAATATCCAGGGCCAAACATGGAGAGCTTCTTTCGAAAGATGTGGAGTGTGGCAGTCCCTGAGAGAGTTAAGGTGTTTCTTTGGTTAGTTGGGAATCAGGCGATTATGACGAACGCAGAGAGACATAGAAGGCATCTAAGTGGGACCGATTTGTGCCAGGTCTGTAGAGGAGGTATTGAAACGATCCTACATGTACTTAGGGACTGTCCAGCGATGACAGGAATATGGAACAGATTCGTCCCAGCTAGGAAGAGACAAGCATTCTTCTCGATGTCTTTGTTCGAATGGCTCTACAAAAAATTATGTGATAATGATACCGGGAGTGGGAATCCTTGGGCCACGCTGTTTGCTTTAGCGGCTTGGTGGGGGTGAAAGTGGAGATGCGGTAATGTGTTTGGAGAGAATCGGCTTTGGAGAGATCGTGTGAAGTTTCTACGAGACTTGGCCAAAGAAGTGAGGTTAGCAAAGGAGGTGGAACGGGGGAGTATTCATAGTGGCAGCAGAGTTGAAATAATGGTAGGATGGATGCCTCCTCGAGAAGGATGGATGAAGCTTAACACTGACGGAGCATCGCATGGAAATCCGGGGCTGGCCTCTGCAGGAGGTGTAATACGGAATGTTGATGGTGAGTGGTATGGTGGATACGCTCTGAATATAGGGCGATGCTCTGCTCCTTTGGCGGAACTATGGGGAGTCTACTATGGTTTGGTGATTGCTTGGGAGAAAGGTATAAGCAGATTGGAGTTGGAAGTGGACTCTAAAATGGTGGTGGAGTTTCTGACGACAGGGATTGGGAATACTCATCCACTGTCTTTCCTGGTACGACTGTGCCATGGCTTCTTGACAAGGGACTGGCTGGTCCGAATAGTTCATGTGTACAGGGAAGCAAACCACTTAGCTGATGGTTTGGCTAACCTGGCTTTTTCATTACCGTTTGGTTTTCATAGGTTTGACATTGCACCTTTAGAGGTTGTTACGTTATTGCGTGAGGATGTTGATGGACCTCTACGGCCACAACAGACTCGTTTGTAGTTTGATTCTTGTTCTTTAATAAATATTGGGAGGCTTTCTCCCAATTTCTTACAAAAAAAAAAAATAATTTGACAAAAGATTTAACATAACTCGAATAATATAAAAACAAAAAATTTACCTTAATTAGTTTTCTTCAGCATGATTACCCATTATAGTCTAATTATTTTTTTTGTCACAAAAATAAGTTAATGTTGTAGAAAACAGTTGAAGATTATATACTTTTAGTGTTACAAAAAGGTTATATTTTGAGAAAAAGACCAAAATAGCACTAAATCAAGTTTTTGTTCCCAAACTAGCATTCAAGACCAAAAGTCACAAAAATAACACTCAAGGGGTGGGGTTTAGGGTTTAGAATTTAGGGTTTAGGGTTTAGAGTTTAGGTTTTAGGGTTTAGAGTTGAGAAGTGAGGTTTTGGGGATAAGATTTCAAATTTTGAAAAATAAAAAAATTTAAATTTTGGTCATTTTAGTTTTTGAGTGCTATTTTGGAGATTTACCCTTATATTTTCTTCTTTTTTTTTTAATATTTTAATTAGCTTTTTGTTATTATTAATATTGTTGTAATGTATATACTTATATTTATTTTCACTTAATATGAAATATATAGAGTTTTATATGATTTTTTTTACACTTTTGTTTTGATGAAATATCAAATTTATATTGATAAAACTAAAGAATGAGCATCTAAATGATTATGTGTATATGGTGTGGTTTATCTGTTGGACCTAATTATTTAGCCCATTGGCTTAATAATAAATGGTCAAATTGTGAAAATGAAATGGGCCTATGGGTTTGTAACAAAAAGCCTTGTTGGCTTAAGTTAAATGAATGAAGGAGTGGAGCAAAGTCCCACATCGCCTAGCAAGAAAGAATTGGAGTAATATATATAAGACTTCATGACATGAGAGGTTAAATGGCTCAGAGGAAGAGAGAGCCTCCCACGCGCGCGCCGCCGCCGCCGTCCGGCCGGCTCGGCGTGGGCTTGGGCTTGGGCTTGGGCTTGGGCTTGGGCTTGGGTGGAGGGCCCTTGGCCCGATAAGAAGTATTCTTTTTGGACCAAGTTAAGCTCAACGCTTTGCCATTTTATTTCTAAAAACAGCATGACATTTGTGTATAAACGACATGTAGTTCGTTTAAAAACAACACGAAGTTTATCTGTTCGAAATGGATCAGAACGAGTCAACAAGAGAGAAACTTGCGGAGAAAGCTGCTCAACGTTCCACTCCGAGATCTTTGCGAGATTTTCGGAAAAAACGTTCGCAACAATTTCGAAAAACCGCTCCTAGTCTTCTCTTTAAATACGGACTATCCTCTTCTCATTTTCTTCAACTTTTTCACATCGAAACCAGCATCAAAATTCCCTTAGCGTAAGTCATAAAAACGAGAGTGTTTCGTAGAGTTTATAGTTTGATAGGGCGATCACGAGTGAGGCGTGATTCGTCTGCCATGGTTGTATCCTGGGACTCTATATTCGTACAGTCCCGTCTCACTAACGGAGCGAATATTTTGAGTTAAGGAAAGAGATCATATCTCGCCTCCATGTCTCGCTGCGAATACGATTTCTTATCGTTCTCGTATTTGTTTTCTATATTCGTCTATTTCCTTAACTTCGCTTTTATTATATCGTTTACATCAGTCCGGTTTACCGGCTTTTACAATCTTAACTCAAAATTGCTTTATGTCTAAAGCTCGAATCGGGTTGAAGAACGATTTATAAAACGGGTTTTGGAACCGTGTTTGCGATTTGCTTCCTAGCACTTCCGCGAAACGGTTATTCTTATTTCATAACGATGTTTGCGATTTGCTATACGCTTATCCGCGAAACGTTTTCTGCGTTATTCTAAAAACGTGTTTGCGATTTGCTTTATAGTACTTCCGCGAAACGTTTATGTTTTATTTCATTACGATTTGCGGATTGCTTTTTAGCATTTTTTGCAAAACGGTTTTGATAAGATCGCTTTCTTAAGCGAGTTTGTGAAACATTCTAAGTCTATAAAAATGATTTCTGCGAACGCTTTTAAGCGAGTTTGCAAAACGTTTTTCCAAGACTTATATCGATATGATTTGGTTCAAACACCAAAAATGAACATCGATTTTAGACAATTATTTTATTTAAAATAATATGTTAAATGTTGAATGGAGTACTAATCCGTTTTTCATGTTTTCTCTACAGGAAAATGACAAACGAGAACGACACCCCCACTCCCATGGACACCTCGGATGTCATTCAGACTCCACTCAACGCTGCAGCAACTGGCGTGACAACCGCTGGAAACATCACAGCGTCAACCACTGCAGCAACAACGAGCACTTTCCTCCCTGCGGGGAATGCTGCGGATGAAACCACCCGCCGTACCCTATTCGGTGTTGGTCTTTATCAGACAGGTTCAATTTCAGCAACTGCAAGTGGTCCGGTGGCAGTTCAAACTCCTCCGACTGTCCCTAGTGTGTTCACTCAAGGACTGATGCCAAACCAATTTGATGGCAAAGGCTTCAAAACATGGCAGAAGAAGATGTTGTTCTTCCTGGCAACGATGAAGCTGGAGAAGTTCCTCCAGGAGGACAAGCCCCTTATGCCTTACGGGATTGATGATGTTCACAGCCTCGCAACTGTTGACATATGGGTGCATTCCGACTTCATCTGCAAAGGCTACATTTTGGGTCGCCTCATTGACCCATTGTACCGTGTCTACTGTGAGATCCCCACGGCGAAAGAGCTATGGAGATCACTAGACAAGAAGTACAGAGGTGAGGACGCTGGCTGCCAGAAGTATGTGGTCTCAAAATTCCACGACTTCAAAATGGTGGATTCAAAACCCATCATGGATCAGGTGGAAGCGCTTCAGCTCATATGCCATGAAATCGCTGCTGAAGGAATGTCCATCTGCGAGACATTCACAACTCTCAGCTTCATTGAAAAGCTTCCTCCAAGCTATGCGGATTTCAAGAACTACTTGAAGCACAAGAAGAAGAAGATGGGGCTCGAGGAGCTCATCACGAGGCTTCAGATGGAATCCAGAAACCGAACTGCTGCAAAGGTCGGTACAAAGGAGCACAGTGTCAACATGGCTGAGCACAAAGGCAAAGGAAAGGCACACGCCTATTCTCCTGCCAAGCCTTCCAAAACTGCTGCAGCCTTGAAGGCTTCTGAAAAAACTTCAAGAACAAAGGTATTGAGATCAATGCGAATGTGGAGAAGTTCAAGGGGAAATGTCACTACTGCCACAAAGTGGGGCACAAGACAGTTGAATGTCGCAAAAAGATCAAGGATGAGAAGGCTCAGGCAAATCTCACTGAGGAGGATCTCGTTGCTGTGGTGACTGAAGCCAACATGGTTGAAAGCAACAACCCCAAGGAATGGTGGTATGACACTGGTGCAACCACCCACATTTGCACCGATAGGGCGATGTTCAGCACCTATCAGAAAAGCAAGACTGAGGAGAAGCTCAAGATGGGAAACACTGCAGTCTCCAAGATTGAAGGACGCGGCAATGTGATTTTGAAGATGACATCTGGACGTGAGGTCACTCTGACAAATGTGAAGCATGTGCCTGACATGAGGAAGAACCTAGTCTCGGGAACCTTGCTCAGCAAGAATGGATTCGCCACAAGTTTTGAGGCGGATAAGCTCGTGATTAGGAAGAATGGGATGTATTTGGGAAGGGGGTATGTTAACGGTGGACTTGTCAAGTTGAATGTAATGACAGTCACTCCAAAAGTTGTAGCTCCAAAAGTTTCAATGAATAAGAATGAACCAGTTGCTTATTTGGTTGAGTCTTTTAATATATGGCATGAAAGATTAGGCCATGTAAACTACAAATCTATACAAAGATTAATGAATTTAAATCTAATTCCTAAATGCAAAACAAGTAAACAAAAATGTGAAGTATGCGTACAAGCTAAGCTCACAAAAACGCCATCACCTCGTGTTGAAAGAACTAATAAACCTCTAGATTTAATTCACACCGACTTATGTGATTTAAAATACTTACAAACTAGAGGTGGTAAAAAGTACTTTGTGACCTTCATAGATGACTGCACAAAATATTGTTATGTTTATTTATTACATAGCAAAGATGAAACCTTAGAAAAATTTAAAGAATTTAATCTCGAGGTCGAAAATCAGCTTAAAACAACTATTAAAGTAGTTAGAAGCGACAGAGGAGGCGAGTATGATGGTCCGTTCAATGCTTTCTGTAAAGAACATGGAATAATCCATCAAACTACAGCTCCTTACTCACCAGAATCTAATGGAGTTGCTGAACGAAAAAATCGAACTCTAAAAGAGATGATAAATGCTATGTTGGAGGAATCTGGGTTACCCCAGAACATGTGGGGGGAAGCGTTGCTTACCACTAATTATATCCTCAACAAAATTCCACACAAAATAACTGGCAAAACTCCATATGAATTATGGAAAGGTAATTTACCTTCGTATAAATACCTCAAAGTGTGGGGGTGCCTGGCAAAAGTTGCGGTACCACCACCAAAGAAGGTCACTATTGGACCTAAAACAGTGGATTGCATCTTCATCGGATATGCACATAACAGTAATGCTTATCGATTTCTGGTACATAAATCTGAAATATCAGATATTCATGAAAATACAGTCATGGAATCAAGAAATGCATCTTTCTTCGAAAATATTTTTCCATATAGGGAAAAACAAGGTTCAAAACGAACTCGAGAAGAAAGAGACAATGACAAGAACTCAGAAACTGAGACAAACGTCGAGATTTCTATAAATGATATTTCAAAAATTGAAGAAAAAGATGAACCTCGAAGAAGCAAAAGAGCTCGAAAGGAAAAATCTTTTGGAGAAGATTTCCTAATGACATTCTTAGTAGAAAATGCTCCAAAAACTTTGGCAGAAGCCATGGCTTCACCAGAAGCTCCATTTTGGAACGAAGCTGTCAGGAGTGAATTAGATTCGATTATGCAAAATTATACGTATTACATAACGGATTTACAACCTGGCTGCAAAGCATTAGGGAATAAATGGATAATGACACGCAAACCTGGTGGAAAATACAAGTCTATAGTTCAAGGATTCCGACAAAAAGAAGGCCTTGACTATTTTGATACATATTCTCCAGTGACGAGAATAACATCAATAAGACTGATGATAGCAATCGCAGCCTTAAGAGACTTAGAAATTCATCAAATGGATGTCAAAACTGCTTTTCTAAATGGTGATTTAGAAGAGGAAATTTACATGAAACAACCTGAAGGTTTTGTCATTCCCGGACAGGAAGACAAAGTATGTCGACTTGTAAAGTCACTTTATGGGCTTAAACAAGCTCCTAAACAATGGCATGAAAAATTTGACAATACAATGATGTCAAATGGTTTCAAAATAAATGAATGTGACACATGCATATACTACAAAACTACCAAAAATGCGTATGTTTTACTATGCCTATATGTAGATGATATGCTCATTATTGGAAGCAATAAAGACATTATCAATCAAACAAAGAACATGCTCAAAGGGACATTTGAGATGAAAGACTTGGGATTAGTAGATGTAATTCTCGGGGTTAAAGTCAAAAAAATTCAAACGGAATTATCTTAACCCAATCTCATTATGCTCAAACAATATTAGAGAGATTTAAAAATTACTCTAATAGTACGGCAAAAACTCCGTTAGATCCCCAAATGTACTTGACAAAGAATTCAGGTGAAGCGGTTTCACAAAACGAGTATGCACGTGTAATTGGAAGTCTCATGTACTTGACAAATTGTACTAGACCAGATCTGGCGCATGCAGTAAACGTACTTAGTCGATATACAAGTAATCCAGGTCATACACACTGGAAAGCTATAACGAGGGTACTCAATTACTTGCGCTACACCAAAGATTTTGGGCTTCACTATGGTAAAAAACCAGCAGTTTTAGAAGGATACAGTGATGCTAACTGGATATCAGACTCTAAAACTCAAAATCCACAAGTGGATATGTATTTACACTAGGAGGAGCAGCAATATCATGGAAATCTACCAAACAAACAGTGTTAGCCAGATCAACCATGGAATCTGAGTTCATAGCCTTAGACAAAGCAGCAGAAGAAGCTGAATGGCTTAGAAATTTTTTGAAAGATATCCCTATGTGGGAGAAACCTGTGCCAGCTATACGCATAAATTGTGATAGTCAATCAGCAATAGCTCGGGCTCAGAATAATCTCTACAATGGTAAATCTCGTCACATCAGAAGACGACATAAAACCATTAGACAACTTATCTCAACTGGTGTAATCACAATAGATTACATCAAATCGGCTGACAACCTAGCGGATCCATTTACTAAAGGTTTGCCACGAGATGCTGTTGCTAAATCATCAAAAGGAATGGGTTTAAAGCCTATAACGAATGAGGATGCTTGACTGCAACCCTACCTATCATGACTGGAGATCCCAAGACGTAGGTTCAAAGGGAAAACAAAATCAAACATAATCTAACCAAAGCACTTGAGACAAAGTAGTCTCTTCCCAGCTCCTAAGATGATAAAAGTGCTAACGAATATGTGAAGGATAAGCATAAGCTTTTAATGATTCCATAGCTTCTCAGCGGAGTATTACTCAATACTTTTCATGGTCAATCACCTAATGAGTGTGAAATGGGGCCGTTTCTAGGAGAATGAATGCAAGGCTATATTCTCTAAGTTCACTCATGAAAACCAGAAATAGTTCAAGGCCACAATGAACACAATAGAGAACTAAGTTCTACGAGAAAATGAAGCTGCGTTATGCCTGTTGTCTCGGTCTACATAAAACACCGGTTGGTTCAAGACATCATGTTCACCTTCTGGTAAAGCAAACCCGACATATATTAACTATGAGTGGTTCAAGGCTTAAAAATGCCACCAACTCAAACACAGTGAATTTTTCGCAAACACTCTCGATAAGTCTGTCTAGTCTAGTCAGGATTAGAATAAGTATAGTTTTTAGAGTCTATCGAGTCTGCATTTAGTCTACATATGTTTAGAGTCATTTCTATTCATGTGGGGGATTGTTGGACCTAATTATTTAGCCCATTGGCTTAATAATAAATGGTCAAATTGTGAAAATGAAATGGGCCTACGGGTTTGTAACAAAAAGCCTTGTTGGCTTAAGTTAAATGATTGAAGGAGTGGAGCAAAGTCCCACATCGCCTAGCAAGAAAGAATTGGAGTAATATATATAAGACTTCATGACATGAGAGGTTAAATGGCTCAGAGGAAGAGAGAGCCTCCCACGCGCGCGTCGCCGCCGCCGTCCGTCCAGCTCGGCTCGGCTCGGCATGGGCGTGGGCTTGGGCTTGGGCGTGGGCTTGGGCGTGGGCTTGGGCTTGGGCTTGGGCGTGGGCTTGGGCGTGGGCTTGGGCTTGGGCTTGGGCTTGGGCTTGGGCTTGGGCTTGGGCTTGGGCTTGGGTGGAGGGCCTTTGGCCCGATAAGAAGTATTCTTTTTGGACCAAGTTAAGCTCAACGCTTTGCCATTTTATTTCTAAAAACAGCATGACATTTGTGTATAAACGACATGTAGTTCGTTTAAAAACAACACGAAGTTTATCTGTTCGAAATGGATCAGAACGAGTCAACAAGAGAGAAACTTGCGGAGAAAGCTGCTCAACGTTCCACTCCGAGATCTTTGCGAGATTTTCGGAAAAAACGTTCGCAACAATTTCGAAAAACCGCTCCTAGTCTTCTCTTTAAATACGGACTCTCCTCTTCTCATTTTCTTCAACTTTTTCACATCGAAACCAGCATCAAAATTCCCTTAGCGTAAGTCATAAAAACGAGAGTGTTTCGTAGAGTTTATAGTTCGATAGGGCGATCACGAGTGAGGCGTGATTCGTCTGCCATGGTTGTATCCTGGGACTCTATATTCGTACAGTCCCGTCTCACTAACGGAGCGAATATTTTGAGTTAAGGAAAGAGATCATATCTCGCCTCTATGTCTCGCTGCGAATACGATTTCTTATCGTTCTCGTATTCGTTTTCTATATTCGTCTATTTCCTTAACTTCGCTTTTATTATATCGTTTACATCAGTCCGGTTTACCGGCTTTTACATTATCTATGTAAAACTATAATGTTAGAAGAGATAAACTCAACTTACACGCTAGTCTGCTGCGTCAAATTACTATACGCTGCAGTATAGGAAGAATGAGATATTTTAATTTTTCTTTGAAATTTTAAATTATAACTTAGGGATTTAATATGAAATTTTCTGTTGGATTGATCTAAAATTTATTTATATTTTTACAAGTAAACTATTTTTAAATTTTCTTTTTATTTTGTTGATTTACCATAAAATATGATTTTGTGGTTTAGAAGGAAAATTTGATTTTGGTAAAAAAATATGATTTTTGATTTTTGGCAAAAAAAAAAATGAGATGTGGAATATGAGGATATCCGGTTATAAAATTTTGCAGAAAATAAAAATTGGGCAAGTTTGGCAAAAAAATATAGTTTTATGGTTTTAGTTAAAAATATGATTCTACGGATTTATTTTGGCATATGAATACAATGTTACGGATTTGACTGAAAAATTAAATATTACAGTTTTCGTAGAAAATGTTATTTTCAATTTTGACACAAAAATAAAAAGAAAATCAGTTTTAGAGAAGAAAATGTGGTTTTTTTCAAGTTTGGTGAAAAAATCTATTCTTGTCTATTCTTAGGGTTTTAGCGGAAAATGTGAGTTTCTATTATCGACCAAAAACATTATTTTCTCAGATCTGAATTTTTTTTAAAAAATTATGAAATTATATTTAAAGAGTATAATTTTTAGGGGAATTTGTCAAAGTGTTTCTGATGTGTTATTCATTGACTCGTGATCGACATATATACAACGTTAAGATATAGAGTTGAGTCCTACATATTAGGAGATAACATTTAGAGAAATTTGTCAAAACTAACCCACAACTTGAATTTAACCTCAAACCTATACCCAAATTTGAATCAAATGCAAAACTTACCTAAAAAGCCTTGTGAAATTACAGCCCAGTCCTTTGCGACCAAACAAAAAAACAGAAATTATTTTTACGAATATAGCTCATGTAAGTCGTCTGAGTCGTCTGAGATGTTAGAAGTCGTCTGGACAACTTCAAAGTAAGTTTTCTGGTGTAACTGATCTTAAAAATAATTTTAAAAAAAATATTTTGATAAGCGAAAAATTAAAATCATGTAATTATAAGCAATTTTAAGTGATATAAATTAAAATATAACAAAATTGAATTGTTTTCAACATAGATGAGTGTAAGTAGTGAATCATGGTATTCTTTGGTCTAGGGTTTGGCAACATATATTGTAGTATTGTATGTATTCTTAGGGTTGGATTCTGCAAAGCTTGAATATTTTTTTTGATAAATTAAATTTTTACCTATACATGTTTATTTTTGTGTATAGTAAACACTTTTGAAGTTTAATTTGATTTTATGAAGTGTTTAGTTAGTTAATTAAGTTTAAGGGTTATGTTTAGGGTCTAGACAGAAGTCGTCTGGTGAAGAAATTACTTTAAAAAATTTTAAAAAGTTATTTTTCCGCTTAAACAATTTAAACCAGACGACGTACTTGTAAGTCGTCTGGGAAGTCTTCTATTTTAGTTTCCCGCTATTCTAATTTCCCACTAAAAATATTAAAGTCTTCTGGACGACTTTCGTCTGAATCAAAAATATTTAACCTAATTAGATTTTCTTGTCTCCCTATATAAAGAAAAATTTACACATTATATCTCCTCCTCTCAAATGGCTGTAACAAAAATGTAATGGTCATCATTAAAACTCTCCAACCTCTCTCTAATCTCTTTGACTTGAAAACACCAATTTTATATGAATTTTTCAGTCTTGTTTCATGTCTTTCTTACTAATATATCTTTTTTTTTGCAGATTTTTAATCAGATGTTATCCATCTTTCACTCATTTAAAGGTAGATCTATTAATTTTATATATGTATTTTTGTGTGTTCTATAAAGGTAGATTTATCTAATCTTCTACTCATTTTCTCTGTTTTTAACCAATTTGAACGTTTTTTTATATGAAGGTTTTTCAAATCTGGATTTGATATGCAAGTTTTTCAGATCTGGAAGACTTCTGGGACGACTTACCTGTTAGTCATGTAAAATATAATGCACTAGACGACTTTCAGGAAGTATTCCAGACGACTTCCAGAAAGTATTCCAGACGACTTCCAGGAAGTCTTCCAGACGACTTCCAGGAAGTCTTCCAGACGACTTCCAGGTAAGTCGTCCAGAAGACTTCAAATAGAGTCCAAGCTTGTCTTTGTAGATGAATGATCTATAATAGTTTTGTTTGTGGTTTGTTTTGTGATTTGCATGTCTACTCTTTTAGTTGTAAATTTTTGTAAAATCAGTAATAATGTTTCCCAAGATGTAATACATGTGCTAACAATGTGTTTACACATTTACAAATCAATGAAATAATAGACTTCAGTAGCATTTTTCTTATCTTTGGATCTCTCATATGAAATAATAGACTTCAGTAGCCTAAAGCCTTGTGAAAATACACCCAACCCCTTGTGACCAAACAAAAAAACACAAAACTCTTTTTTAAGAATATAGTTTGGTAAGTCGTCTGAGTCTTCTAAGATACTGGAAGTCATCTTAGTCTTCTGAGGTACCGCTAAAAATATTTTAGTTTTCCGCTAAAAATATTGAAGTTTTCTGGACGACTTACAAGTAAGACTTACTTGCAAGTCTTCAGAATCGAAAATATTTAACCTAATTAAATTTTTTGTCTCCCTATATATAGAAAAAATTTACACATTCTCTTTTTTTCCTCTCAAATGGCTGCAACAAAAATATAATGCTTCTCATTCTAAAACTCTTCAACCTCTCTCTAATCTCTTTAAACATATAAACATCAAACTTTATATCAATTTATTATTTTTGTCTCATGTCTTTTTCACTTATTTTTCTTGTTTTTGCCGGTTTTTCATCACATGGTTCTCATCTTCCACTTATTTAAAGGTAGATCTATTAATTTTAGATATGTATTTTTTGTGTTCTATAAAGGTAGATCTATCTAATTTTCCACTCATTTTTCTGTTTTTAACTCATTTGAACGTTTTTGGATATGCAGGTTTTCAGATCTGGATTTGGATATGCAGGTTTTTCAGATCTGGAAGACTTCTGGGCTACAAGACTTCCAGACGACTTCCAGGAAGTCTTCCAGACGACTTCCAGGAAGTCTTCCAGACGACTTCCAGGAAGTCTTCTCACGGAGTCTTCTCCCGTGTCTCTCTTTCATAACAGATATGAGCGTTCTGGTAAGTTTTTATGTCTGATTTTTCTTCATTTGGTAACCTCATGTTGCATAAAGTTCATACCTTTTTCCCAAACTAAAACTCTTCAAACCCACTATAATCTCTTTGATTTGAAAACACTAAACTTTATATGGATTTTTCATTTTTGTCTCATGTCTTTCTCACTAATATATCTTTTTGTTGCAGGATTTTAATCAGATGGTTCTCATCTTCCATTTTGATATGTACTTTGTGTGTTCTATAAAAGTATATCTATATAATTTTCCACTCATTTTCCCTGTTTTTAAGCCATTTGAACGTTTTTTGATATGATATGCATGTTTTTCAGATATGGGTTTGATATACATGTTTTTCATATATGGATCAGACTTTGGAAAACTTATAGGAAGTCTTCTCACAAGTTTTCTAAAATATAATGCGTTAGAAGACTTCCAGCAAGTCTTCCACACGACTTCAAAGAAGTCTTCCACACGACTTCCAGAAAGTCTTCGAGACGATTTCTTGGAAGTGTTCCAGACGACTTCTTGGAAATCTTCCAGACGACTTCCTGTAAGTCTTCTAACGGAGTCTTCTTCCATATTAAGTGGTGTCTAAGCTTGTCTTTGTAGAAGAATGATCAAAAATTGTTTTGTTTGTAGTATGTTTTGTAATTTGCATGTATACTCATTTAGTTGTGACTTTTTTTGTAAATTTGAAGAGATATTAATAAAAATATTTGGTAAATATGTTCATTTTCCACAATATTATCTTGCCAAAATTACTTGACATAATTGAAGTTATTGATACAACTTCAATAGCAAAACACAATAAAACAAAAAATTAATCAAATTTATTACAACTAAGGGAGAAGAAGTCTAAAGAAAACTTAGTCGAATTTACAAAATATAAAACATCACATACGTTCAAAGATAGAACACTTTAATTAGATACATAAGTAAAAAGTATATTTTATGATCTAAGAAGACACATTAAAACATGTTACTTGATATTCTTGAACTTACTTAACACTTTTGAAAATTAAATAAACATATCTTAAAATTGCATAACAAATTTACAAAAACTAACGTAGAAGACTTATGTGTAAGTGTTCTCAATTAGGTAGAAACTTTACTAAGCATGAATGTTGGTAACCTCATAAATATCACCAATTAAGTTATAAATTTCATTCAGTAGCCCCAGTATTGACTAATATACACAAATTAACAAAACAAATTTTAAAAGTCTTTATAATTTTAGAGAAAGGAAAGTTTATTAAACATTGACGCATGTGACTTCCACGGAGGTCGTCTGATAGACTTCTAATAATTCGTCCATTTAGGTTAGTTTTGCAATTGATTTTTAACCTAGACAACTTACATGGAAGTCGTCCATCTTTGTTTGTTAAAAAAAAAATTCGAGAAGATTTCTATGTAAATCGTCTAAGGAAAACATGTTAGTTTTGCATTTGACTGGATTGTATCAGAAATTTGACTTTTCCTGGATGACTTACACATAAATCGTCTAGTAGAAAATTAAAAAAAATTAATATTTTGTTATACCTAGACGACTTCCACATAAGTCGTCATAGGTTAGTTTTGAAATTGAAAAATAAAATAAAAAATATTTTTTTTAAGACGACTTACACGAAAGTCGTCCATCCGACAACTTACATGGAAGTCGTCCAAGATAAGCAAGGTTTGACCACAATCTCAGAATAAAATCATGGACGGCTTTCGTGTAAGTCGTCTAAACAAAAATAATATTTTTTTATTTTTCAATTGCAAAACTAACATGGGACGACTTACATTGAATTCGTCTAGGTATAACAAAATATTGATTTTTTTTTTAATTTTCTACTAGACGACTTACATGGAAAAGTCAAATTTCTGACACAATCCGGTCAAATGCAAATCTAACTCGTTTACCTTAGACGATTTACATGGAACTCGTCTCGAATTTTTTTTTAACAAACAAAGATAGACGAATTCTATGTAAGTCGTCTAGAAAAAACTCATTTAAAAGTCAATTGCAAAACTAACATCTACATTGACCAGAAGGCTTCCATGTAAATCGTTTACACCCAGACGACTTACCCGGAAGTCATCTGGATGAACAGATCTTGAAAAAAAACTAATTTCATAGTTTCAACCAATGAGATAACTTGTTTAGCACACAAAAGTTTTTTCCAAGCATCCAGAATCTCAAACAAAAGTGACCCATCAAGAATCATGAGCTTCAATGGCTCTATGAACCATAAAAAAATTAGAATCAAAATCTTGGGTTTTTTTTTATGAATATGAAGAGAAAGTGAAAGAAATATTGTTTTTAATTCATAAGAATTGAGAAAGAATGAATGTAAATCGATTTGAGGTGCATTAACAGTTTCAAATTGGTTTTTCATGGTGGTTGATGTATTGATGGCAATAATACTCTTGTAAATACTTGAAAATGATGAGGTTGAGAGAGTAAAAATACCATTTTCAAAAACAAAAAAAACAATGTTATTTTCGTGAATAATATGAACTTCTCGGGTGAATAAGACAAAAGAAAAATATATATCCAAAAAAGAACATGAGTTAATTTTAGGTTTAACTTTGTGTTTTGAGTCATGCAAAAAGCCTAATTTTTATTGTCATTCTGCGGTGAACTATATATATATCTGAAAATTTCAGTTAAATTTTGAAGATTAAGTGATCCTTCTGGATCTTGCATTTAAGTGCACTAAAGTAACTAATATTCCAGATGGATCCCCGCGATAAACAAACGAACAACACATTTAACTGATTTAAAAACGCAGTCAGTCGGTTAGATCATTTAGCTGCACTGTACGAACATCGATGTGTAAACGAACAGCACACCTGCATGTATGCCGACTTACTTATAATTTGTGGATTATATTAATTTACAATCAAACTCTACTTCCGACATGACCGTCTTCTTTCATATTCGTTGCTTTGCAGTTTGCAGCATAGTGTCTATCATATGCATTGCTATCAGATAACTATGCGACAAAGCCACACCTAAATTGCTGAAGCACGACCACTTGAAATCAACGAGACGGCAGTATTGACATAAGACTGAGAGATGCAGTAGCCTTAGCCTGTCTTCTCATGTTGCAGGGACTCCAACCGGAAGATGGACAACGCCAGCATCCTAGATTACCCAAGGAAATATATATGCAACATAAAGCTATGAAGCATTACCATCATAGATTAAAAGCTTAAAGTTTCAGTAGAAGTTAAAGAGAGAGAGTTTTGCTTACGAGAGTGTGTTAGCTACATAGAATATTGGAAGCCTCAATAAACCTGCACATTTCCAAGTTCCTCTTGGGGCAACGATAGATTTGTCAGGTCCTGACCCTGTAGCAGTTAAAACAAACTGCGTACATTCTGTTAACACTAGTTTACAAGAATATAACGACACTGAGTTAATGACTGAACGCAAAAAGTTTACCAATGGAAACAGTATGGCCATAAGCGCTCCGCTGACAAGAGGAGAGAGAAAGAAAATGGCTAACACGCCGGGGCTTCCTGAAACAAAAAAAAAAAAAAAACAAATAAAAGCCAGCTTTCAGTTTTTCAATTACACTAACGTCGCCAACGGAATAAATCAAGGAGAAAAGAAAAATCACCAAAACCAGCAAAGAATGCCCAGTTAGATTCAAAGAACTCGAGCCTTTTCACGAGAGGAATCTCCAAGAAGTTCCACTTATATCTACGATAAGAAGACGTATTTAAGTGAGTTTGAAGACACTAGGTAATTCTGTTTATTGACATAAGGTGAGAGAGAACAGAGCATACTCGTAACAGTAGTAAGCATACATCCATGAAAGAAGTAAGAAATTTAGTATCTTCCCAATGTATGGTATAACGCCAACAACATAAACCTAGTTTGCACAGCCCATTAGGTTAACATACATTCAAAGAAGGTTAACAAAGGCAAAATAATTTACCTCCATAAAGAAAAATGTCAGGAGTAATATGGAATACACCTGCTCTCCTATATCAATCATCACCCTGAAAATTAACCAAAAGGAAATTAATTGGCTTATCACCTAAAAATTGTTTCTGCTTTTTTGATTTTGAAGAAGTGATTTGGTAGACAAGTACCCTCCAAAACCAGAAGAAGGCCTTTCAGCATTTGTCATGTTCACTGACGCAGGGACGTCACATTGCCTGAATGTTTCTGCCGACCTTAACTCAGATTTTTCCATTGCCTCGAATCCATACTTTGCAACATCGTTATACCTGAAAGTTCACAGCCCAATCGAACGAACTAAACAGTCTAAAGTCTTAACAAACAAAGTTAACGGATTGCTCAGAAAAAAAATAATGGAAAGGTGAATAAATTTGTTTTCAACACGCAGTTCTCACTCCTGTGTCAACTAAGTCACATGGTAATAATAACTCCGAGATGCAAAAAATAAGAAAGCAAAGGTAAAGATGCAAGAAGGCTACCAGATGTTACTTAAGATGAAGCTGAGCATATACATAGGATAGAACCAAAATACCTGCAATGTAATAAAAATGTTCTTTCCAAGTCAGCTAATGGGAAAAAGTTGATACAACGATAAACTACACTAAATCTAAAAGGTAGCAGTAAACTTACGTAAAATAGCTGCAACAGACCACCACGTAGAAAGGCATAAGATCCATTATACGAGCAAAAGTCTTGAGACGTGACAGGAGCGCATGGATCAGGTAATATCCACTCAAGGGCAGGATTAACAAACCACTTAAAGACGCCCAAACTAAACCAATTCAAAAAAAAGAAGGTGTAAGATAAGCTTAGAGTATTGAATCTTAAGACACCATGTGAAGAACTCTCAAGTCAACATCAAAAGAATCTTGGCAAAGAGAAAAAAAAAAGAGAATCTCTTTTAATTAGGTCTCAGCCTGTCCGAATTGCAAGTTGATTGAACTCATCCCAAGATCAAATCTTTTTTTTTTCTAGATCATATGTAATCCCGAATTCAAGCCAAACTGGGTAAAGGAAAACAAAGGTTAAGTCGTTGACATTTACCTTCCTAAGAAAATCAAACCATTCAAAAGAAAACACTGCCCCGTTCGTAATAGGAGCTTTCGCGACCTAATTACCAATCAAAACAATTCGGGAGATTAGATGGAAATCTAAGTTTCTCGGGAAACAAAATCAGAGGAACCTACTTGTGACAGAGAATTACAACACGGTGGAGAGAACAAGCTTCTAGGAAACCCTCGAGCCAAAGCAGCATCACCTGCTTCAATTTTGCAGTCATCTGCTATATTATCGGCTTCGCGATTTCAAGTGTCGACGAGGGAAGATCAGGATCAGACAAGCAACTCTCTTTAGGTTTGTCTTCAAGAAATCGGGAGAAATCTTCACATATAAATTATTGCAACTAAAAAAACTTTTAAAAGTGCTGACAAAAAAAAAACTTTTAAAAATAACATTTAGTTTCAAATATATAATTTTAAATTTTGGTCACAAAATCAACACAATAATTAGGTTAGTTTCTCTTATGAGCATGACACCTCAGCACTTAAAATGGCTGTGAAATTGACATATCGTCAAATGAAAAAAGTTGAGAAGCCAATCAATTCATTTTGATAAAACAAGTCACTTTTTTGAACCGTGGTCTTCATATTCCAATCATTTCCTCCTCCTCCTCTATCTCATCTCTTCCTCCTCCTCTCCGAGCTCGTCGTCGAGTTCTTCTTCAGATGGTCTGGGCTCGTCGGCGTCGAGTTCGTCTCCAGACTCTCCGGGCTCGTCGGCATCGAGTTCTTCTCCAGCCGCATCCGGGATCGTCGGCGTCGAGTTCTTCTCCAGCCGCATCACGATTTGGACTTCTAGGGTTCTAGGAGTTCTAAGATATGAAATCGGTTCGAATCTAATTCCGTTTAAAGAATATTTTGACAGTCCTCATAACCGGTGATTTTGAGATTAGTGCTTTCTCTTCTGGTGATGAACAACACACCAAGTCAAAGATCAAGAGGCGGAAGAAGCTCTCAGGCGATGGTTCTGACGAGGAAGATAGGGGACGGAGAACAAGTAAGGAGAAGAAAAGAAGCAGAAGTAGTAGAAAGAAGCGAGGACATAGGAGGAAGAGCAGCGACATTAGTGCTTCTGGGGAAGAACGTAGCAGGTCAAAGAGCAGGAGGTGGAAGAAGCTGTCAGGCGATGGTTCTGGCACTGATCTGAAGGCGAAACTTGAAGAATCTGTGAAGGAGCCTGAGCTTGACGAAGAGGAGAAAAGAAGTTCAAAGAGATGGTTAATGAATCAAAGAAGAAGCTCTTGAAGATGAAGAAGAAGCTGAGGTGGGTCCAATGCCATTACCTAAAGCTGAAGGACACATCAGTTACGGTGGTGCGTTAAGACCCGGTGAAGGAGACGCTACAGCACAGTACGTTCAGCTAGGGAAACGTATCCCACATAGAGGAGAAGTGGGTCTTAACGCTGATGAGATTCAGAGGTTTGAGGATCTCGGGTATGTCATGAGTGGGAGTAGGCATCAAAGGATGAATGCCATTAGTATCAGGAAGGAGAACCAGGTTTACAGTGCTGAAGACAAACGTGCGTTGGCTATGTTTAACTACGAGGAGAAGGCTAAGCGCGAGGCTAAGGTGATGTCTGATCTTTCGAGGCTGGTGCAGCGCCATATGGGAGAGGAATTGGGTCCGGATCATGACCCTTTTGGTGCTGGAAAGGCTGATGGAGCTGACGACTGAATGGGTACTTATCTTATGCTATCTTTCTTGTAGACTGCTCCTTATTGCATCATAGTTACATTATTGCGTTTTTGGGTTAGAGACGAAAGATAGACTTAAAGGATCTGTTCCTGCGCAATTTGCTTCAGCTTCGTTGTTATAGATTATGGTTTGTGTGTGTTGAAGATGAAAGATTTGGATTTTTTGGGATCTACAGCTACTTATGTGCAGTTTGCTTCAGCTTTCATTGATTATGATTGTGTGTTTATATTACGACTTTAGACTTTAGGGATTGCTTGTGTAACACGTTTTATGTGATTGTGTTTCTGTTTCGTGATCCCCGCCTAATCGTTAGCTCTCTGTCATTTAATGATTCTGAATGTGAAGATTTATACAAGTTTTATGGCTTTGTAACAGGGACATACAGAAGTTGCTGCTCCGGTCTGCTTTTGATGCTTCATACTGCTTCTTTGTCTCTTAGCTATCTTTAGTTATGTTTTTTTGTTACCCTACAAACGTATGTTTCTTCATCGTCTTTTTGTGTAGTTTGTGACCGTGTTGTAGAGACGTTTTGCTATCTTGTTTTGGGTTTTAATATTGAAGGAGATATAACCATGTAATTTTTTTTTTGGCATCATATAACCATGTAATTATGTTTTGCTTATTGCGGCACTTATCGTTCAGTTTGGTTTTAAAAGCCTTCAAATGAAAAGAGAAAAAATATACTTGACGTCAAACAAACAGAAAAGCTAGAAGGTAGTAACAAAAATTCAACTTTATATACATATTTCAAATCAAAATAATAATTTAAAGTTGATTCATATCAAAAACTGATTCAAATATATATATATATATATATTTTTATTTAAAATTTAATTTTTACAAAAATATTTCAATAACCATTATTAAAATAATGTTTTCAATATATATAAAAAAATACAATGCAACACCCAATTTCATATACCAACTTAAATTATGGTTTTATATTTCACATCAATTTTTTTTGTCATCATTTCACATCAAGTTTAAAAAATATAATATATGTGATTATTTCTATGATGGTATGTATAAAATACTATTAATATATGATTATTTATATGATGGTACGTATAAAATACGATTAATTATATAATGACACATATATTATATATAATAGTGACTAAGGGTGGGTGTTCGGGTATCTATTTGGATTCGGTTCGAGTATGTTTGGTTTTCTGGTTTCCGGGATCAAATATTTTAGCCCCATCCGGATATTTCTAAATTTTAGTTCGGGTTCGGTTCGGATATTTGGGGGTTCAGTTCGGGTTCAGATAACCCATTTAAATTATTTAAAAATTTTAAAATTCATTATATACTTTAAATTTCTTAAAATCTATAAGCAAAATAATAAATTACATATAAATTTAAATAACATATGTCAGAATACCTATACTTAACATATAAATTGGTTTGGTTTAAATATTTGGATAGATAATCAATAATTAATTTAAGTATTTTGGTGTTTTGATTATAGTTTAACTATTTTAAAATTTTACTTTTGATTCTATATTTTCAAATATTTAAACCAACTTAACAATATCATATATATTCTGGATGTTTTTATATACGTTAAAACATATATTACATAGCTGCTGCATTTGGTATTTAACCAGTCATAAATATCCCACAAACGCACCAATTTCTAACCGCATAACCAATCATACAAATCACTTAAAACCGCTAGAAACCACAACCACTCTTATCCGCAAATCTAACAAAAAAGTAATGTAAAAATAATAATTACATACAATAATATTTGTCATGCTATTAAATCAAATCAAATTTCACCTATTTATTCTCTGACATTTTAGTATTTAATAACAAGTGATATAACAAATATAGAATTTTACTATATATAGGTTTAGATTGTAAATATCAGAATTAAAAACTTATAATTTATACTGATATACCTATTTATTTTTAAAATATTTTTTTAATTATAATAAATATAACAAAATATCCTGGTATCCATCATCGCCTCGCGATGAATATCCTCCGGATCCTCGGAAGAACCCCGAGCAAGTGCTACTTCTTTCCCCTTTTGCTCCCGAGTTAACCTTTGGGGCGACGACATCTCGATAATCGAAGTTCTAAAACAAAGATTAAGAGAGAGAAGGAGGGTAGAGAGAGAAAGTACCTTGACGCTGCGGAGAAAAGTGAGAAGAAGCGAGGAGGGGTGCGCTATTTATAGGGGAAGGCGAGCGCTGGGATTAAGGCGCAATCATTACGACTAATAAGGCCTAAATGGGCCTAAACCCTATTGGCGCGTGATCGACAAACGCGTCGGTTCGTTTTCTCGACCAAGAAAGCATTTGTCTCACGATCACGACGCGTGATCGACACATGCGCCGGTTCGTTTTCTCAGCCAAAAAGCGTTCGTCTCACGATCACAACGGTTTGATTCCTCGACAGCAACCGTAACCTTCCACTTCGAGAAAACATCAGTTCCAGTCATTTGCTCGGATTAAGCCTTTTGTCCTCCGAACTAAAGACACCAAATTCATCGAGGATCGACCACTCGATCTATCGATGAACTGGGGGGGGGGACTTACTGTTGGGGATGGATTGAACCCATCCACAAAGCCCATCGAACAAAAGGCCCAATCCGATAAGCTGAATAGTCGTTGGCTCGGGAGCCGATGTTTGGGGTTTCGACTCAGCTAAGGACTGCTTTTAGTCGAAACGGAGAGCTGACAGAGCGCGATCGACTTAGCGGCTCGGGGCGAGCATTCACTAGCCAGGCCCGAAAGGCCGACAAGGCCCAATCGATTTAAAGAAGATTAGGTTAAGTCGATCGCGAACAGACTATAAAAGGAGAGGAAAGCAAAGGAGAAAGGCATCGACACTTAGCTACACAAACTTAGCGGCAAGATTAGGGTTTACAATCGTCTCTCTGCTATTTGTACTTTTCTGGTTTAAGCTCTCACGAGCTCCGGCTTGCCATTACTTTCTCCACCTTTGTAACCTCGTCTCGAAATCTAATAAACGCCTCTGTTCGACCCATTTTTAGTATTGTTTACTTCATCCGAGACCAAACTCACCTTAAACAGTGGTGAAGATTTATTAATTATTTAGTGCAGTAAGTAACCGTAACAGTGTGCAACCATGTTGTAGCAATCTAGATTAAATATAACTTTGATCAAACTAACGGATTCATGTATCCATACTAAGCCTATTCCGGCTGATTTACCGCCAATTTTCTTTATATTAAATCAATTTTTTAAAGAAACAGTACTCTTTGGTTTATGAATCAAATTTAACCCGTCAAAGATTCATTAATAATCCAGAAAAAAAAGAAAATATCCATGGAAATCAAAACGATAACGACAGAGATCAAAGCTCATAATGAGTATCATAGCTAGTAGAAGTTTTTTTTTTTTTTTTGTCAAAGAGCTAGTAGAAGTTTTTTAAAAAAAAGACAAATAAGACTGATGACGGGTTTGTAGGAATATGTTTTCCCAATTACTCACGGCCACGCTTGCGTCTCTGCTGAGCGCCTTCATTCCCTGGATTATTGCCTGATGCACGTTCTTCACTAATCTTGACTCCCAAAACAGACGGGCCCGAAGACGAAGCTTCCAATCCTGTGTCAACTCCACTGTTCTCAGAGTGTGTCTGAGATACATGAAAGTGATATTTTAAAAAAGAGTCCAGTCAGTAAATATAGTGATAAGTTAAATTAGACAACCTCGCTAGCTTCAGAGATGGTGGCAACGGTGAAGGTACGGTGATTGGGAGTGAAGTTGAAAGGTGTTACACGGATCTGAAACACAAACTCCTTCCCTGATAGCTCTTCAAGACAACTTGGGAGATACTCCTCTCCACCGTTTGAAACCTGCAGCAAGCGGCCAGTAATCGCAAGTTATATTGACCTACACTAAATGCGTACAGAAACCAAAATGGTTCCAGGGAAGAAGGAGATACCTCATCCAGGGCAAGCACAGCAGCTTCCTGTTTGGTGAGCTTGTTCATCTCCTTATCGAAGACAACAAACGTTGTGCTATCTTTGCCGTCATCAACAGCAAGCTCAACGCGGAACCTTACGTTGAGTAATGGACAGGTAAATGGATATTTACATGAAACCGCTTAACCAAATGTTAAAGACTACACAAAGTTACCTAACAACACCAGTCACGTCAGAAGTTGCACATCTGCTGCAGTCCAATGACGTCCCACGTTTTTCCAATTTTTTGTGGCAACCAGTGCAGGACACAAAGAACCACCCATTTTCCTGAATGACACCAATAATCTGGGCTTTGCAGAGGAAATCAGCTTCTTGGGTCTGCCCAGAAGTAATATTTTAGTCAATTGAAAGTATAGAAAAAAGTGAATATATATATTGGAGTAAACAAAGGCAGACAACAACCTGTTCGTTAGAGTTCGAGATGAATGTGTTGAGATCCCCTATTGACACAAGCTCCTTTTTCTTGACTCTTTCAAGCGTGTCGACACATGTATAATCTTGAGGTGGTGTAGCTCCAATGCTGGATATAGCATGTTGTTATGATTAAAACGTGCTGAGATTTTGCTACTATTTAAGTTTGATTATCTTACCTGCTAACAAACTCTGCTATTTCAGAGATACTGGTGTCAAAGAAGAACCTAGTCCCTTGTGTGGAATTGAGATACAGATTCCCTGAACAGAGAATAAACTTGAGAGGAAAATATATAAAAACATTATATGGATTAGAAAGCAGATGATTCTTACCTCCAAAGAGTTTAGGATTAACTGTGGTCACCAACATCACGGACTGTGATTTATCCCCAGCTTTCAAGAGACCTCTAAAAGCTGATGCAGCCTCATCCCATAAAGACATGAACACGGTCATGTTCCTGTTATGAAAACAATAAGAATACGTTTCAACTACACATATAAACAAAACCAAACAGTTATAATTCCTACCAACAAACTACACAATTTGAGACTATAACGAAAGTTCAAGTGGACCAACAGACTACACAATTTGAGACTATAACGAAAGTTTAAGTGGAAGTATAAAACAACGTACGGTTCAATTAATAGGCGGACAACAACCCTGCTTCTGGCTGTTTGGTTCTTGAGATCGGACCCCTGCACAGATTTTATCTCACAAACAACATCTGCGAATCAGAAAATTACTTTAGCAACCAACATTATGATGAAATTCAAAGTTTCGCTGAGGAAAAAAAAAGACCTGGTAGCTCTAAACTGGTGTTCGCAAGCACTTGAAGCTGTTCGTAACGCCTAACCATAAACTTGTCCATCTTGATCACAGGGGCATCCGTTTGGACCTCAACAACACGCGTTGAAGGAATGAACCGGATGACGTACTGATGCTCAGTAATCTTATACGTGTGACCCACCCTTGCCACGTCAAAACGGTCCAATCTGACAATAGAACCGGTTTTCAAAGAGGACCGGTAATGGTTGGCCCGATTAGCTGGAATGAAACCATGAATCACTGAGTCCTGTAAGAAATAAAAGAAGATTAATAGTCTTTCATGACAACAATCCGAAAAGAAAAAAGTCAGGGTCAGAAACAATCCTTACTAATTCATCGAGGAGTAGAATTGTTATCCCCATAAACTCTCCGTTCTTGCTGACGTTGCGGGAATCCCAAAACCGGATGAGTCGACCAACAACAGATTAAGCAGATCTTCCGAGACGAAGAGAGTAAAACGTGGGGTTGCCGACGGCGGCGGCGGCAGCGGCGTTAACGACTGGAGTTGGGGATGAAGCCATTATCGTAACGGATTCAGAAACAGGATGAAAAAAGGGAGGAAAAAGTAGCGAGGAGGGCGATACCTGATTTCATGAAGAACCTATATATAGGATCTTCTGGATGCGTTAGAGGTTGACGTTTCGTCGTCCGAGGAACTTAAGACAGCCATAAAGATCGAGTTAATCCGATAAGACCGAAGAGGAATCGACCATAGGTGAAGGATCTGGAAGAAGCCGAGGGCTCGGTCTTTCTTCTTACCAAAACGCAGGAGCAACCCTTAAGCCCATTCAATAGCTATGAACAAACACGAAGCCCATTTATTTAGCCCACGGGGTCCGGAAAAAAAAAATAAGGTGGGTCCCACACGTTTGCCTACGTGTACACCTTAAGGAGCCTTGAAACTGTCCTATTATAATGTTGATTTTTATTCTCACAGGCTTTGTGAGTCGTGAGAGAGCCAAAAAAAACTGACCATGCCTACAAACTGGTCTTGGGAGATTGAGGGCAACCTGTGCATAACATACTCTTATTGGGGGTATTGCCTCTTTTGGAATATGAACGGATGCATATTGTCATTTGCGAATAACTGAATCCTTAGGAATAAGACTTTCTCGCCCACATGAATCCCTGTCAAAATATGTGCCGACATTTGAGGGAGATCATTAGCTCAAACTTCAATGCACTACAACCGCAACACCGAGCTTGAAAAATTTAGGAAATATGAGAGATTTTAAAAGTAGCGAAGGCAACAAGAGAACACCGTTGTAAGGTACCTATAACTGCAGTACAAACCTGAGATCAAAAGGTAATGCATCAAACCAAGCTTTTGGGAGAACTCCAATTTCAATGTAATTTGTAATGTGTTATTTTTCTTGAAAAGTACCTGAGGAGAAGGATATATGGTGGATCCAAGTTTCGACTTATTTCCTTAATCTACAGACAAAGGTTCTAACGACAGATATCTCAAACCAGAACCAGTTACTCCACCAACAGCATTAAAGACCAATAACCCCTTGCAAGCATGTATAGTTGTCGGCAAGATCTCTGACACTGTTAAGACAAAGGTCCACAATCTCCTTTCCAACTGCGACTATATAACTTCTAATCACCATTTGAATAATCAGTAAGAAGAAGAGAAAAATAAAATTTTCTCTCACCATTGGCGAAGTTGTTCCCAGAGTTAAGTTACTCATGATTGAAAAGCTGCTAGTAAGTCCCGGTAGACTTCATAGATGACAATGGTCTCGAGTTCAACAAAGACAGCTCCCAGAATATGGTTTCCGGCTCCATTTTTGCAGACGAAAGTGTCGAAAGCGTCAACCGTCGTATCATTGCTAAAGAACCAAAACGAAGCTATGATCAGGTTCTTGGCTCAACCAAAAAAAAACTTTGGATCCATAGAAATTTGAGAAATTTTGTACGAAAGTGAATTAAACCAATGAGTTTCATTTTGTACTTTTTCATTTTTCTTGAGGGCTTAGTCCCAAAAAGGTAAAATATGCAAGGGAAAGTGTACTCTCACTCACCGGGTGTTGTTTGTGAAATGGGAGCTAGATGTTTCCACCTCAGCGTTCTTTCCAAAAATCGAACCAAGCCTTCGATATACTGTCAAGGTCTTCCATGTTTTGGCTAGAAGTTCCTATAAATCTGAAAAATGCCAAAAATAAGGTTTTGGCTTAGAAAAAGACAGAGATTGAAAGAAAACGAATAGTTTGGTTCAACGAATCACAAATGACCAAATTACAAATCAGTAGTTTGGTATCGATAATCTCACAAACGAAATCTCTTTGCAGTAGTCGAAAGAACATGCATTTTGAATCCGCCTCCTCTCCTTATATCCAGACCAATAAGCATGCATCCTCTCGCTGTGCTCTGGGATCCCAATAATGGATGATCCTAAATAGAAGCTTCGCCTCTACCAAGCCGAGAAGAACGTAACTGAAGAACATAGCGTAGTGAATGTGGAGGATGATATTGCTGATTTGTTGGTCATGGAAGTGAAGGATTTTTTGTAGACTGTAACAGAGTGATATATATAGGGTGAAGGCAGGGAAATTCTATCGGCAAGTAGGTTTTGATTGCAGAAGCCATTAACATAGATTTGATGAAGCTTAATTATTCAGGTAGAAAGTTACACCAGAAATCCGGAGCGGCAGGAAATTTGGGGTTTCGCGAGTAGAAGAAGATGAAAGGACGTGGCTGTATAGATTTTCGGGAAATGTTTTGGGCCAGTTAAAGGCTTTTTGCAAATCCTTACTAATAAAAGGGACCTTTTGAGGCTCCATAGAGCGTCCGCATCAGCAAAAAAAACTTCTCCCAAAAGATGACACGTAGCATAAAAGATAGTTTTATACTTTAATATTACTAATTTTCGTAAATTATAAATAATATGTAAACATACAGCATAAAAATAGAAAAACTACATTAAACATATGTAAGATTACCATTTTTCACTTGAAAAAAAGACGGCTTATCTCCATAATGTAACATTACCATTTTATAAAAAAAACAAAAAACATTATATATAATTTCGAAAATAATAAATATATGTAAACATACAACATAAAAAATGGAAATACTACATTAAACATATGTAAGATTACCATTTTACATTTTTAATTTAAAAAAAAAAAATGTAAACATACAACATAAAAAATAGAAAAACTACATTAAACATATGTAAGATTACCATTTTTCACTAAGAAAAAACGGTTTATCTCCATAATCCTTACTAATAAAAGGGACCTTTTGAGGCTCCATAGAGCGTCCACATCAGCAAAAAAAACTTCTCCCAAAAGATGACACGTAGCATAAAAGATAGTTTTATACTTTAATATTACTAATTTTCGTAAATTATAAATAATATGTAAACATACAGCATAAAAATAGAAAAACTACATTAAACATATGTAAGATTACCATTTTTCACTTGAAAAAAAGACGGCTTATCTCCATAATGTAACATTACCATTTTATAAAAAAACAAAAAACATTATATATAATTTCGAAAATAATAAATATATGTAAACATACAACATAAAAAATGGAAATACTACATTAAACATATGTAAGATTACCATTTTACATTTTTAATTTAAAAAAAAATAATATGTAAACATACAACATAAAAAATAGAAATCCTTACTAATAAAAGGGACCTTTTGAGGCTCCATAGAGCGTCCACATCAGCAAAAAAAACTTCTCCCAAAAGATGACACGTAGCATAAAAGATAGTTTTATACTTTAATATTACTAATTTTCATAAATTATAAATAATATGTAAACATACAGCATAAAAATAGAAAAACTACATTAAACATATGTAAGATTACCATTTTTCACTTGAAAAAAAGACGGCTTATCTCCATAATGTAACATTACCATTTTATAAAAAAAACAAAAAACATTATATATAATTTCGAAAATAATAAATATATATAAACATACAACATAAAAAATGGAAATACTACATTAAACATATGTATGATTACCATTTTACATTTTTAATTTTTAAAAAAATAATATGTAAACATACAACATAAAAAATAGAAAAACTACATTAAACATATGTAAGATTACCATTTTTCACTAAAAAAAGACGGTTTATCTCCATAATCCTTACTAATAAAAGGGACCTTTTGAGGCTCCATAGAGCGTCCACATCAGCAAAAAAAACTTTCCCAAAAGATGACACGTAGCATAAAAGATAGTTTTATACTTTAATATTACTAATTTTCGTAAATTATAAATAATATGTAAACATACATCATAAAAATAGAAAAACTACATTAAACATATGTAAGATTACCATTTTTCACTTGAAAAAAAAGACGGCTTATCTCCATAATGTAACATTACCATTTTATAAAACAAAAAACATTATATATAATTTCGAAAATAATAAATATATGTAAACATACAACATAAAAAATGGAAATACTACATTAAACATATGTAAGATTACCATTTTACATTTTTAATTTAAAAAAAAAAAAATATGTAAACATACAACATAAAAAATAGAAAAACTACATTAAACATATGTAAGATTACCATTTTTCACTAAAAAAAGACGGTTTATCTCCATAATGTAAAATTACTATTTTGTAAAAAAAACATTATATATAATTTTGAAAATAATAAATAATATATAAACATAAAACATAAAAAAATGGAACTACTACATTAAACATATGTAATATTACCATTTTACATTTAAAAATAACAATAATATGTAAACATACAACATAAAAAAAAAATGGAAAAACTACATTAAACATATGTAAGATTTCCATTTTTCACTAAAAAAGCGGCTTATCTCCATAATGTAACATTACCATTTTATAAAAAAAGAAAAAAAACATAAATATAACTATTTGACTATTTGTCCAAGTTCTTCTATTAAACATTGCCGTTTTACATTAAAAATGTAAAAATACATTAAGATTTAAACATCTATCTTAAAATATAAAATATAGATATTAACTAAATATAAAGTATAAGAAAGAGAAAATACTCAATATATAGAAAATAAATAATAAATAAATCCTTACTAATAAAAGGAACCTTTTGAGGCTCCATAGAGCGTCCACATCAGCAAAAAAAAAACTTCTCTCAAAAGATGACACGTGGCATAAAATATAATTTTACACTTTAATATTACTAATTTTCGCAAATTATAAATAATATGTAAACATATATCATAAAAAATAGAAAAACTATATTAAACATAAGTAAGATTACCATTTTTCACTTGAAAAAAGATGGCTTATCTCCATAATGTAACATTACCATTTTATAAAAAAAAAACATTATATATAATTTCGAAAATAATAAATATATGTAAACATACAACATAAAAAATGGAAATACTACATTAAACATATGTAAGATTACCATTTTACATTTTTAATTTAAAAAAAAAAAAATATGTAAACATACAACATAAAAAATAGAAAAACTACATTAAACATATGTAAGATTACCATTTTTCACTAAAAAAAGACGGTTTATCTCCATAATGTAAAATTACTATTTTGTAAAAAAAACATTATATATAATTTCGAAAAGAATAAATAATATATAAACATACAACATAAAAAAAATGAAAATACTACATTAAACATATGTAATATTACCATTTTACATTTAAAAATAACAATAATATGTAAACATACAACATAAAAAAAATAGAAAAACTACATTAAACATATGTAAGATTTCCATTTTTCACTAAAAAAAAGCGGCTTATCTCCATAATGTAACATTACCATTTTATAAAAAAAGAAAAAAAACATAAATATAACTATTTGACTATTTGTCCAACTTCTTCTATTAAACATTGCCGTTTTACATTAAAAATGTAAAAATACATTAAGATTTAAACATCTATCTTAAAATATAAAATATAGATATTAACTAAATATAAAGTATAAGAAAGAGAAAATACTCAATATATAGAAAAATAAATAATAAGTAAATTTTATAAATATATAAATATACGAATTATATATACAATAATAAGTACATGCACAATTTTTAAAAAATGGAAAGAGTACATTAAATATTAAACATCAATCTTAAAATGTAAAATAAAGATATTAAGTAAATAGAAAGTATAAGAAAAAAAATACACAACTTAAAAACAATGGAAAAAGTATATTAAGATTTAAACATCTATCTTCAAATATAAAATATAGATATTACGCAAATAGAAAGTATAAGAAAAGGAAATACACAATTTAAAAAATGGAAAAAGTACATTAGTATTTAAACATCTATCTTAAAATGTAAATCTATCTTAAATTATAAAATTATTAGTAAATAGAAAGTATAAGAAATAGAAATACACAATATAAAGAAAAATAAATAATAAGTAAATATATAATATAAGAAAATACCCAATTTAAAAATGGAAAATTACATTAAGATTTAAAAATATATCTTAAAATTTAAAATATAGATATTACGTAAATAGAAAGTATAACAAATGGAAATATACAATTTAAAAAAAAAGGAAAACCTACATTAAGATTTAAACATCTATCTTAAAATGTAAAATAGAGATATTAAGTAAATAAAAAGTACAAGAAATGGAAATACATATACAGGAAAATAAATAATAATTAAATAATATAAATATATAATATATGAATTATATCTATAATAATAAGTAAATACACAATTTTTTAAAAAAATGGAAAAAGTTCATTAAGCATTAAACATCTATCTTAAAATGTAAAATATATGATAAAAGTAAATACACAATTTAAAAAAAGGAAAAAGTACATTAAGATTTAAATATCTATTTTAAAATATAAAATATAGATATTACGTAAATAAAAAATATAAGAAATGGAAATAAACATTTTAAAAATGGAAAAAGTACATTAAGATTTAAACATCGATCTTAAAATGTACATCTATCTTAAAATGGTAGTAAATTATATAAAAATGAAAATACCTCATTAAACAAAAAAAAATTAAAAATGTATAGTTTTACATCAAGAAAGTCCCTATAAAACTCATTATTCCATCAACCTCACACTATCAAGGAAAACTTCAAAGCACTCGAGCAAAAAAATGGTTCTACCATCAACTCTTGCCGTCCGAAAAACCTTTAATGACCTTGAAAGAGATTTTTTATAACAACAAACTTTTTGTTAGGTGGATTCATTGTTGGGAAACCCGCAACTTTCAAAAACCAAACTTATTCATGGGAATTGAATTGCTTTTCATAGACTCAAAGGTATTCTTACAAATTTAAATTAATCTAATCCATAATTTTATTGTTAATATTCGTACTAGCTCTTTCATGATCAAACCATTACAGTTAATAATCATTCAAGCGTTTATCCCGAAACACTTTCTTCCTCGCTGAATCAGGTATTGGTTCATGTTGGTTTAGTATTGTTTTTGGTTTATTAACCGGTTTAGGATGGTCCTATTGTAAATATAATTTAAGTTGGTTTAGCATATATTATGCTTAAAATAACTTAAATTAAATAATAGTAATATTATGCTTAAAATATAATTTTAGAGAGTTTTCAAATATAGTTTACAGAACATATAGGGGATGAATTTAATTTATTAAATTCGTTTATTACTTAAAACTAAGTTTTTTAAAAAACATACTGAGTTATAAATATGAGTACAACATGAAGACAAAAATATAAATATTTGATTTTCAAGATAAGAAATTCAGCTTTTATTCAGTTACTCAATATATAATATCTTAAATTTTTTTTTAAATATACATAATTTATATATATAGATTAATCTTCCAAACTTAAACTAATATATTATATATGAATAATGTTTTTAAATAAAAATAATTTCTGATTTAAAAAAAAATAAAAACAACAAATGGTTATTTTCAAATAATGGATGTAATTTACATTATACTATCATTTAACAAGTATTAGATACTTTTTGATATATCATTATTTTCTATTTCCGGACAACAATAAATTGTTAAACATCAATATCATCTAGGTTAAGTATACGAACAACACAAATTCAAACATCACAAAAAATATTTACATAAACATTATAATACAATAATTTAATCAAAAAATACAATTAAAAAACAATATTCAAAAGAATAGTTATATACTTAATATTTGAAAATCAAAGATATTTTGCTAAAATTTTACTTACCTGGCCAAGGAGATCGTCCATCTTTTTACGGATCGATAGATTGTTGAGCATGTGGTCGAACCGAAAATACTCTGCAGTTTAATTAAATATCTAAAACATTTATTCAAATACTCAACAGATAGTTTTGCTAAATATGATAACTAGATAGCCAACAAAATTACAAAAAATATTTAAACAGTAAAAAATATGTTACTTTAACGTGTTAAAATTAAAAAAAAAATTTTAATTATGACATGCATCTTAACATTTATATAAATATATATCATAAACTAAATATAAATAATTTAACAACTTAAATTAAAAAAAAATAAAAATCCCGGACGTAGCCCGGGTTAATCCCTAGTCTTTATATATAAAAAAGGGTTTTCTCCCTCCTGGTGAAGTCACATAGGCAGACAGGTCAGAAAGTCAGTGATTTTGGGCGCGCCACGTGTCCTCATTCTGCGATTCTGCGTTTCATTAATATAGTTGTGCACACCATTTGGGCTTTTAGTTTTGATGGACTTCGTTTTTACTTTGGACTTCTGTGAGGGTTAGACCGTGTTCTTCTTCGTCACCTCTCCAGTTCTTCGCAAGAACTCTTTCATATTCTTCCTCAGATACAGAAACATACCAGTTACGAATAATCATATTAAAACCTCTCCATTAATCTCTCACATACGATTCATATTCAATGCGATTTCTAGATCTGCAAGGCGGTGGAGGTTCATCTATAAAAAGGTATGATTTTTTTCTTAGAGAATCAACTTCCCATTCTTCTAACGTTTCGGTCTTGCGATCTGCAGACGCGCTCCTCCTCCTCCTCTGTTCAAGTCCGGTTGCTCTGTTTATAGGAGGCCAGGAGTGACCGCCGTGGTGGAGAACTCATGTGGGAGTGGATGTACTCCTTCTCGATTCTCAGGTATCTTATTTAACTTTGCCTTTGTTCATGAACAGAGTTCTTTCACGGTGTTCTTTGGTGTTTCTCAACTCTCTTTTTTTTAGAACTGTGTTGCTCAACCTAGCGATCTCAATAAATCCCTTAGGGTTTGCTATTTAGGCCTATGAAAATTTATGTTATAGGATTTGCGTAATGTTTGAGAGGATTAGACTAATACATTCAACATAATACTGACTGAGATTATACGGCGGTGGTATGAACATATTCAGGACTTTTGCGGTGGCGACCTTCGATGGAGGTCTTCTCAGAGATTTTATCTAACTTTCCTGAAGCTTCACAGAGATCTCAAAACGTCCACAGCCATGGCGATAAACAAAGTCCACGGATTATGCGGAACCAATCATACGTTTCCTTAGATCTTTTCCTTTCCTCTTTTTTTGGTATGCTTACTTCCTCTGTATTCTTTTACTGGAATTCTCTTTGTCTTCCGGTGGTTTCATGGCAGATCCATCACTTGAGTTTAAGGTTGTTCAAAATGTTAGCTCCAAAATAATATTTGACAGGTTTTAAGTATTTTTGTCATGCATAAGATATGAGTACTGAAAGAAATAATTAATATAAGTCATCTAATAGCAACAAATCAGTTTCTAAGAGAGCTACATGTATGTACTATGTAATTCTTAATTTATTTTTCTTGGTAAATCAAGTTTCCACTCAGAAACATTATGGCTATCGCTCTAATTTTGCAGATCTGGGCGAGAGTATATGATTGGGCAATTGATGTGTCTTGGTTTTTGCAGGTGTTGAGGAATTCATACTGTTTTCTTTGTGCTTCTGAACTCTTATGTTGATCCTGAGTACAAAGACTACATAGGTAATTTGATCAACTCTCTTCTGCATTTTCAAAAGTTGCATATCAGTTGATCATGTTCTTTGATGTCATGTGCTATTATCCCTCAACATTATAGAGTTCAAAATTTAGTAGTCCAAAAAGTTCAACATATATAGAAAACATTGAAGTTTGAAATACTTTTTCATTGTGTTTAAAAGTATATATTGTTCATACCTCATGTGTATGAATGATGACATGACATCGAGTTTGACTGAGAGTGTATTACAGCGGACGTAACGCTGCGTTTGACTCCATTGGTGCAGGCTTAGCAATGCCACCAGGTGATGTAACTTTAAAGGTGTGGCTGAATAGGTTTTCTAAGCTTTAATCGCAATTCTTATCAGCCCCTCCATCATTCACCAAACAGATTTATGGGCCTACCAAAATAGACAAGCAGAAACGTTTATGCAGCTTTTTTGCCATTTCTGCTGCTCTTCGTTTACATGTATAGCCCGGTCGGAGTTGGAGAACAGAGGTAGCAGCTGCAAATACTGAAGGAAGATGAGAGCTTGACTTCTTGAATGGCATCGACCTTTATTCTCAAGTTATGTGTCCAAGTCATTTTTCTCAGTTCCACGGTAATTTCTTTACTCTTTAGTTTGGGATATACCATGCAGAGTAGCTATTTGTTTGGTGGTTTTGCTGGCTGTTTTAGATTGCTAAACTGGAAATTATGAAGCTATAGTGGAAATAATTGTTAAGGATGTTTTTTGTCTGATAAAATGATGCATATTAGTGATGGCTAAAGGATAGAAGCATTGCAAAGGAAAAGAATTCTGAGCACTGTTTTCAGTGAGATCTAAATAGTTACATTTTGAAACTAACGTAAACTTTAAAATCTTTCATCACTTTTTAGACTTTCACCCTAATGGATTCATGCCCATGATCTCAAACAATTAGGATATCTACATATATTCTAACAGATGTGTTTCTTATGTAGTTTCTAACATGTAACTAATAGTGTGATCTTTCTCTTTCTTTTTTTGAGTACTTAGTGGCCACAATCAATGATTTCCAAAGAGCTTTTATATCTAAAGAACTGTGATGCAATGTAATATTTTCCTCCATTACTCTATTCCAAAATTTATATACCTTCCTATATGAGGAGCCCCATTACTAACATCTCCAGACATTGTCACTCACTTTCTCTATAATTGTAACTTATAAGTAATTTGAGTTTGGCTCCATTTTCTTAAATCTTGGTTTTCTGGGTTAACACTACTTGACCAGTTTAACTGTATACATTTTTTCTTATAATAAGTCTCATTGTATTTGCTACAAAGAGATAGACATCACAAAAAGATAGAATCACCTAAGGCCTAAACAAAGGTTTCATGTAGTTTTGAAATAAATGGTAAAATCAATAACATTATGAACTTATTGGAGTATGTCCAAACGTGGATATATTTGTTTCGTTTGATTTTTTGTAAATGGGCCTCAGACAATAATCTAATTACAGTTGGGTCAGGGGTACATCAACGAAAGCTCAAGAGTACATCCATCTTCAACAAGTATATAATTTTTAAAATGAATGGTAAAACAATTAGTTACAAATGTTGTTAAAAAAATTGTGAACGTTAATGCTACTTATTACTTAAGTTAAAAGTTAATTTTTTTTTTTAAACTGTAAGTTAAAAGTATTTTGTCCACACTTACTGGCATAGTATTTTATCAAATATTGATAAATATATGCATTATCATTTTAATAGAAATATTTAGTGATAAGTTGAACATCATGACAAAGTTTTTCGTCATAATAGAAATACTTTTTACTGCGTAAATAAATTTTGAAATATTCATGCATTAAAATTATTTAATAATATATTAAATATTAAATTCTTTATATGACAAATTTATCGTAACATAAATATTTTTGTACTGTTTAATAAATTTTAAAACATTCATGTATATACAAATATTACATCTATTATGCTCATATGTGCAAGGGAAATTAAACCCCAAACTAAAACCTATATCTTTCAAATCTATACTACAAGGGAGGTGAATACAAATTTACCAAACACGAATATAATTTTTGCAGTTTATTAATTCTAAAAGGGTATATAATAAAGTGATATATCATAGTTGTTTGGAAATACGTAGATAAAGCAAGTATCCTCCAAGTTTCTTAGCATGATATGATTCAGAGAAATTAATCGACTACCACTGCTTTGGAATTAACTTTACCATTTGATCAAAGTATTTTATCATTGACAATCTCTGAATTATTTAAGCCAAATCACAATTCCTAAATAAACAAAAATAAATAATTATACCTATTAAAATATTCATATTTCTGCAGTAAATTACTTAGACAACTAAACTTATCAAAAATAAAATTAAATAAATGATAAAGAGCAGATGTATAACTTTGTATGTTTTGTAGAGTATTTCTATAAAAAAAAATGTAGATAATATTACGTAAATAACAGTATGTAGAGCATATATAAATATCACATTTTTAATATTAAACTATGTTAAAATTATAATGAATGAAAGGTTATTACCAATTGATCATAGTTATTATAATAATTAGATATATTCATACTATTATTTGAAAATATGTAAAATAAACAAAATTATCTAAAATCATGGAGACTGTGACAAATCAGCAAAATCACTTCTTAAATTATATATATATATATATATATGTATAAGATTCAGAAAAATAAGAACAAGTAAAATAATGTAATTATTATCAAAATAAAAATATTGTTTCATTTGAAAAATCATAATTATGTCTGGTATTATGCAATTTACTCAAGCATCTTTGATGCTCAATATTTTGATATCATATATAAGTAAATAATTCAGGAAATAATTGTTTAAACATAATATAAAACAATCAATTGAAGCAAAATAGACTCAAATATTTAGCAGAGTATTAAACATTATCATAATCTAAACATTATTGTAAATTTTCCAATACACTTACGAATAAACTTCAAATTTCTTTTTTTTTACGAAATATCAAGTGAATGGGGGGAGTTGTAAGATAGCCAAAATGTTAAGAGTCATGAACGAGACTGACAATGTGATAGTCCATTATTTTCATATCTACAACTTGAATAAACTATAGTCTATAGCTACAATCCGAAAATCCAAAACCCGAATAGATCCGAACCGAACCCGAATGGATACTCGAATGCCCACCCTTAGTAAGTGTCTCTTTCTCTATCGTTTTCATTCTTACATTTTTAATTTTCCAAAATACAAATCTACTAAATCTCCTATCTTCTTTTGTAGCAACAATGCTACTGGGACAAAGAGCACCATGATGAAATCTATCTCCAATGGAAGCTACAAACACAAGTCACTATTTGCAGTGGCGGACTCAGGTTTGATTTTAAGGGATGCATATTGGGCTATAGCCCAACATAATCAAACAATACTAAAAAGAACATATGAAGCCCTCTGAGCTATGCCACATCGGATTAGAAAATCAGCCACTAAAATTACAGCAATCCTCCGTATCATTAATGAGTTGCCTGATTTCTTAAAGACTGTGGGCCCCGCGTTCTGACCGGTTATGATTAGTCGATTAGGTTTGGTGTTCTGTCTGATTTTGGTTCTCCATGTTCGGTTAGATATTAAGTCAAACTCTGCGTTTTCTCTTTCAATAGATTAGGGTTTAATTTTTTTCGTTCTTCCAGTTTTCGATATCGCCGTCTCCGCTAATCTTTGAACGCACACACACAATTATTTCTTCTCACAACTCTTAACCTTCCCTATGTTCAAAGTATTTCTCTTAATTTCGCTAATAAATGTTATTTTCATTGAAACCAAAAATGATGACGACCTCTCTGTTTCCTTCACGTCAAACCTATAAATTGGAGAGGGTTGAGAGTTGGATCTTGACATGAAGAAATGAAGCCTCGGAGGAGACAATGGAGAAGGACAATCCTCGGGTCAATCGTCTCTTATGCCAAGAAATCCGCCAGTGAGTTATTTCATGTACATATGTGAATTCCGAGTAGATTTATTTAAAGCTTCAAAGTGCACTACTCAGGACCGCTTCTGGTCAGGTCGAAATGATAACGAAAATTGTTCTCATTTTTTAAATCATGCAAGTTTCAATTTTCTTTCACGAGTATTTTATTTGGTTTCTTCTCAAACATATGATACTAAACTTTACTAAAACCTTTCAGCGCGGATCAGCACCGGAGGGAATTCAGTTAGAAAAAGCTTAAAAATTGTAGTCGAGAAGGAAAAGCTTAAAAATCTGAAGGAGTGTTCTGACTCATGTTCGATAATATTTCATCCAGAAGGTCGGTTCCTACTTGACCCTATTTCACTTCCCATCAGACTATTCCTTCGCTTGATCAACTTTGTCAACGCCTGAACATTATAATGATGCAACTTATTAGGATAATGCTTGTGTTCTCCTTCCCAGCGAAGATCCGCATTGAACCAAGCTCGCTTATGTTCCTTAGTTTGTGCTTTTGCTGCCGCTGGATCTGTGGACACCAACTAAACTATCTTTAGCTTCTGGACTACAGTCAACCTAATGTCATAGCGGCTCCTCGAATCTATCTATATCGGTAAGTATAAAGAGCATTGAGAAAGGGCTATCTCATCTTTCTAAAAGGTAATGGAGAAACTAATCAGATGCTCTGTTCTTTCTTTCTTTTTCCCATGACAAGCGTAAAATTGGTGATGGCGATGAACTCTGCACCAAATTGAAGTTATGCTTATATTGTTTTTTGCCCCCTATACTCTAAATAATTACCATAACTAAAAATATTCTAATTCATATAAATATAAAACAAAAGTCCAGTTTGTTTTTATATCTACAATCCCATAGTGAATGGGCTTTATTTAGTTTAGCAGATCTAATCCAGTTTAAATAAAAATAGTTTTTTATTAAATAAATAGAAAATAGGGATATTTGTTTTAGAAAAATCAACTAGGTCACGTGTACTCGTCGTCGTCTTCTCAACTTCTTCTGTCGTCTTCTCAACTTCTTCTTCCCCTGCAATTTTTTTCCACCGGCTAGAATCACTCACGAAATCTCCTGTCCATGTAAGTTTCTTTTCTATTTATTTAATTAATTTATATGATTATATCTATTTTAAATGTTTGTTTGATTCTCTTTTTATTGCTTTCTGTTCCAAAATTGTCTGATGATATGCTTTAAGGTTGTGACTTGTAATGTTAATGTAGAATAATTTTAGACCCAGCCTAATATTATTATATATGATTTTGAGTTTAACGTGAAAAACTTATTAGCTAATATGATGAATTGTGTTTAGTTTAGTAACATGTTAAAAGTCTTAATGTAATTGACTTTATAATAATTTACTATTTCTACTGATTTACAGATAAATAGAGCGATATTATAACAAAATGAGTGCTTCCGATTCTAAAAGAAATTTGGATAAATTGGATAACTCTGATGATTTGGATTCTTTGGCATGGGATCCAGCTGAAAGAAAAAAGATATCGCAGTATCTTCCGAATCAAAAAGACGAAGTAAGGCTGAAATATTTAACTAGAGGTCCATGTCAACCCTATGGCCATGTTTTTCAAAATAAGAAGTTTGGAACAGCAATGAGGCGGTTTAATCCAGCTTGGTTTGAGAAGTATGGTAATTGGCTAGAGTACAGCGTCTCCAAAGATAAAGCATTCTGTTTGTGTTGCTATTTGTTCAGAGATGACATACTAAAACAAGGTGGAAATTGGGCTTTTGTGACTGAAGGTTTTTCTTGTTGGAAAAAACCCGAGGCTTTATCTGAGCATTTAGGTGGAAATAATAGCTTTCATAATATTGCTGTTAAGAGTTGTGATGATTTGATGAATCAAGGTCAGTCAATTGTGCATGCTTTTTATAAGCAAGGCGATGTGGTGAAAAATGAATATCGCATTCGGTTAAATGCTTCAGTTGATGCTTCTAGGTACTTGTTACGACAAGGATTACCTTTTCGCGGTCATGATGAAGGAAAAGATTCTGCTAATAAAGGAAACTTTGTAGAGCTTTTGAAGTATACCGGAGAATAAAATGACGCTGTACGTAAGGTTATTTTGGAGAACGCTCCAAAAAATAATCAGATGGTTTCTCAAGTGATTCAGAAAGATATTGTACATTCTTTTGCTCACGAAGTACTGAAATCTATCATGGAAGAAATCAATCATGGAGTGTTCGGTTTGATGGTCGATGAGTCTGCAGATGTTTCTAACAAAGAGAAAATGGCTGTTGTCTTTCGGTTTGTTATAAAAGTGGATTAGTTAAAGAGATATTTGTGGGAGTTACTCATGTAAAAGACACGTCTTCTTTATCTCTGAAATCTGCAGTTGATGACTTGTTTGCAAAACATGGATTGAGCCTGAAACAGTTGAGAGGGCAAGGTTATGATGGAGCAAGCAATATGAAGGGACAGTTTAATTGGCTAAGAGCATTGGTTGCTAGAGAAAATAGTTCAGCCTATTATGTACATTGTTTTGCTCATCAACTTCAGCTAGTTGTGGTGGCAGTTGCGAAAAAGAGCTTTGAAGTTAGTAATTTTTTTGACATGGTTTCGACTTTGCTGAATGTGGTTGTGGCTTCTTGCAAGAGGAAATATACACTTCTTGATATGAATCGGAAGAGGGTGGAGGAAGGGATTGACAGTGGTGACATTAACACTGGAACGGGACAAAATCAAGAGATTTCTCTTCCAAGGCCTGGAAATTCTCGTTGGGGTTCTCACTATAAAACTTTGCTGCGTCTGGTTGAGTTGTTTCCTTCAGTCATTGAAATCCTTGAAAGTGTTCAAGATGAAGGCGCTGATGACTCAAAAAGATGTCAAGCATATGGTCTTCTCAAGTATTTTCACACATTCGATTGTGTGTTCTATTTGCAGTTGATGCTGTTTATTTTGGGAGTAACTGAAGTTGTGGATTCAACTAAGATGAAGAATCAAGATATTTCAAATGAAGAATCAAGATATTTTAAATGCCGTGTCACTTGAACCGTATGAAGAATCAAGATATTTCAAATGCCGTGTCACTTGTAGATTCAACTAAACGGGAGTTGCAAACATTTCGAGAAGATGGATGGGATTTGCTAATAGGTAAAGTTTCATCATTCTGCGAAAAGAATTAAGCTACTATGCTTGTGATGGATGAAGAATTTGTGGTTTTAAGGAGGCCAAGGAAAAAAACAGGTGTAACCAATCTGCATCATTACAAGGTTAACTGTTTCTACACTGTTATGGATTTGCAACTTCAAGAGCTTAATGATCGATTTACTGAGGTAAACACTGGTTTGCTTATTTGCATGGCTTCTTTAAGTCCTGCCAATTCCTTCTGTGAGTTTGATAAGTCAAAGCTGTAGAGATTGGTTAAGTTCTATCCAGATGATTTTAGTTTTGGAGAGTGTCTATCTATGGAACACCATCTTGGAATCTACATTGACAATATAAGAAACGATGAACGGGTTAAGAATTTGAAGAATCTTGGAGATCTTTCTCGGCTGATGGTGGAAAAAAAAAGCACTTTGTACATCCTTTAGTTTATAGGCTCTTGAAGTTGGTTTTAACATTGCATGTTGCTACTGCAAGTGTTGAAAGGTGCTTTTCTGCAATGAAATTAGTGAAGACAGCAACACGCAACTGAATTGGAGACGAGTTTCTAAGTGATTGTTTAGTATGTTAAATTGAAAAGGAGTTGTTTGAATCTGTTACAAACGAAACAGTAGTGAACCGATTTCAATCCATGAGAGAGCGTAGGATCCATTTGTAAGGATTTGTACTGTTTTATGGCAATGTTTTTTATATTTTATCTAGTAGTTTTTATTTCTGCCCCTGATACATATAGTTTCCAGATCCGCCACTGGGACCAACTGCTTTGCAGCGATGTATATAGATTTGGAGTTGTTCTGTACGTGATCATCATGGGTCGTTGCACGATCAAGCAAATGAAACCTTTGGCTGAATAAACTATATCATGTAGATAGCAAAAGCTTTTGAATGATAGTTGAGTGGAATCTATGAAGCAAGTACCCTGTTTCTACGGACAGAAGAGTGGCTGATCATTGTCTGAAGGAAAAAAAAAAAGAGATACCCACCATGACCTTTGTCGTTGAAAGTCTTAGTAAAAGTTCATCGAGGAATCAAATTCGGGAGATGAAAAATTATATTGGAGAATCTACTAGAGTTGAGAGGATTACTTTTTAAGAGTAGTCGAGAATAATAATGCTTTCCCCTGTCTTATTTTTTAAATCAAAACACTAAGGTTAGTGTGAGAAAAGTTGAAGTGGTGATGCTAAGGCCATTCGCATAAATGATTTTTCAGTTAAACTCTTTTAAACACTGAGAATGTCACTTTCTAGCATTTTAAACACTGAATTTTTTTGACTAGCACTTTAAACCTTCAAAGTGACATTTTTATCATAATAAACCTCCAAAGACGTTTTCGTGTTCATAGACGACCGTCACTGTTCATTTTACAGGTCAAAATGATGACGTGTCGGTTTCTTTTAAAAAAATTAAAAAAAATACAGAAAAATCGAATGAAATTGGAAAAATTGTAAGAAATTCAAAATATTTTTTTAAATCTAAAAATTAAAAAAATTAAAAAAATAAAATTTCAAAATTAAAAATAAAATAAAATATTAAAATTCTAAAAATTAAAAAATAAAATCTAAAATTAAAATGTCAAATTTAAAAAAGAAATTTTTTCAATTTTTTTTAAAAAAATTCTAAAATAAGATCTAAATTAAAACTTCAAACTTAAAAATTAAAATTGTAAAACAAAATTGTAAATATTTAACCAAAAAATTATATTTATTTTAAAATTCTATCCAATTAAAGTGACTGTCACTTATGATGATATCAAAACTTGCCGCCATCAAAAACAATATATCAAAACTTGCTACCATCAATTTTTTTTTTATAATCCGAATATCCAGACACCTTACATAGCCCGACTAGCGCCTAAGTACACTTCGCAGAAAACATCTCGGGGTGCCGCCAATTTCACCTATGTTAATTGATGGTGACCACACGCAGGACTAATAATTCTCTCAAATATGTTATACTGAGTTTTGTCCAAAAAATATTTTCTAAGAAAGAAATGACCAAAAATGCTTCATTAAAAATGTAAAAGACTCTTATCCTCTAAATATATAAATACAAATAAATAAAGAAAAAATTCAAATTATTATTTTTTAAATATTTTAAATCTTATTTTAGAATTTTTAAAATTTTATTTTCGTTTTAAAATTTGACATTTTAATTTTAGATCTTATTTTTAAAATTTTGATTTTTTAATATTTTATTTTTATGTTTGAAATTTTAATTTTTATGTTTTTTGAATTTTACTTTTTTTTTTAATTTTGTTTTGAATTTTTAATAAAATTTTATAATTTTTTCCAATTTCATTCAAATTTTTCTGTATTTTTACGTATTTTTATTTTTTATTTATTTTTAATAATAAAAACCGACACATCATCATTTTAACCTGTAAAATGAACAGTACCGGTCACCTATGAACTTGAAAACATCGCTGGAGGTTTATTATGATAAAATGCTAGTAAAAAAACTTCAGTGTTTAAAGTGCTATAAATTGACACTCTTGGTGTTTAAAATACGATTTCCCCCATATAATTATTTTTAATATGAGTGTTTTAAAAGCCTTAAATACACATATCAAAATTTCTCAAATGATACCTTGACCCCGTTTTTTTGTCATTGAAGATATAAAATCCACATATTGTTATCCAAGACAATTGGCTTGGGATTCAAATAAATGAAAAAACAACACAACACCAGTAGGTGTTAGCAAAATAAATAAAACCTCAAATCAAAAGGAGAAAGAGGAAATAATGGAGATCCAAGCCTGCAGTAATACAATCTGGCAGGGAAAGCGGGAGCATCAAACTCACATAGTTGTCATGGTGCAGCGTGCATCAGCCTGAATTATGTTAGCCAGCCAAGTTGGTCCTCCACGGGCCACATAAGATTGAAGTCTTCCATCTTTAGTGACACTAACTGCAATCTCTTTTGCCACTCTATTAGCATTATCGTCCACAACCTCAACCTGGCATGCATGAATCTTCTTCAGCAAGGCAGATGTGTGAGCTATCACATTGGATAGGTGGTGAGCAGTATGCGGTTTCTCCAACGCTTCTAAGGCTTGTGATGACGAAATCTCCAAAATGACCTTGCTCCAGTGAAGGGAATGAAGATCTTCAGCCGCCCATCCGATTGCTTCCAGTTCAGCTTCCAGCTTGGATTGAATGCCTGTGAAGGCTCGACGGCTGTGTTCCATAGGTGTCCCCCAAAAATCACGAACAATCCATGACCCTCCACTATGCGTGTGCGTTGAAATCCATGAGGAACCAACATTGCATTTAATAAAACCTATGGGAGGTTTGCTCCACTGTTGGTTACCACCGCCAATCGGAACAGTATGGTTCATGGAATTGTCTTTGTTCTGGATCAGAAACCAAATTCTTAACTCTTCTATTGCTTTAGTAAGGATGACAGAGGAGTCAACCCTTGTTTGTTCAAAGCATAAAGCAGTTCTTGCTTTCCATAGATGCCACAATATCCAAGGAAACCTCGCTCGCGTCTCATAATCTAGCTTCTTGTCTTCACTTACCCTTATCAGATGATGGAGGTTTAATAACACAGAGTTGGATGAGAAACCTGATTGAGGCAGAGGTATCTGAGATCTCTCCCATGTCTCTTTCGCCATTTCATAGTTAAAGAGGACATGACAAATGCTTTCCTCATGTAGACCACATTGCAAGCAAGTGGTGTCCACATTTTCTTTTTCTCCGGGTTCGCATCCCACCAGAAGCGGGTCAGTGCTGATTGGATCCTCTTGGTTAGGCTTTTTGGTAGCTTGAAGCATGTCATAGAGAATGATGGCTTAGCTGCGAGGATAGACTTGAGAAGCACTAGCTTACCCGCGGCAGATAGCTGCTTGGAGCTCCAACTCGCGGCTTTTTGGCGTATCTGATCGACGATCGACGTGAACATATCTTTTTTCCTTCTTCCAAAGTGCTCCGGGAGCCCCAAATATTTGCCAACCCCTCCTTCTTTTGTGATGCCAAGGCTAGCCTTTACTCTGTCCCTGATCTCCAATGGTGTCTTTTTGGAGAAGGTGATGGCTGATTTTGTTGTGTTGATCATCTGTCCGGAGACTGATTCATACTGTTGGAGCACTTTTTTAGGGCCGCAACACATGCTGGTGACGTTTTGGTGAAGAACATAGTGTCGTCAGCGAATAAGAGGTGGTTAATTCGAGGACTTCCCCGTGCCATGCGTATCCCTGAGAGCAGCCCTCGTCTCTGAGCCACATAACATAGGCCGGAAAGGACTTCGCTACACATGATGAAGATGAAGGGGGATAGTGGATCGCCTTGTCGTATCCCGCGAGACGGGACGATCAGGCCTTGAGCTTCTAATATTTCTTTATTATCTCACATTCCTATAGTCTTATCTGCCAGAGAAGCAAAATATAAATCGAAAACATCAAAAACAAAACCCCGGGCAAGCTCGGGGCCAAGCCCCTAGTTGTAATAAAAAAAGGAAATTATACAAACAAAATGTTACTGGGTGGAGTCGAACCAGATAATGGGGTGTCAGTTGAAAGGGAAATCAACCAACTGAACTACAAACTTCTTCAGCTATTAACATACAAACACCAAAATATAAAATTAAACATGTGTCAGATGACACCCCATTCTATAACGTAGATCCGCCTCTGACCATTTGTAGTCGAATCAGCCAGAAGAAGTGAGATGAGAAGCAACCTAAATACATCAGCTAAACAGACTAGGCTATAGTTCTTGCAAATTGGTCGACACATGAAGCAAAAGCAAAGATTCAATCCCCAGCTGGATCCCGCACGTCTGCTCCACCAGGGAAGGCGATGCACAAGCACGGTGCTGGACCACAGACCTCTGTAAATATTGAGTATAACATGGTAATATTTTATATTTCTTTCTAACCGTTTTTTATTTTGACTAACTTTTCTTGCTCTTGCCTTGCAGATTATTGATGATGATTTTGAGGAACCACCACCTTGTGAGGAAGACTCTCATACGTAAAGATGGTTCGTTCATCGATGAACGTGCAGAGGCTGTGGTTCTGGAGGTTGAGGAAACCATTGAAGAGATGACACATGATGGATCTCCACTTGGCGACAGCCAAACTACCTCAACTGCTGCTACAACACATTCAAGGCGCTTTCTCCTCAACCAAGAATGCATCAAGGTAAGCTCTTCTCACTTAATTCTCATTTTGGTTAATACATATGTACTGAACTTGTGAACTTCTAAACCTGTGATAAGATAGATGTTTGTTCATAACTTGTTTATAATTTGTGTTAGATAGATGCTTTTGTGAGTTAACTTGTTTAGAACGTGTGCTAGGATATGATCTCTGTGATTTGTTGTTTGTATATTGTATCTGAATCACTACAAGAAAACTCATTTATAAAGACGGCGGTTTTCGTAGTTATTCCGTCGTAAAATAGGGTTTACAATGAATTAACTACGAAAGCCATTTCCTCGTTAAATTTATGTTGTAACGTATATTTCCTTGCTAATTCGTCGTAAATATACGAGGAAAGCTTTCGTCGTAAAGTGGGGTCAACAATTTCCTCGTAAAAGCCACATAAACTATTTCCCCATAAAAGCCACGTAAACTCTTTCCTCATAAAAGCCACGTAAACATATCCATCGTAAAGTACACGTAAATAATTTCCTCGTAAAGTACATCCAAATCATTTCCTCGTAAAGTACACATAAAGGTTTTCCTTGTAAAGTACACGTAAACAATTTCCTCGTAAAGTAGATGTTCAATTTCGTCATTATTTACATGTAAATTTACGACGAATCTGCTTGTCTTTCATGGTAAATTCCTCGGTAACAATTTTCAGTTTCCTCCTTAACTAGACGTAAATTAGCTGCGAATTTTCTTCGATTCTTTATTCTTTACAAAAACAAAAATATAATCAAATATATTTTTAAATTTATTTCAGAATTCTTAAAAATGTAAATAATATAAATCAATACGAAAATATTTTATAAATATTTAAGTTTCAAATTTATAATACAAAATAAAAAGAAGAAAAAAAAACTAAGGATTGTTGTTGTGGAGCTCGTCGAAGAACTCATGACTCCTCCCCATACTTCTTCTTCATCCTCCTCTGTGTGGGATGGCTCTGGAATGGGATTTCGTGTCTGCATATCCGCAAACATGGTCTCCAAATGAGGATTTCCAGCCGCTATAACGTCTAGAAAGCCCTCGACTGAAGTCATACGAGCTGTGAACGTAAACCGCGTCGAGTTCATCTAAGAACACAGCTGAATGACTTCATCAGCCCGTCTGACCATAAGATGATGTCGCTCTTGGGACATCGTTGACGGAACCAATCCCCAACGTACGTCCATTTTTCTTAGGGACAACCTTAAAAAAAGATTAATATTATTAAAAAAATAGATTAAATGAATAATAATAATAATAATAAAAGATTTAAAAAATTTTACATCCTCGTAAATCTGATCTACTTCAAGTGTGGATAATGTGACCGGTATTCCATCGGGAGACTGCTGGGTCAGCTGGGTTTGGCGGTCTTCAATCCGAGCAACCACCTCGTTAAAGATTTGCTCGGACCTAGGATCTACAAATTGCCCAACCTTGTTCTTGTGAGTCCTCTCGTAAAGATCCTTAAGAGACGGGAGAACTCCTGTCTCTTTGGCCTAAAAAACATTTATGAAGTTAGAATATATTAAAAAATAATAATTAATTAAAATATTTACCATAACCATACGGACACCGGCGTGGGGTTTTTGACCCGTAGTGTGAAGCATCGGCCCGTTGCCCTGCTCATCTTTCGTCTGACGGGAGGTAGAGGAACTGTTCGAGACTTTAATGGATGATGGCAGGTTCAAATAGCGGATGAGGCCATCCCACACATCTGTGGTAAGCTCAGCCCTGCTCATAACACCTTCACGATCCAATCATCCTTCCAGTTGGATACCGTGTCCAACAATAGAGCTTTCGCCTTCCCGACAAACGCTTTCTACCCTCTCGTTCACCCCTATCGACCAATGATATTTTTCTGTAAAAAGAAAAATTAGATTAATAATTAGTTTAAAAAAAATAAAAAGTCGTAATAATAAAAAATAAAGTCTATATAATTAATTAATAGTAACTTACGGTGAACATTTTGAACCACGTCTTTCTGACGTTGTCCGGCGTCAATTTCCAGTTCGGATGAGCGTCAGAAAAGTAGCCTTCGATCACCTCGGTTACGTTCCGATCGACAGAACCGTCAACCCCAAACCTGAAAAAAACAAAAAAAGTATTAAAATTACTTATTTTTGTTATAAAAAAACTGCACAATAAAAATGTAACATACCACAAAGTTCCATCCGGTCAGTCGGGGACTAAGGCAGGTAAACCTTTTCTGCCTAGCTGAGCGAGAAGGTCCTCGACGGTGTAAATAGCATAAGGAGCACTCGGCGGCACAAACAAATCGGGATGAATCTCGGCCGCCATCGGTGGAGGTGCCTCCTCTGGAACATGATCATGATGTGTGGGTGGCGTATCAAACCGAGGAACCGGTGGCGGAACATACGGAGGAACCGGTGGAGGAACATACGGAGGAACCAGTGGTGCACCAAATGAAGGCGACTGAGAGACTCACTGATAAGACTGAGAGTCGGGGACAGTCTCCGGAAACGAAGAATCAGGAGTTGAAGAAGATGATGCGCCTGTACGACTACCAGGCTCACCAAACATCTCTCTGTAATGCGGTGTAAGCTTGTTCTTTCGAACCATCTGAAAAAAATGATTAATTGTCATTATTAGCCATATAAAACATATAAATAGATTATTAATTAACATTTAAAAATCATCATCCTATATTATCAACAAATTCCATAAACCTATCTACAAATTACCTACACTAACCACCTAATCAACACTAATTATTAAACTAACCACCTAAGCTAAATTAGAGAGGAAGTAGAGAGGAGTACCTTGCTATGAGTAGGAGAGGAAATGACTACGAAATGAGAAGTGATTTGGTTAGAGTATATATAGAGACTTATATTTTGTCGTAAAACCCTCGTAAATTTACGAGGAATTAGCAAAGCCCGGGTTTTCTTTTTTATGTTTCGTCGTAAAGCCCACGTAAATTTACGAGGAATTAGCAAGGCCCGTGTTTTTCTTTACGAGGTCTTTTCGAGGAAATACCAAGGCCCGTGTTTTCTTTTACGATGATTTTACGAGGAAGATATGTGATACCACTCAAATTACCCTAAGGAGTGTTACTCTCATCAAAAGAGGTTCAGATGTAGTACTTAGGGATCGAATCCACAAGGAGCTAGGGAACAATTAAATCTAGTGTTTATTAATTCTAAAGGTCGTAATGTTTTAGATAAAATAGCAATAGTAACTAGCGAGTAAATGATAAATGGAACTTAGGTTGGAAATGATATTAGATGCAGGGCCACTATTCAGGTGTTGGAGATTATAATTCCTATAGATGCCTAACTGTTGCATGCATGATATATTAGAGCTCATTCGCTTAACTCAGTGATCAGCTGTCGCATGTACCACTGGTTAACAGACTAGATCTTGTGTCTCACCGGTTAGATGTAGACACAAGAGAGTGTCGATCGATAGTCTATGAAGACGTCGACCGATACACTTTTGCCAACATCGATCGATTGTCAGTTGAGGACATCGACCGACGGGTTCTAGCCAGGCCTATGCGCGAGTATGAAATGCCCTACTAAGATTCTAAATTGGCGGTTAGCCCTCTCTAGCAATCCTAATATGATAGATATATTTCAGGATGGGATAACAAGGGTGCTTGAATATGCAATCCTATGATCAAGTTCTAGTTAGCTAGGCTAAAACAAGCAATGAATACAAATCTATCATGAATATCACAACAAGGCAGATCTATAGTTTGGGGCTAATCCCACAAACCTATCTAAACCATGGATCTAACAGTTGAACTACTCAGGCATAGCAAAGCAATTCATGTCAATAGATAAATAGAAACTCATAGAATATATGATAAGAAAATGAACAAGGAGTTCCAATCACAAGTGATCTTCTCTCCAAATGAAACTTGTAACAAAACTAGGTCTAGAAAAAGAAAAGCTCTCCCTGCCGTCAAACACTAAGGCAGTATATATTCTACTAGGTTAAAAACTCGTCAGGGCATTTTGGTAATTTGGCTTGGCCTTGGTCTTTAAGTCTGCTGAATCCAAAATGTCGCGTCTGGTGTCTCGACATCGATCGACGGTACTTGTGTACATCGATCGATATTAATCTTCATCTGTCGAGGCATTTCCTGATATCGATCGTCAGCACTGATACGCATCGATCGATTATTCTTCCTCTCGTCGACCTCTAAGTGGTCAGCTCGGGTGAAATGTCCTTTATGCTCCAAAATGCTCCAAAGTCGTAGCTTTACTCCGAAATGCACCTGAACCTGAAAACATACCTAGAAGAGTAGAAAACATAGATATATATATATATATTAAAATAATAATATACCATGAATAAAAATGGGTCAAATCCAAGGTATATCAACTCCCTCAGACTTACCCTTTTGGTTGTCCTCAAGCAAAACATACAGGCAGTCTCTCTGAAAGAGGTTTGAAAATATTTGGGAACTTAAGATTTTAAAACCGTAGAAATCTTTCCTCAACAATTTTGCAACCACATTTAAAAAGTCCTAATCACAGAAGCACACTATGAAATATCCTAGCTTAGCAACCATTTCTAACATAACACAACTCATCAATTCACGTCTGACATCCCCTCTACTGATTTCATTTCTTAGCATAAATATAAAGTGAATGCTTTACCTTGGGAGTATCGATCACAGGATGCAAGGATTTCAGACAGGTATCTAGAGCTGCAGGTAAAAGTTAGTTCCTAGTTTCTCTCTCTCTAAATTTCTCTCTTGAGTCAAAGTCTGCTTCCATTGCAGGATCAGTGACCAAGATTGGACAGGCTTCCATGAATCAAAACTTAATGGTGGTTGCCACCAAGTTCTGTTCACTTCTTTTTGACCTATATCCAAGAGTTCTTTGCGAAAGCGAGCCTTGAAGATTGCCGCCTCCAAGTCCCGTTTCGAACTCTTTTATTTGAGTCTTTATGAATCAAGCCTTAATGGTTTTAGCCACCAAGTCCTATTCAGACTCATCCTAATTAAACAATAGATCTTACTTATTTTTTTATTATTATTATTATTATTATTATTATTATTATTTTTTTAATATAAATGGATATACTCTATAACTAATCTAGGGTCGAAATCTAGAGAGATAAAATGTGATAAATAATCTAAACCAGGCGTTACCTTTCAGACCTATCTGAAGAATCCGATCCCATGTATACCAAGCCCCAAGACAAGCGGTTATGTCAGGTTTAGTGTTGGAAATCAGCTTTGGTTACTTCATACGGTTCAAGGCAAGTGTGTAGTTGATAGGTTGATCTGCTTTAGCATCTTTAGTGTTATCTGCAATCAGTAAATCTAAAATGTTCTAAAGATTGGTTAGATATTCATGTTTAAACCAATATAAGATTATAGTCCCTATTTTCGATAGCTAAGCATAATTTATTTGAAATTCCTTCTTACGTAAGAATAAAATAAATTATATCAGTAAATCTCCCCCCAGACTTAAATTACACTGTCCCAGTGTAACTCAGCCGGAGTTATGATGAAAAGTGTATGATGTACGAAATGTAACAAGTAGGTAAGATACATCTGACCGGATTAAATATCGATCGATGGGTAAGTGTTACATCGAACGTCGTGTGGTTGCCTATGTCGAACGATGTCGACGTCTCGTCGTCGGTCGATATCAAGTCCTCCTACTCGGTTCTCCTAAATCTGAAAGAGATAAAACGAAAGAAATTAAATGCTAGCTAATAAAACCAAAGTAAAATACCTAATAGTGGGTTGCCTCCCACTCAGCGCTTGGTTATAGTCATTTAGCTTGACTGTGGTAGTGATTGGCTATTGGGTGGAGAAGCAGCTGCTTGTTGGAAAGCAAGCATCCACGTCATCTCTGTGCATTCTGGACCAAGATGCAATGAAACTTCTTGTGGCCTCATCATTTCTTGTCCATTTGTCATCCATCTTCCCAAGTACATTGGAGATGTTCTGTAGCCTTTCTTGAATGTTGTCAATGCTGACCTGGTGCCAGCCTATGTTGTCATAGGCGTATGCTGAAAGATCTGTCAGTTCCTTTTGCATTGACTCCACTGTCTTATGTATCAGCTGCTCGCCGATTGGTATAGACTCGGCGTCGATCGATGCGATTATGTGTTCGTTGGTCGATCTCGGTGAGTTGCCGTCAATCGATTTTGCTGTTGTTCTGTCGATCAATGCTGATATCTGATGTTGAGCTGCGAGTTGCCTCTGAATGGCCTTGACTTCTTTCTGTAGCCATTCTGCGTGGTTGTCTAGTCCACTGATTTTGTTGTCGAATGGAAAGTAGATGTCATTGCAGCGTTTGTCAAGTCGTTCCTCCATGGTGTCTAGAGCAGTGTAGATCTTGGATGTGATCTTGTCAACCTCTGCTGCTGTGTAAGGAAGTAACTCCGCAGGCTTCTTGCCATCAATCCAGGGTCCTCTTAGCCTGTCGATCGATGCTGATTTTACCTGCAAAAAACTTTGATTAGTAATGTTCTCAATATCCTTTTGGGCATCAAGTAATTGACTAGACAATTTGTTTAAATCTATCATGACTGGTGATATAAAGCGGTCATGCATATCCTCGTAAGTCCTCAGCCTCTCATTCATTGCTGAGACTTTGGCGTCGAGCGATGTGAAGGTGCACATGTCGATCGATGTGGCTGGATGTTGGTCCTTCTTGCGAATGGTGTCCAGATCTTGCTGTAGTAGCTCGATTTTAGTGCTTAGCCAGTCCACGTTGTTGTTGAGAGGGCAGTAAACGTCGTTTATCCTCGTGTCGATGTATGAGACTTCCCATTCATCCCTGTGTTGTGTTGAACATCGCGGTTCTGCAAGGATCTTAGCTGTAGGAAGACTGACGTCGATCGATGTTGCACGTGGTGCGTCGATCGATGCTGAGGTCGTAGCTTCCTTCTCAAGTTGCTGACGTAAACTTTCAATTTATGTCCTCATTTCTGCCATACATCTGAAAAGCTCATTGTAGCCTATATCCAAAGGCTGATGTGTTTCATCTACCAGTGTTTTGAGCTCCTCTCCCAGTTTCTCCTGAGCTCCACAAATACCAAACACCATTTCATCGATTTCTTCTTTGGTGTAGAGTTCTGGTGCCAGTCTTGTGAGTGTGAAGGAAGTGGCATGTTCTGGAAGACAGATGTGGCTCTCTTCAAAAAGAGATGCTCTTTCCAGTATTTTCCCGATGTTGTCCTTTGTGACAGGTATCATCTCACCAGCTGCGCTTCGTGCGTGTCCACGCTCATCTCTGTAGACTCCATATTCGTCCCTTTATTCCCAAGTGAACTTTCTGGCTCCATACATGTCAAAAGTGCGGCTCCCACATTCATAACGTTTGTCGATCGACGTCGGATCATATATATTGATCGACGTTGGTGTTACCCTGGCGATCGATGTCTCTGTTATACCGTCGATCCATGCTTGCCCTTTTGGTTGGCGTGATAGATCTATGTTGATCTCTGTTGTGGTGACTCCTGCGTGGTTGTTAGGATCTGTTAGAATGACGTCTGGAGTGTCACGTTGCTGTGAGAACAGGTTGTCAGGTCCATTGGCTACTTGAAGGATGTCTGCTATGTCCTCTCTGGACACTTGTAAAATCCTTCCATCCATTGCACGTGCGTTGCCATCTGTGTCCCTGAAAATACCAAATTCATCAGGTGTTAGAAAACCGTAATCAATGTTTGCATAATTTTTCTTTTTAGAAATAGAGAGATTAGGGTTTAGAGTAGTATCGATCGATGTAGATACAGTTACATCGATCGATGGCAGAGTAGTTTCTGCAGAACTTGTGTTCTTGAGATGATTGCTCTTCATGGATTTTTTTGTTGATGTAGAAGGAAGAGTGTTCATCTTATTTGCTTGTGTGTTTGCTCTAATGTGTGTAAGTGGTTTCGGGGGTGCAAAACGATTTATATAGGTATCCAGAAACCTAGTTAGGGAGGGAATATTCTCCTGCTCCTGAATTTTCGCTGCGGCGCGAATATCGATCGATGTTACTTTTGGTGTGTCGATCGATGTGAGCGGTTGTTTTGCTGGACGAGGGTGGGTATCGACCGATGTGGAGTGCACAGCGTCGAACGATGTTGGAAACGTGTTGGTGAACTTATGTGTTTCAAGTCTTTCATCCTGCAAAGACATTTCTATTGCACGTTCTTTCCAGTAATCCTCATCGTATTCCTCGGTATGTTCCTCATGAGGTGAAGTAATTACAGTGTCTACTGCAAAACTTTCATGGAAACCACTGTCTGCCCAACTGCCTATGGAATAATCATCATGTTCTCTCCTGGTTGGAGCTTGGAAGGCAAGATGTTGGTAACAATGATTAGGTGAAGCGAAATGGTCAAGTGGGTGCATTACGTCGAGTGTCGTGTTGTTGTGGTCATCGGTCACCATTGACACATTGGAATCGATCGATGGAAAGGTTGGGGTGTCTATCGATTCCGAGTACTCTGTTTCGTACTCCGATTCATACTCTCCTCCACAATGGCATGCCCCAATGAAGCCAAGTTCTTTCCCATAATCCACAGAATTAATTACCTTTCTCTTAGGTCAGATGGGATCGTAGTGGATGTTTGGGTCTATGAGCGTTAGACACAATTTGTTTTTGTTCATGTCACATACAGCTCCTACGGTAGCTAGGAAAGATCTTCCAAGCAGAAGTGAAGAGTTCCAGTTAAGCTCGATGTCTAAGACATGAAAATCTACAGGGACAAGGGTATTACCAATCAGTACCTCCAGATCTCTTATGATGCCTCCGGATCGTTTCTCTGAAAGATCCACGAAGGTGAAGGATTTTGTTGAGGGTTCGATGGTCAAACCAAGCGTGTCTGCCATGATCCTAGGGAGGATACTAACCGATGCTCCTGTGTCACACATTGAATGGAGAAATTCAACACCCTTGACTATGCATGGTATTGCAAACTTCCCAGGATCACTCTTCTTCATCAATATGATCCTGTGTTTCATCTTTCCTCTGACTTGATGAAACATTCTCATAATGTCCTCCTCAGTTACCTTTGTTTCTCTGAAGAACATCCACAACCGGTGTGTGAAGTAAGCTTCATCAAAAGGTTTTTCGATTGGGATTCTGAGGACTCGTTTAGTGAAACCATCCATCTCCTTATCGTTAGCTTCCCTCTTAAGGTTTTTAGGAATCTTCTCCTTTCTTTTCCTTAACCTTAACCTTCAGATTCTTGTTCTTCTTGAACAGGTTCTGTTGAACTATTTAAAGGGCTGGGTTTTGGTTCAGGTGGGTTTGCTAATGGTTTAGGTGGTGGTCTGAGTGCATTGATGTAATCATTATCGATTGAGGGTAACCGCACTCGGTATGTCGACAGGCACGATGGGAGGTGTGTTGTGACGATCGACGTTGGACTCACTCTGTCGATCGATGGTTGAGTTAACCGTCGATCGATTTTTTCGTAGAAAGGGGAGGGTGGGTGAAGATGCTTAGCTGCGAATTCTTCGGGAGTTAGAATTCGAACCGCATTGCATTCAGTCGAATTGGTAGACGACATCGATCGATGACTGGAGTAATCCGTCCATCGATCTTCATCATGGTCTGTCGATCGATGTGAGTTCATCGACATCGGTCGACACCATTGGGATCCGCCGAGACTCATGGAGCTTTCGACTTCGAAATCTCCTTCCTCAAGGTTTTCATTTCTCACCACTTGCCAGAAATCATCATATATGATGGCATTTACGTGGTGTTTTCCTTTGTCGGCTCCTGCCTCTCTAGCGAAAGCTTCTTGCCTCTTAATAGTCTCGCCCGTCTAAATTACTTGGGTTTCAAGTTTTCTCACCTGAGTCCCTAAGGTCTCGATTTTGGTGTTCAGATTGTTGTAGGCAGAGTCTATCTTACCGTTGAAATCCACGATGATTTGTTGTTGTCCCAACAGTACTCGATCAAGCATTTCTTCGATCTTGCTTTCCTGAGTTTGGGGTGGTGGATTTTGATAGTAAGAGTTCGAGTAGCTCTTGCTGTTGTTGAAGGGTTTTTGAAATTGTGATCTTTGGATTCAACGTTCTTAAGGTCATAACCTTTCACCGTTTGGATTTGACCAACAACATCTGAAATTAGATGAAAAGCTTAAGTTGTTTAGTTTTTAGTTTATAATATATTCAGAAGGAATGTTAGAAGAGTTAATTAGGAAATTTGTTGGAAACATACCAGAGAGTTCTAAATTGGTGTTGGCAAGGATCTGGAGTTGTTCATAGTTGCGAACCATGAATTTTTGTGGGCTGATATGAGGACAATTGTTGATGACTGGATCAATAGTTGTTTCTTCGAGGAATCGGATTAGGAAGGTATGCTCTGTACTCTTGTACATATGTGGGCATATTCCAACTTCAAAGTGGGCAACTCTGTAGATGTCACCTTCTTGTAAGGATCGACGGTAGTGATTGGCCTGTTCAGCAGGAATGATGCCGTTGATCATAGAATCCTACAGAATTTTATGATGAGTTAAACTCAAGCACTTCTAAAGTTTAACAAAACCGATATCGATGTACAAAGCTTGTTAGGAAGATTAGTATACCTTCTCATCAAGGAAAAGCAAAGTGATTCCCTTGAATTCACCGGGGTTGCTGAAATTTGAGGAGTCCCAAAAACGGAGCAGGCGGGCATGGATAGATTGAGAAGATTTACCCAGGGGGAGTGAGGAAGAGGTTGTTGAGAATCGATAGTAGCAGAGGAAGCCATTTCGAAAGTTTGAGGAAGGAAGATATCAGAAACGGGATCAGTAGATTGATCTTCCTCTTATAATTCTCTAATTTATATAGTTTCAGTTCAACTGACGGTTTCATTGTCAGATACGGGAGATGGAAAGTTGAGGTTTGAATTGTTTGAAATGAATTTAGATTTTATTGTGGGATTTATGACGAAGATGAACGGAAGTATACGGATCGATTGGGAGATAAAGATTAAAAATTTAAAGAGTTTTGAGGCATAGAAGAAGAAGATGAAGAAGAGGAGAAGTTGAATCAACATTATAATTAAAATTTGAAAGCCTCTTATTTCTTTAAAATTACAGTTTTGGATACACATGTATTTAAATCGGGTACATAACTGTTTTTTCTAGGTTGGATCTATTAAGATTGATTTTTCGGGGTCTATGTCTATTCGGTTCGGTATTTCCAGGTCTAGTTCTGCTGTGAAAAAGAAAATTGAACCAAAAGTATTTGATAATTTTAGTTTCGGTTCCAGGTTGGATTCTTGGGGGTCAGTGCTGGGTCGGTTTTCCAGGTCCAAATGAAAAGGCCTAATCTGAGTGTTGGTTAATTATTCGAAAGGAAAAAGTTAATATAATGAGTCGTAAATTTTTTTTTGCATGAAAGTTTTGGAAATGTTGTGTGGACCTTTTCAACGTAATGGGAGTGTTTACTTTACATGCTGATAGAAATACTTATACCTATAATATTAGTGGTTGTTGGGGATGGATTGAACCCATCCACAAAGCTCATCGAACAAAAGGCCCAATCCGATAAGCTGAATAGTAGTTGGCTCGGGAGCCGATGTTTGGGGTTTCGACTCAGCTAAGGACTGCTTTTAGTCGAAACGGAGAGCAGACAGAGCGCGATCGACTTAGCGGCTCGGGGCGAGCATTCACCAGCCAGGCCCGAAAGGCCGACAAGGCCCAATCGATTATAAGAAGATTAGGTTAAGTCGATCGCGAACAGACTATAAAAGGAGAGGAAAGCAAAGGAGAAAGGCATCGACACTTAGCTACACAAACTTAGCGGCGAGATTAAGGTTTATTGTCCGTACAATCGTCTCTCTGCTATTTATACTTTTCCGGTTTAAGCTCTCACGAGCTCCGGCTTGCCATTACTTTCTCCACCTTTGTAACCTCATCTCGAAATCTAATAAACGCCTCTGTTCGACCCATTTTTAGTATTGTTTACTTCATCCGAGACCAAACTCACCTTAAACAATTGGCGCCCACCGTGGGGCAGAACAGACCCAGCGTTTCTAGACCGAAATGACCACCGGAGGTACGAACCCTGGTACCTCGGCAGAGGAGCCGGAACTCACATCTCCTCAGCCTCCTCCCCTTCTCTCGTCGGAGTTCATGAGTTCAGTCATGGCTCGACTCGCTCATCAAGAGGAAGTCCAGAAGACGACAAACGACCAGCTCGCTGCCATCGTCGCTGCTCTCAGCGCACCCACCGGCAACTCGCAACCATTCTGTCGTCACCTCTTCAACACAAACCCCCCTACTACAGCGGACGGACGGACGAACGACGAACCCAGTTGACCCTGCAGAGACCCTCGTCGCCGATGCTCTTCCGGCAGCGTCCGATCCCTCAACTGTCCGAGAGATTGCTGAGCTCAAACTAAATTTCCAACAAATGAGCTCGAGAATCCAGCAAGCAACGAGCGCAGTACCTGAGATTGATAGCGTCATCGCTTCAACATCGCGCACATCTTTCACCAAAGAACTGACGGAGGTCAAACTCCGGAAAATGGACAAGTTGCGTCTCCCAGAGTACAAACCAGGAGGTGATCCCGTCAAGCATCTGACGGCTTTCAACATCGCAGTGGCGAGAGCTAGACTTGCTCCCGAAGAAAGAGACGCGGGATATTGCCAACTTTTTGTCGAGACACTGAACGAACAAGCCCTGACTTAGTTCTCGGGACTTGAAGAAAACTCGATTAGCAGTTTCAAAGAGCTCTCCTCGGCATTCCTCAAGACTTACATCATGTTCACCAAGCGCGAAGCAACAGCCTCGAGCCTTTGGAACCTCAAGCAAACGAAGGACCAGAGTCTTCGCGACTACATGGAACAATTTAAGTTGGTCGTGTCGAGAATCAACATTCCCGATCACATCGCCGTCGATGCCCTTAGGAACAATCTTCTAGTAGAATGTAGGTTCTGAGAAGATCTCTACCGATGTCCTACCACATCACTGCAAGATTCCGTTGCTCGTTCCCACAACTTCATCCGTATGGAGGAGGACACCAAAGCCATCATGAGCAAGCACAACTCGGTGAAGCAATCAGTGCCCAAAAACGCTGCTACAGCTCACATCGAACCTCGTCAGCATGCTACCAGTGACAAAAGAACCGCAAGAACGGTCTCCTCTACGTCGTCGACGAAAACGGGAAGAAATGGAACACCTTTCATCGAGAAACAGATCCTCCGAGCGAATCCCCCCGAGCAATGGCGACGGCCGCGGTCGCCCAGGTCGATTCCGCGGCGGGTTCATCTCGGACCCCTCCAAGACTTACCAAATCGTGCAAACTTCATGGCGTCAAAGGCCACGACACTTCAGAGTGCAAAACACTTTTCGCACAGTTCCTCTCCTCGCTCGAAAGCGGCGAGATCAAGATTCCCCCTCCGAAGCCAAAAAGCGAGAACAGTTGGAGCAGGAATAAAGATAGGAAAAATCAGCGGAAAAATCAGCGAAAAAATCAGGGTAAACCACGTTAAGATGACCAAAAGCCAAAGGATGCCGAGCAGACCCCTCGTCAGGATGATGATGGCGACGCCTCAGCTGACGAAGATCAACCCGGTCAGACAAAGGATAGAAGTTATTCGCGCCCAACCAGAGCCCTCATCGGACGAAGAGAGTGACCTCGAGGAAGCTCTCGACCCGTCGGACTTACGTATGCTCCTCAAGCAAAAGACCACTCCAACGAGTAGCGAGACTCCCGGACCTTCCGATCTCCGAATCGAACTCAACGCCAAAAGAACCAAGCATGCGCTGAGCCAAGGATCTTCACCAGTATCTACAGGCGATAACCCTATCGTCGATTTATGCGATCAACTTAACGCCCGGATGGACGATCTACGTACGAAACTGGACCGCAAAAGGGCCGAGCCATCAGAGGAAAGCAAGGATCTCCGAGCTCTCCTCATCAAGAAGCAAGCAAGCGTCAGGCCACAAATCAATGTGATTATGGGAGGATCACCACCTTGCGGGGACTCAGTACGGTCTTTGAAGGATCACCGCCGACTGGTGGATAGTTCACAGCGTTGGCCACAGAGGCTTCCGAACGATCCCCCAATCTCCTTCTCGTCAGAGGACCTACTCGGAGTAAACCTCCCTCATAACGATCCCCTTCTCGTCGTCTTGGCTATCGATAAGTATGATGTTACCAAAGTGCTAATCGATACATGCAGCTCGGTCGACATCATTTTTCGCGAAACTCTCTTAAAAATGGGTATTGACTTAAAAGACGTAAAACCATCTTCCAGAACTCTCACCAGCTTCAACGGCTCCTCCGAAGTAATCCTTGGGACTATCTGTCCCTCAGTACAAGCAGAGGAAGTAACTCGGATGGTCAAATTCTCGGTGGTCAGTACCAAGGCTCCCTATCACGTGATACTAGGTATCCCATGGCTGTATTCTATGCGAGCTATTGCATCTACATACCACCAATGTGTCAAATTCCCGGGAGTGGATTGGATGGTTAAGACAGTAAGAGGAGATCAGCGAGCCGCACGAGATCTCTTGATCGCAACGGTCAAATTACAGCGCTCGCAGTCACTCGTCAACTCGGATTGCCCCCCCCCCCCCCCGATAAGTAAGGTCTGCCCACAAAAAGAAGAAGTGCTCGAAGTCCCGGTCGACGAGTCGGACCCAAGCAAAGTGCTACGAGTCGGCGCCTACTTATCAGACGAGATGCAGCGTACTATCCTGGATCGACCCTTCCATCACGACTCACGAGTTGAAAGTGGATCCAAATATCAAGCCCATTCGAAAAAAGAGACAAAAATTGGGCCCCGAGAGATCCAAAGCAGTCGTCGAGGAAGTCGAGCGCTTACTCAGCGCGGGCTCGATAACGGAAGTCTGTTACCCGGAATGGCTCGCCAATCCAGTGGTCATCAAGAAGAAGAACGGCAAGTGGCGTATGTGCGTTCACTTTACCGACCTCAACAAAGCCTGTCCAAAGGACAGCTATCCGCTTCCGAACATCGACAGACTGGTCGAGTCAACTGCCGGCAATGAAATGCTCACGTTTATGGATGCTTTCTCGGGATACAACCAGATTATGATGCATCCGGATGACCGAGAGAAGACATCATTCATAACCGATCGGGGAACCTACTGCTATAAAGTGATGCCCTTCGGGCTAAAGAATGCCGAAGCGACGTACCAGCGACTTGTCAACCGTATGTTCGCCAAGCAGCTTGGTACCACAATGGAAGTCTATATTAATGATATGCTCGTCAAGTCACTCCGAGCAGACGACCACCTGACGCACTTACGGGAGTGTTTCTACATTCTTAACACAAACAAGATGAAGTTAAACCCGACCAAGTGCACTTTTGGCGTATCATCCGAAGAATTTCTCGGCTACATAGTGACGCAGCGGGGAATTGAAGCAAACCCAAAGCAAATATCAGCTGTTCTCGATCTACCAAGCCCGAGAAACTGCCGAGAAGTCCAACGACTAACCGGCCGAATCGCAGCACTCAATCGTTTTATCTCCCGATCCACCGACAAATGCCTCCCCTTTTACGATCTCCTCCGAGGAAATAAGAAGTTCATCTGGGACGACAAGTGCGAAGAGGCTTTTAATCAGCTCAAGCACTATCTAATGACGCCCCCGATCTTGGCAAAGCCAGACATAGGCAACGTCTTATCCCTCTACATTGCGGTCTCATCCGCAGCAGTCAGCAGTGTACTAATTAAGGAGGACCGAGGAGAGCAAAGACCCGTTTTCTACATGAGTAGAAGGATGACCGGACCAGAAACCAGGTATCCGACACTCGAAAAGATGGCCCTAGCCGTCGTCGAATCAGCGAGGAAACTTCGCCCTTACTTTCAGTCACATTCGGTGGAAGTTCTTACCGACCAGCCGCTCCGAACTGTTTTGCAAAACACGAGCAGAGCTGGCCGTCTTACCAAGTGAGCGATAGAACTCGGGGAGCTTGACATCACTTACAAATGTAGAACCGCCGCTAAAGCTCAAGTCCTCGCCGATTTCCTCGTGGAATTATCTCTGGAACTTGCTCAAGATCTAGAAACCTCAGATTCAACCTGGATTCTGCATGTCGACGGTTCCTCGACAAACAAAGGTTCAGGAGCAGGAGTTCAACTTCAATCACCAACGGGGGAACTCATTCGACAATCGTTCAGCTTTGGTTTCCCGGAATTGAACAACGAGGCGGAGTACGAATCGCTCATTGCCGGCCTTTTTCTTGCAAAAGCAGTCAAAGCTAAGCGACTCAGTGCGTACTGTGACTCGCAGCTTGTCGCCAGTCAGTTCAGCGGCGATTATGACGCGCGCAACGACAGGATGGATGCTTACCTCCGAGTCGTCCAATCACTAGCTAAGGAGTTCAAATTCTTCGAACTCACGAAGGTTCCTCGCGGAGAGAATGTGTGTGCTGATGCATTGGCAGCGCTCGGAAGCAAGCTCCGCGATCAGGTCAAAAGGACTATTCCGATCCATCGGATCGAGAAACCGAGCATCGATATCTCAACGGAGGCAGCTAACTTCGTCACTACGGAGTCCGAAACAACGCCCCAATCTCTGACTGACGACGACTCCGAAATGACAGACCAAGATCAGCCGATACCAGATTGGAGAACTGAGTTCATCCAGTATCTCACCAACGGCAAGCTTCCAACTGATAAGTGGGCCGCGAGACGACTAAAAAGACGCAGCGCGCACTACGTCATCATGGAAGAGGAACTCCACCGGGTAACCGCTAGCAAGGTCCTCCTCAAATGCATGTTTGGCGAGCAAACGCGATTAGTGATGGCCGAGACTCATGAGGGAGCAGGTGGCAACCACTCCGGAGGCCGAGCACTAGCCTTAAAAATTCGAAACTTAGGATTCTTCTGGCCAACAATGAATACGGATTGCGAAGCGTATGCTCGACGGTGCGACAAATGCCAATGACATGCTCCGAGCATCCACAGCCCAACCGAGCTACTGCGAACCTCCGCAGCTCCGTATCCATTCATGCGATGGGGGATGGATATCATCGGACCAATGCCGAATTCCCGCCAACGCCGCTTCGTGTTGGTATTAACCGATTATTTCACCAAGTGGATTGAAGCCGAAGCCTTCGCGCAGGTTACCGAGAAGGAAGTTCGCGGTTTTGTTTGGAAAAACATTATCTGTCGTCACGGCCTACCTTATGAGATCGTGACTGACAATGGATCCCAGTTTATGTCCGGAAATTTCAAAGATTTCTGCAACAAGTGGGACATCCGACTAAGCCCCTCGACACCAAGGTACCCTCAGGGAAACGGACAAGCAGAGTCTTCGAATAAGATCATCATCGATGGGATCAAGAAGCGTCTCGATCTCAAAAAGGACACTGGGCCGACGAACTCGACGGCGTCCTCTGGTCACATCGGACGACCCCCGAGGAGCGACTAAATCCACCCCTTTCTCTCTCGCATACGGGATGGAAGCAATGGCTCCGGCTGAGGTCAACGTAACAAGTCTCCGCCGATCAAAGATGCCCCAGTATGTCGAGCTTAACCAAGAGATGCTGCTCGATGCCCTCGATGAACTCGAAGAGAAACGCGACCAAGCCCTTCTTCGGATCCAGAATTACCTAAACCAAATCGAAAGTTATTACAACAAGAAGGTCTGCTCGCGTCCTCTCGAACTCGGTGATCTAGTCATGCGAAAGGTCTTCGAGAACACAAAAAAGCTCAACGCCGGAAAACTCAGCGCGAATTGGGAAGGACCGTACAAAATCACTCGAGTCGTCAAACCAGGTGTATACCGACTCGAAACTTCCCACGGAGAGGCAATCCCACGAGCTTGGAACTCGATGCATCTTTGTCGCTTCTACTCATAAAATGAGTAAACTTATAAGAACGAGTAAATGATCTACGTCACCTTTTACTCGTACAAAAAAAAAAAAAACCCGAGTAGATGCACCCTATGGTCACTTTTACTCGTACAAGTAAATGACTACCAAGTCACTTTTACTTGGGCCAAAACGAACTACGAAAGGCTTGATCCTCCACGGAGGTACGCAGGCATCCCCTCTACAGGGTCCAGCCCCAACAAAAAAAAAAAAATCCTTTCTACTCATCTCGTTTCTCCCATGAGCAAAATAACGAGAGTAAAAACCAGAACACACGATGCTAGCCCCTTAATTCGTAAGCAGCGCACGAGCACTCGTCCCGATTAATCGAATGTATCCTGATCAGATATCGAACGAAGGGAAAAATTGAGTCCCGCGTCACTGATGCATCCCGCATTGACCGACTCACGGGTGAAATTTCCAGACCTTATCGCAAATCGAAGAATAACGAGTTGGCCGACCAAATTTCTCTCGATTACTGTGTAGCGTCCGGATACCTTTTCCTTGGAAATTTATTAAAATTCTTGTCTTTATTTTTTCCGACTAATCGTAAATGAGATTGGTGGGATTAAATTAACGAGCAAAGGATTATTTCAATTTCAATTAAGTCATTTATGCTCATTCATGATGCACTTAAGATAAAAATACTTAATAAAAATTCGAGTTTTAAAGGAAAGGGAAATATCCCGAGTACCGAACAACAAGACCCAACTGGGTCGATAATACAACGCGAAAAAGGAGTTCAAGGGCTTCGACAACCGAGACCGAGATAAAAAAAGAAAGAAAGTTACAACAAACAACGAGCTTCATCCATCGACGACAGGAGGATCCTTGCTGCCCGCGCTATCTCCCTCCCTGGGACCCGAGACGCGACCAAATGTTAGGATCGGCAGATCTGCGGGAACCTCTTCCGGACGACCCGCAGAAACGCCATCTTCCTTCTCAAGATCTTCAGAGGAAGATGTCGACGAACTCAAATTTTTAGACGCCTTCGCGGAAGAATCAGTCAGAACGATGGTGGGCACAGCTCCATCCTTCGGAATGACCGCGCCAGCCGACGTCTGCTTCGCAAGATCAACGTCTTGATTAGCGCACTGAGTAGAAGATCCGGCGGTTTGAGCAGGTTCCTTCATTCGATCTTCGGAGCGAGGATCTCGATCGGCGCGGGGAGTTCGGAGAGCTTTAGCGGCTTCAGAGTCGATCAAATCAACGTTCGACCCGAACGGATCGATCTGCCGCCAAATCTCGTCAATTAAGAACCGAGACTCCAACACTAGCGGAGAAAGGCGAAGATCTCCCTTTGGAATCTCCTTAACCTCTAGACGAGTTGCTGCCCGCTTATAATGCTCCTCTTGCTCGGCGAAAGTATCGATGATCTCCTGAGGGATTTCAGTTCCCGAGTCCTTGATTCGCTCGAGACATCTCCTCGTCCCGAAAGCTTGACCTTGCAGGCACCGAGCTTCATCATATTTGTCCCTTTGCTCTTCACGAAGAGAAATCCGATGAAAGCATTTTTCGGCTTTGGCAATCATAGCGATCATCACACGGATCCTCTCGTGTGTGACTTCGTACCTGCGAGATTTCCGAAGTCTATTCATCTCCTCGGTGTGCTTCAGCGATTCCGCGGCCCTCACCTTCTCCAGATCGGCCTTTTCCTTCCCCAACCTCTCCAGCACGAACTCGAGGTTCTTCATTGATTCCTTGCACATTTGCAACTCAGCTGCGTCGGCTGTCCTCGTCTCGTCGAACGCTTTCCTGAGAGCCTTTTCCCGAGTAATTGCATCGGCCTTATCTCGTACTGTAGCTCGGAGAGCTTCCTCGGTTTTCTTCCTAGCCTCTTCGCCCTCACGGACCTGCTCTCTGGCTCGTTTCAGCGCTGAGTCGTACTTCTCAACGAGAACATTCCAATCGCCATGACTCTGATCGGAGCATAACAAAAAAAATTAGGCAAAATATCCTTTTTAAAGAAAAGAAGTGATGGAGAAGAACGGACAACCACTTACTTTTACAGACGAGCAAGCGGCGTGTTGGTACTCATCCTTAAAAAGGAGATCCCCCACCGGAGGAAGCTGGTCGGGACCGCCCTTGACCAGCTACAGCAAGCGAGCGCAATCTTCCGGGTAACAGGCCAACGGAAGCTCGCGGTTAAACTCGAACCAAATTCCATCCTCCGGGGTTTCCTTGGGACGTCCGGACACATGGGTCTCGGATCCCTCTGCAATATAAGCAGGAGACTCGTCAATCAAGCGGTCTCGCCGTCCCACGGAAATTGGCGATTCCCTCAGAGCCTCCGAGATGCCCTGATCACCCGTCAAGGCTCCACGAGACCCTTCTTAGATAGTCCGCCCCTCCCGCCTCCGCAGACGTAACGCGACGGTCTTGTTCTCATCATCATCTGAGGTTCCAACCTCGGGGACAGTTTCAGGAACCAGAGCCTGAAGTTCCTCCTCACAAACAGAGGATGGTCGAGGTAAAGTGGAGTCTTTCTTCTTCGTCTTCTTCTTCTTGGGAGCGTCTTCTGCAGGCAGATCCCCGGCCTTCCTTTTCTTGCCTCCCTTCTTGGAGGAGCCACCTGCGTCGGTTTGCTCCTCCTCATTAGACTCCTTCCGAGCCCCAGCATCTTTTTTCTTCTTCTTCGAGTTTTTTCTTGGGGAAGAGCCGCCAGTGAGCGCTTGCTCGGCGGCAACGGGAACGACATCAGCAACCTCTGACCCCGAAGGACCAACCTTGCTTCCAGAAGCACCTCTCTTGGCACCTATCTTCCCGGCCATAATGAGGCTAAGATCTGGCAATTGCTTCATGGATTTGGCTCGGTTAATTTCTTTCTGTTCGGCTCGAGTGAAAAGTGACAACCTCTTGGTCGTCGACTGATTGATGTGAGGGAGTGAATCCGAGATCCAATCCTCTGCAAAAGAAAGAAACTTTTAAGTTATCGATTATTTTCTCGGAAATAGAGAAGGAAAGTAGAAGCTCACGGTTGGCAATTCGATCGATAGATCTGTGGATCTTTTCCCGAGTAAAGTTCTCCCAATGATCCTGCCTCTGCAACGCGACGGTTCGGGCACTCTCCCTCCAATCCTCGGGATAGGTGGCAAGATTCGGATGACCAACTGCAAAAAAAAAAACAACGACAAACACAAAATATCAGATGATGCAACAGTCGTCATTAAATCAGTATGCTATACCCATCTCCGCATTCCAAAGAACACGACAGCTAGATCTCGGCGGATCCTCGAACGCCGACCTATTCGACTTCACATAGAAGTACGAACGCTGCCAATCTGAGGTTTTAGTCGGATACCCGGTGACCAAGTTGTAGTTCGGGCGCATTCTCGTCGAGACTAGCCCATCATCAGAAATTGAGACCGAAGTCAATTCCTCGAATGACCTCACGCTCAACGATGTCCCCGCTTCGGCTGCGATCACCGACAGAACGACCATCAGACGAAGCGAACCGTTCATTAGCTGACTCAGAGCAACTCCCCTGCGGAATGCGTAAGCCGTGACGATTCGAGGAATCGGGAACCACAGCTTTGTGTCGTTCTGGAAGTACGACTCATAGACGCATTGATAACCTCTCGGCGGGGACCAAGGCCTCTGGTTTTCCTTCGGGATTATGAACGAAACCCTGTACGCGGTGAGATCTCGGAGAATAGCCTCTACCGACTCTATGGTGGACTTCGTCTTCTCGACGTTCGGCCAGTCCTGACCATCGACAACGGAAGGCCGCACCCGCCAGGCCTCCAATGGACTCTCCTCGGTGAAAATATTCCCCGGATAATAACTGATCGGAACGATCGAGACGTCGACTGCCTCTTGACCATCGTCGTCGCCCCGGAATTGTTCCCTTGCCTCCGAGACAAGAAGATGTTGCGCCAGATCCATATTCCTAGTATCCATCATCGCCTCGCGATGAATATCCTCCGGATCCTCGGAAGAACCCCGAGCAAGTGCTACTTCTTTCCCCTTTTGCTCCCGAGTTAACCTTTGGGGCGACGACATCTCGATAATCGAAGTTCTAAAACAAAGATTAAGAGAGAGAAGGAGGGTAGAGAGAGAAAGTACCTTGACGCTGCGGAGAAAAGTGAGAAGAAGCGAGGAGGGGTGCGCTATTTATAGGGGAAGGCGAGCGCTGGGATTAAGGCGCAATCATTACGACTAATAAGGCCTAAATGGGCCTAAACCCTATTGGCGCGTGATCGACAAACGCGTCGGTTCGTTTTCTCGACCAAGAAAGCATTTGTCTCACGATCACGACGCGTGATCGACACATGCGCCGGTTCGTTTTCTCAACCAAAAAGCGTTCGTCTCACGATCACAACGGTTTGATTCCTCGACAGCAACCGTAACCTTCCACTTCGAGAAAACATCAGTTCCAGTCATTTGCTCGGATTAAGCCTTTTGTCCTCCGAACTAAAGACACCAAATTCATCGAGGATCGACCACTCGATCTATCGATGAACTGGGGGGGGGGGGACTTACTGTTGGGGATGGATTGAACCCATCCACAAAGCCCATCGAACAAAAGGCCCAATCCGATAAGCTGAATAGTCGTTGGCTCGGGAGCCGATGTTTGGGGTTTCGACTCAGCTAAGGACTGCTTTTAGTCGAAACGGAGAGCTGACAGAGCGCGATCGACTTAGCGGCTCGGGGCGAGCATTCACCAGCCAGGCCCGAAAGGCCGACAAGGCCCAATCGATTAAAAGAAGATTAGGTTAAGTCGATCGCGAACAGACTATAAAAGGAGAGGAAAGCAAAGGAGAAAGGCATCGACACTTAGCTACACAAACTTAGCGGCAAGATTAGGGTTTACAATCGTCTCTCTGCTATTTGTACTTTTTCGGTTTAAGCTCTCACGAGCTCCGGCTTGCCATTACTTTCTCCACCTTTGTAACCTCGTCTCGAAATCTAATAAACGCCTCTGTTCGACCCATTTTTAGTATTGTTTACTTCATCCGAGACCAAACTCACCTTAAACAGTGGTGAAGATTTATTAATTATTTAGTGCAGTAAGTAACCGTAACAGTGTGCAACCATGTTGTAGCAATCTAGATTAAATATAACTTTGATCAAACTAACGGATTCATGTATCCATACTAAGCCTATTCCGGCTGATTTACCGCCAATTTTCTTTATATTAAATCAATTTTTTAAAGAAACAATACTCTTTGGTTTATGAATCAAATTTAACCCGTCAAAGATTCATTAATAATCCAGAAAAAAGAAAATATCCATGGAAATCAAAACGATAACGACAGAGATCAAAGATCATAATGAGTATCATAGCTAGTAGAAGTTTTTTTTTTTTTTTTTTTCAAAGAGCTAGTAGAAGTTTTTTTAAAAAAAAGACAAATAAGACTGATGACGGGTTTGTAGGAATATGTTTTCCCAATTACTCACGGCCACGCTTGCGTCTCTGCTGAGCGCCTTCATTCCCTGGATTATTGCCTGATGCACGTTCTTCACTAATCTTGACTCCCAAAACAGACGGGCCCGAAGACGAAGCTTCCAATCCTGTGTCAACTCCACTGTTCTCAGAGTGTGTCTGAGATACATGAAAGTGATATTTTAAAAAAGAGTCCAGTCAGTAAATATAGTGATAAGTTAAATTAGACAACCTCGCTAGCTTCAGAGATGGTGGCAACGGTGAAGGTACGGTGATTGGGAGTGAAGTTGAAAGGTGTTACACGGATCTGAAACACAAACTCCTTCCCTGCTAGCTCTTCAAGACAACTTGGGAGATACTCCTCTCCACCGTTTGAAACCTGCAGCAAGCGGCCAGTAATCGCAAGTTATATTGACCTACACTAAATGCGTACAGAAACCAAAATGGTTCCAGGGAAGATGGAGATACCTCATCCAGGGCAAGCACAGCAGCTTCCTGTTTGGTGAGCTTGTTCATCTCCTTATCGAAGACAACAAACGTTGTGCTATCTTTGCCGTCATCAAAAGCAAGCTCAACGCGGAACCTTACGTTGAGTAATGGACAGGTAAATGGATATTTACATGAAACCGCTTAACCAAATGTTAAAGACTACACAAAGTTACCTAACAACACCAGTCACGTCAGAAGTTGCACATCTGCTGCAGTCCAATGACGTCCCACGTTTTTCCAATTTTTTGTGGCAACCAGTGCAGGACACAAAGAACCACCCATTTTCCTGAATGACACCAATAATCTGGGCTTTGCAGAGGAAATCAGCTTCTTGGGTCTGCCCAGAAGTAATATTTTAGTCAATTGAAAGTATAGAAAAAAGTGAATATATATATTGGAGTAAACAAAGGCAGACAACAACCTGTTCGTTAGAGTTCGAGATGAATGTGTTGAGATCCCCTATTGACACAAGCTCCTTTTTCTTGACTCTTTCAAGCGTGTCGACACATGTATAATCTTGAGGTGGTGTAGCTCCAATGCTGGATATAGCATGTTGTTATGATTAAAACGTGCTGAGATTTTGCTACTATTTAAGTTTGATTATCTTACCTGCTAACAAACTCTGCTATTTCAGAGATACTGGTGTCAAAGAAGAACCTAGTCCCTTGTGTGGAATTGAGATACAGATTCCCTGAACAGAGAATAAACTTGAGAGGAAAATATATAAAAACATTATATGGATTAGAAAGCAGATGATTCTTACCTCCAAAGAGTTTAGGATTAACTGTGGTCACCAACATCACGGACTGTGATTTATCCCCAGCTTTCAAGAGACCTCTAAAAGCTGATGCAGCCTCATCCCATAAAGACATGAACACGGTCATGTTCCTGTTATGAAAACAATAAGAATACGTTTCAACTACACATATAAACAAAACCAAACAGTTATAATTCCTACCAACAGACTACACAATTTGAGACTATAACGAAAGTTCAAGTGGACCAACAGACTACACAATTTGAGACTATAACGAAAGTTTAAGTGGAAGTATAAAACAACATACGGTTCAATTAATAGGCGGACAACAACCCTGCTTCTGGCTGTTTGGTTCTTGAGATCGGACCCCTGCACAGATTTTATCTCACCAACAACATCTGCGAATCAGAAAATTACTTTAGCAACCAACATTATGATGAAATTCAAAGTTTCGCTGAGGAAAAAAAAGACCTGGTAGCTCTAAACTGGTGTTCGCAAGCACTTGAAGCTGTTCGTAACGCCTAACCATAAACTTGTCCATCTTGATCACAGGGGCATCCGTTTGGACCTCAACAACACGCGTTGAAGGAATGAACCGGATGACGTACTGATGCTCAGTAATCTTATACGTGTGACCCACCCTTGCCACGTCAAAACGGTCCAATCTGACAATAGAACCGGTTCTCAAAGAGGACCGGTAATGGTTGGCCCGATTAGCTGGAATGAAACCATGAATCACCGAGTCCTGTAAGAAATAAAAGAAGATTAATAGTCTTTCATGACAACAATCCGAAAAGAAAAAAGTCAGGGTCAGAAACAATCCTTACTAATTCATCGAGGAGTAGAATTGTTATCCCCATAAACTCTCCGTTCTTGCTGACGTTGCGGGAATCCCAAAACCGGATGAGTCGACCAACAACAGATTAAGCAGATCTTCCGAGACGAAGAGAGTAAAACGTGGGGTTGCCGACGGCGGGGGCGGCAGCGGCGTTAACGACTGGAGTTGGGGATGAAGCCATTATCGTAACGGATTCAGAAACAGGATGAAAAAAAGGGAGGAAAAAGTAGCGAGGAGGGCGATACCTGATTTCATGAAGAACCTATATATAGGATCTTCTGGATGCGTTAGAGGTTGACGTTTCGTCGTCCGAGGAACTTAAGACAGCCATAAAGATCGAGTTAATCCGATAAGACCGAAGAGGAATCGACCATAGGTGAAGGATCTGGAAGAAGCCGAGGGCTCGGTCTTTCTTCTTACCAAAACGCAGGAGCAACCCTTAAGCCCATTCAATAGCTATGAACAAACACGAAGCCCATTTATTTAGCCCACGGGGTCCGGAAAAAATAAATAAGGTGGGTCCCACACGTTTGCCTACGTGTACACCTTAAGGAGCCTTGAAACTGTCCTATTATAATGTTGATTTTTATTCTCACAGGCTTTGTGAGTCGTGAGAGAGCCAAAAAAAACTGACCATGCCTACAAACTGGTCTTGGGAGATTGAGGGCAACCTGTGCATAACATACTCTTATTGGGGGTATTGCCTCTTTTGGAATATGAACGGATGCATATTGTCATTTGTGAATAACTGAATCCTTAGGAATAAGACTTTCTCGCCCACATGAATCCCTGTCAAAATATGTGCCGACATTTGAGGGAGATCATTAGCTCAAACTTCAATGCACTACAACCGCAACACCGAGCTTGAAAAATTTAGGAAATATGAGAGATTTTAAAAGTAGCGAAGGCAGCAAGAGAACACCGTTGTAAGGTACCTATAACAGCAGTACAAACCTGAGATCAAAAGGTAATGCATCAAACCAAGCTTTTGGGAGAACTCCAATTTCAATGTAATTTGTAATGTGTTATTTTTCTTGAAAAGTACCTGAGGAGAAGGATATATGGTGGATCCAAGTTTCGACTTATTTCTTTAATCTACAGACAAAGGTTCTAACAACAGATATCTCAAACCAGAACCAGTTACTCCACCAACAGCATTAAAGACCAATAACCCCTTGCAAGCATGTATAGTTGTCGGCAAGATCTCTGACACTGTTAAGACAAAGGTCCACAATCTCCTTTCCAACTGCGACTATATAACTTCTAATCACCATTTGAATAATCAGTAAGAAGAAGAGAAAAATAAAATTTTCTCTCACCATTGGCGAAGTTGTTCCCAGAGTTAAGTTACTCATGATTGAAAAGCTGCTAGTAAGTCCCGGTAGACTTTATAGATGACAATGGTCTCGAGTTCAACAAAGACAGCTCCCAAAATATGGTTTCCGGCTCCATTTTTGCAGACGAAAGTGTCGAAAGCGTCAACCGTCGTATCATTGCTAAAGAACCAAAACGAAGCTATGATCAGGTTCTTGGCTCAACCAAAAAAAAAACTTTGAATCCATAGAAATTTGAGAAATTTTGTACGAAAGTGAATTAAACCAATGAGTTTCATTTTGTACTTTTTCATTTTTCTTGAGGGCTTAGTCCCAAAAAGGTAAAATATGCAAGGGAAAGTGTACTCTCACTCACCGGGTGTTGTTTGTGAAATGGGAGCTAGATGTTTCCACCTCAGCGTTCTTTCCAAAAATCGAACCAAGCCTTCGATATACTGTCAAGGTCTTCCATGTTTTGGCTAGAAGTTCCTATAAATCTGAAAAATGCCAAAAATAAGGTTTTGGCTTAGAAAAAGACAGAGATTGAAAGAAAACGAATAGTTTGGTTCAACGAATCACAAATGACCAAATTACAAATCAGTAGTTTGGTATTGATAATCTCACAAACGAAATCTCTTTGCAGTAGTCGAAAGAACATGCATTTTGAATCCGCCTCCTCTCCTTATATCCAGACCAATAAGCATGCATCCTCTCGCTGTGCTCTGGGATCCCAAAAATGGATGATCCTAAATAGAAGCTTCGCCTCTACCAAGCCGAGAAGAACGTAACTGAAGAACATAGCGTAGTGAATGTGGAGGATGATATTGCTGATTTGTTGGTCATGGAAGTGAAGGATTTTTTGTAGACTGTAACAGAGTGATATATATAGGGTGAAGGCAGGGAAATTCTATCGGCAAGTAGGTTTTGATTGCAGAAGCCATTAACATAGATTTGATGAAGCTTAATTATTCAGGTAGAAAGTTACACCAGAAATCCGGAGCGGCAGGAAATTTGGGGTTTCGCGAGTAGAAGAAGATGAAAGGACGTGGCTGTATAGATTTTCGGGAAATGTTTTGGGCCAGTTAAAGGCTTTTTGCAAATCTTTATATATAAAAAATGGTTTTCTCCCTCCTGGTGAAGTCACATAGGCAGACAGGTCAGAAAGTCAGTGATTTTGGGCGCGCCACGTGTCCTCATTCTGCGATTCTGCGTTTCATTAATATAGTTGTGCACACCATTTGGGCTTTTAGTTTTGATGGACTTCGTTTTTACTTTGGACTTCTGTGAGGGTTAGACCGTGTTCTTCTTCGTCACCTCTCCAGTTCTTCGCAAGAACTCTTTCATATTCTTCCTCAGATACAGAAACATACCAGTTACGAATAATCATATTAAAACCTCTCCATTAATCTCTCACATACGATTCATATTCAATGCGATTTCTAGATCTGCAAGGCGGTGGAGGTTCATCTATAAAAAGGTATGATTTTTTTCTTAGAGAATCAACTTCCCATTCTTCTAACGTTTCGGTCTTGCGATCTGCAGACGCGCTCCTCCTCCTCCTCTGTTCAAGTCCGGTTGCTCTGTTTATAGGAGGCCAGGAGTGACCGCCGTGGTGGAGAACTCATGTGGGAGTGGATGTACTCCTTCTCGATTCTCAGGTATCTTATTTAACTTTGCCTTTGTTCATGAACAGAGTTCTTTCACGGTGTTCTTTGGTGTTTCTCAACTCTCTTTTTTTTTAGAACTGTGTTGCTCAACCTAGCGATCTCAATAAATCCCTTAGGGTTTGCTATTTAGGCCTATGAAAATTTATGTTATAGGATTTGCGTAATGTTTGAGAGGATTAGACTAATACATTCAACATAATACTGACTGAGATTATACGGCGGTGGTATGAACATATTCAGGACTTTTGCGGTGGCGACCTTCGATGGAGGTCTTCTCAGAGATTTTATCTAACTTTCCTGAAGCTTCACAGAGATCTCAAAACGTCCACAGCCATGGCGATAAACAAAGTCCACGGATTATGCGGAGCCAATCATACGTTTCCTTAGATCTTTTCCTTTCCTCTTTTTTTGGTATGCTTACTTCCTCTGTATTCTTTTACTGGAATTCTCTTTGTCTTCCGGTGGTTTCATGGCAGATCCATTACTTGAGTTTAAGGTTGTTCAAAATGTTAGCTCCAAAATAATATTTGACAGGTTTTAAGTATTTTTGTCATGCATAAGATATGAGTACTGAAAGAAATAATTAATATAAGTCATCTAATAGCAACAAATCAGTTTCTAAGAGAGCTACATGTATGTACTATGTAATTCTTAATTTATTTTTCTTGGTAAATCAAGTTTCCACTCAGAAACATTATGGCTATCGCTCTAATTTTGCAGATCTGGGCGAGAGTATATGATTGGGCAATTGATGTGTCTTGGTTTTTGCAGGTGTTGAGGAATTCATACTGTTTTCTTTGTGCTTCTGAACTCTTATGTTGATCCTGAGTACAAAGACTACATAGGTAATTTGATCAACTCTCTTCTGCATTTTCAAAAGTTGCATATCAGTTGATCATGTTCTTTGATGTCATGTGCTATTATCCCTCAACATTATAGAGTTCAAAATTTAGTAGTCCAAAAAGTTCAACATATATAGAAAACATTGAAGTTTGAAATACTTTTCATTGTGTTTAAAAGTATATATTGTTCATACCTCATGTGTATGAATGATGACATGACATCGAGTTTGACTGAGAGTGTATTACAGCGGACGTAACGCTGCGTTTGACTCCATTGGTGCAGGCTTAGCAATGCCACCAGGTGATGTAACTTTAAAGGTGTGGCTGAATAGGTTTTCTAAGCTTTAATCGCAATTCTCATCAGCCCCTCCATCATTCACCAAACAGATTTATGGGCCTACCAAAATAGACAAGCAGAAACGTTTATGCAGCTTTTTTGCCATTTCTGCTGCTCTTCGTTTACATGTATAGCCCGGTCGGAGTTGGAGAACAGAGGTAGCAGCTGCAAATACTGAAGGAAGATGAGAGCTTGACTTCTTGAATGGCATCGACCTTGATTCTCAAGTTATGTGTCCAAGTCATTTTTCTCAGTTCCACGGTAATTTCTTTACTCTTTAGTTTGGGATATACCATGCAGAGTAGCTATTTGTTTGGTGGTTTTGCTGGCTGTTTTAGATTGCTAAACTGGAAATTATGAAGCTATAGTGGAAATAATTGTTAAGGATGTTTTTTGTCTGATAAAATGATGCATATTAGTGATGGCTAAAGGATAGAAGCATTGCAAAGGAAAAGAATTCTGAGCACTGTTTTCAGTGAGATCTAAATAGTTACATTTTGAAACTAACGTAAACTTTAAAATCTTTCATCACTTTTTAGACTTTCACCCTAATGGATTCATGCCCATGATCTCAAACAATTAGGATATCTACATATATTCTAACAGATGTGTTTCTTATGTTGTTTCTAACATGTAACTAATAGTGTGATCTTTCTCTTTCTTTTTTTGAGTACTTAGTGGCCACAATCAATGATTTCCAAAGAGCTTTTATATCTAAAGAACTGTGATGCAATGTAATATTTTCCTCCATTACTCTATTCCAAACTTTATATACCTTCCTATATGAGGAGCCCCATTACTAACATCTCCAGACATTGTCACTCACTTTCTCTATAATTGTAACTTATAAGTAATTTGAGTTTGGCTCCATTTTCTTAAATCTTGGTTTTCTGGGTTAACACTACTTGACCAGTTTAACTGTATACATTTTTTCTTATAATAAGTCTCATTGTATTTGCTACAAAGAGATAGACATCACAAAAAGATAGAATCACCTAAGGCCTAAACAAAGGTTTCATGTAGTTTTGAAATAAATGGTAAAATCAATAACATTATGAACTTATTGGAGTATGTCCAAACGTGGATATATTTGTTTCGTTTGATTTTTTGTAAATGGGCCTCAGACAATAATCTAATTACAGTTGGGTCAGGGGTACATCAACGAAAGCTCAAGAGTACATCCATCTTCAACAAGTATATAATTTTTAAAATGAATGGTAAAACAATTAGTTACAAATGTTGTTAAAAAAATTGTGAACGTTAATGCTACTTATTACTTAAGTTAAAAGTTAATTATTATTTTTTTAACTGTACGTTAAAAGTATTTTGTCCACACTAACTGGCATAGTATTTTATCAAATATTGATAAATATATGCATTATCATTTTAATAGAAATATTTAGTGATAAGTTGAACATCATGACAAAGTTTTTCGTCATAATAGAAATACTTTTTACTGCGTAAATAAATTTTGAAATATTCATGCATTAAAATTATTTAATAATATATTAAATATTAAATTCTTTATATGACAAATTTATCATAACATAAATACTTTTGTACTGTTTAATAAATTTTAAAACATTCATGTATATACAAATATTACATCTATTATGCCCATATGTGTAAGGGAAATTAAACCCCAAACTAAAACCTATATCTTTCAAATCTATACTATAAGGGAGGTGAATACAAATTTACCAAACACGAATATAATTTTTGCAGTTTATTAATTCTAAAAGGGTATATAATAAAGTGATATATCATAGTTGTTTGGAAATACGTAGATAAAGCAAGTATCCTCCAAGTTTCTTAGCATGATATGATTCAGAGAAATTAATCGACTACCACTGCTTTGGAATTAACTTTACCATTTGATCAAAGTATTTTATCATTGACAATCTCTGAATTATTTAAGCCAAATCACAATTCCTAAATAAACAAAAATAAATAATTATACTTATTAAAATATTCATATTTCTGCAGTAAATTACTTAGACAACTAAACTTATCAAAAATAAAATTAAATAAATGATAAAGAGTAGATGTATAACTTTGTATGTTTTGTAGAGTATTTCTATAAAAAAAAAAATGTAGATAATATTACGTAAATAACAGTATGTAGAGCATATATAAATATCACATTTTTAATATTAAACTATGTTAAAATTATAATGAATGAAAGGTTATTACCAATTGATCATAGTTATTATAATAATTAGATATATTCATACTATTATTTGAAAATATGTAAAATAAACAAAATTATCTAAAATCATGGAGACTGTGACAAATCAGCAAAATCACTTCTTAAATTATATATATATATATATATATATGTATAAGATTCAGAAAAATAAGAACAAGTAAAATAATGTAATTATTATCAAAATAAAAATATTGTTTCATTTGAAAAATCATAATTATGTCTGGTATTATGCAATTTACTCAAGCATCTTTGATGCTCAATATTTTGATATCATATATAAGTAAATAATTCAGGAAATAATTGTTTAAACATAATATAAAACAATCAATTGAAGCAAAATAGACTCAAATATTTAGCAGAGTATTAAACATTATCATAATCTAAACATTATTGTAAATTTTCCAATACACTTACGAATAAACTTCAAATTTCTTTTTTTTTTTACGAAATATCAAGTGAATGGGGGGAGTTGTAAGATAGCCAAAATGTTAAGAGTCATGAACGAGACTGACAATGTGATAGTCCATTATTTTCATATCTACAACTTGAATAAACTATAGTCTATAGCTACAATCCGAAAATCCAAAACCCGAATAGATCCGAACCGAACCCGAATGGATACCCGAATGCCCACCCTTAGTAAGTGTCTCTTTCTCTATCGTTTTCATTCTTACATTTTTAATTTTCCAAAATACAAATCTACTAAATCTCCTATCTTCTTTTGTAGCAACAATGCTACTGAGACAAAGAGCACCATGATGAAATCTATCTCCAATGGAAGCTACAAACACAAGTCACTATTTGCAGTGGCGGACTCAGGTTTGATTTTAAGGGATGCATATTGGGCTATAGCCCAACATAATCAAACAATACTAAAAAGAACATATGAAGCCCTCTGAGCTATGCCACATCGGATTAGAAAATCAGCCACTAAAATTACAGCAATCCTCCGTGTCATTAATGAGTTGCCTGATTTCTTAAAGACTGTGGGCCCCGCGTTCTGACCGGTTATGATTAGTCGATTAGGTTTGGTGTTCTGTCTGATTTTGGTTCTCCATGTTCGGTTAGATATTAAGTCAAACTCTGCGTTTTCTCTTTCAATAGATTAGGGTTTAATTCTTTTCGTTCTTCCAGTTTTCGATATCGCCGTCTCCGCTAATCTTTGAACGCACACACACAATGATTTCTTCTCACAACTCTTAACCTTCCCTATGTTCAAAGTATTTCTCTTAATTTCGCTAATAAATGTTATTTTCATTGAAACCAAAAATGATGACGACCTCTCTGTTTCCTTCACGTCAAACCTATAAATTGGAGAGGGTTGAGAGTTGGATCTTGACATGAAGAAATGAAGCCTCGGAGGAGACAATGGAGAAGGACAATCCTCGGGTCAATCGTCTCTTATGCCAAGAAATCCGCCAGTGAGTTATTTCATGTACATATGTGAATTCTGAGTAGATTTATTTAAAGCTTCAAAGTGCACTACTCAGGACCGCTTCTGGTCAGGTCGAAATGATAACGAAAATTGTTCTCATTTTTTAAATCATGCAAGTTTCAATTTTCTTTCACGAGTATTTTCTTTGGTTTCTTCTCAAACATATGATACTAAACTTTACTAAAACCTTTCAGCGCGGATCAGCACCGGAGGGAATTCAGTTAGAAAAAGCTTAAAAATTGTAGTCGAGAAGGAAAAGCTTAAAAATCTGAAGGAGTGTTCTGACTCATGTTCGACAATATTTCATCCAGAAGGTCGGTTCCTACTTGACCCTATTTCACTTCCCATCAGACTATTCCTTCGCTTGATCAACTTTGTCAACGCCTGAACATTATAATGATGCAACTTATTAGGATAATGCTTGTGTTCTCCTTCCCAGCGAAGATCCGCATTGAACCAAGCTCGCTTATGTTCCTTAGTTTGTGCTTTTGCTGCCGCTGGATCTGTGGACACCAACTAAACTATCTTTAGCTTCTGGACTACAGTCAACCTAATGTCATAGCGGCTCCTTGAATATATCTATATCGGTAAGTATTATGGATAGACTCACCAAGTCAGCCCATTTCCTAGCGATCAAGAAGACGGACAGTGATGATCAGTTGGCGCAGGTTTCATCAGAGAGATTGTGAGGTTACATGGAGTTCTCGTTGGTATTGTGTAGATCAGGATGCAAAATTTCACATCAACATTTTGGAGAGCCTTTCAGAAGGAACTTAGGACAAAGGTTCATATGAGTACAGCCTATCACCACAGACATGTAGTCAGTGAGAGAGGACTATTCAAAATTTTGAGGATATTCTTAAAGCTTGCATTTTATATTGGGAAGGAAGCTGCCTCTAGCAGAGTTTGCTTACAACAACAACTATCATTCGAGTATTGAGATGGCACCGTATGAGGCACTTTATGGTAGGCCTTGTCATACACCACTTTGTTCGACAGACGTGGGGGAGCGGCAAGACTTAGAACCAGCAATGGTTGAGGAGATAGTAAAGCAGGTAGAGATGCTCAAGACTCAGCTTAAGGAAGCCCATGACCGTCAGAAGAGCTATGCAGATAAGCGCCGTAAAGACTTGGAGTGTCAGGTAGAGACTTAGTATACCTGAAAATGAGGACATTTCAGGGAGGATCTAGGACTCTGAAGCTAAAGAAGCTTAAACCGAGATATATGGGACCGTACCCAATTGTGGAGCGGATTGAAGCAGTGGCTTACATATTGCAGTTATCATCAAAGTGTTCCATGTGTCAGTTTTGAGGAAAATCGTGAGAGAGCTAGAGCTCATTTTGCAGCAGTCATCCAGTGATCTTGAGAAAAAATTGTTTGCGCCTTGTCAGCCAGTTAAGATTATAGATCGGCAAGTGAAAGAGGTTCAAGGGATGTTGACCATGTTGGTCAACGTTTGTTGAGAGAGACAAGATCTGAGGAGACCTGAGAGACTGAGACTTTGATGAGGATTGATTATCCAGAGCTTTTTCAGGATGCTATTAAAAAGCCGACTCAGGATTTGAATTCGAGGACGAATTCCTAGTAAGTGGGGAAGAATTGTAACGACCCGGTTATGCTAACCGATTTTGGTTTGTAATAATCCTCTTCTGCATAGTCCACTTTCTGTCAATCCAGTGAGCTGTCACAACCATGTAGCTGCAAGAGGTTGTAGGAGCAACCCATATATCTGTGGTTAGAGAGACCCTCTTCTGCTCAGAACTGAACAAGTGCTTAAACGCTTCTTTCTCTTTCAAGAACATCCCAAAAATGTCCTCTCTTCAATCCAGTGAGCTGTCCGTGTACATAGGCAACACGTTCTTACAGAAACGCCTAAACCCTTCAGATTCCACAAAAGCAAACGGTAACTCATTCAACACAATCATCTCATTGACAGATCTCCTAAACAGGGTAGCATCATACTTCACTGCAGTCACTACACCACTACTATCACCACCTAGGATTGTCTGACCCCCACTAGACTAAAAGAGTTCATGCAACTTACAGCGAGATATGTGATTTTTCATGGCACTTGTTCCACTCTTCTTAGAGTCGGATCCTATATCTTGACCAAAATATCGACAAATAGCTATGCTCGGGTCATCTTCCCTCTGAATAAAGTGTTGCCACACTTCTGCTCTGTGAATTTGTTTCTTCTTTGTAGGTGGAGGCAGTTCGGTACTTGATCTCTCTGAAGCCGGCCTTTTCTTTCCACCAGCTTGAGATTCATGTCCTTCTTCAGGTTGATCATCATCAATCTTATCTTCATAAGCAGACATCTACATCAAGGAAAAAAAATTAAGACAATGAGATACAAAATCAAACCATCATTCAACATTCAACACAAAATTAAGACCATGTTCTACAAAATCGACACACTTAAATCAAACCATTATTCAACACTAATCATAAAATTCATATCGATTTTGACTTTAATCCCTAAATGCTAAATGTTTCAAAATCGATCTGAAACAGAAACCTAATCTACAAAATCAACAGACAATCCGTGGTAATAGATAGAGAGAAAGTGAAATCGAAAATACCTTAAGTGAAATTCTCCTAAATCCCAAAATCGAAATACAAACCCTAATCCTCCCAACCCAAATCATAAGCAGAAAGAAGATGGAGATTGAAGAAGAACTAACCTTTTTAATCGATCGGTTTGAGAGAAATGGAATTGATTTTAAAGATTAGATAGAGAGGTTATGTTTTCGATCTGCTTAGTAAAAGGTTAACCGACCATTAAGCTTAAGAGAAGTATTTATACCTAGGTTTAATGATTCTCGGGTTTCCGATCGGTTACTCTTAACCAAACCGAACCGAGGGAATAACCGAACTATATACAAATCTCTGCCGAACGGTTTCCTCCCCGTAACCGAACAATAACCAAAATGTCAAAATGTCGGTTCGGTTCGGTTCGGACCATTCGGTTCGGTTCGGAATCGCAGGCCTAGGAGAAACCATCGTTGTTGTGATTCATGTTATTGGGAACATGACTAAGACGAAATGAGAAAGTGTAACCGGAGCCATCGCGTTCCATCGCAACCAGCCACATATTGCATGGCCATGATCTATGAGTCACCGCCACCGGAGATCCACGTAGCCACCGTCCAAGCTGTACCAAACCACATAAGATCATAGACATCATTACCGGAGGAGCAGTCATGCCTTTAGAAGTATTGTGGTGATCTGTCTACGGTATGTAATGGAAACGAGAGGTGTAGACGTGGAGAAGAGACGGAGCCACCGCATCATCATATTTCCGTTGTTGTTCTTCACCATCATCAATGGTGAGCCACTGGACATGCACTTCATGTAGGGATATTAATATGGGTTTTGGTCTGTAGGGTTAGCCCAGCCCGCATCCATTTTTTTAACCCAAAAGTCCTTTATTTTTCTTTTGTGAAAACAAATCAGAACGGCGCAGTTTTTAGTTTCTTCTCTAGTTCTCCATCTCTCCTCGACGGCTCGACGCTTCATGGTGATCTCATTTCTTCTCCAGTTCTTCATCACCTGATTGTAATCGGGAGACACGATTTCGTCTCCAGTTCTCCATCATTTCATTTCGAAAAACTTCCCTCCTCTCTCGCGATCCTCCGTGTTGTGTCCGTCGAGCAATCTCCTCTCTCCTTGACATCGGTGAGAAAATCGATCTAGAGTTCATGGGTCTAAGTGGTTTTATAGTTTATCATGTGTCTGAAACAAGAATTTTTTAGTTATCAACGTTGTGGATCTCTGAAACTTTATGTTCTCTTTGTATTAAATGTATATTATGTTTGGTTCTTTGTGCCTTTGTCTTTGTCAGTTTTGTTTCAGCTTGTTTATGTTCTCTCGGTGCTTGTACTTGTTTATGTTCACTTAGGTGTGTTCTGCAATTTGTGATTGTCTTCTCTTAGCTCTTGTGTTTGAGTTTACTTTAAATACTTTTGATTGATTCTGCCTCAAACCCATACATCACAAATCGTATAGCATTCACGGACTGTGTCTTCTTTGACTGTTTTAGCTTTTAGCTCATGAATCAAGCATCTTACTGCTGGCTGTGATAAACTGATTCTATTTTTGGCTTCTTACAGAGCAACGAGTGTTTGAAGAGACTCAAGAGTCAAGAGACTTGGAGAGCAACAAGTATTGGCTGCCTTGGAGAGTTTAATAAAATGAGTTTGCATTAACATGAATGTAAACTTTAGTTTTTAATTTCAGTGAAGACAAAAATGAAGAAAAGACACATTTTGCATTTACATGATCATACTTACAGTTTTTAACATTTAAATTTAAGTCAAATTTGATAGGCAAAAAAATATTGACTTGTAAAAGAAATTAAATGGGCTAACCCTGATCTAGCCTAACCTTTAACAAAAAGTAGGGTTAAAATAGGGTTGGGTTAAAATAGGGTTGGGTTAAAACAGGGCTAGGTTTATATAACCCAAAGAAGGGCTTAACCTTAACCATGTACATAACATCCCTAACTATATGTCACCGGAGTTCAAGATCCTTTGACAAGTCAAAGCCGTGAAGGTTATGGAGTCTTCTCCTTTGTTTCTTGTGTTACAAGCAACATTTATAACTTAAAACTTAATTAAGGGTTTCATTCGTTGGGAGAATCGGACAAGAAACCAATTCTAAAGCCTAACCTACCGAGTCTTGTTGCATACCAAGTTTTTGGGAGTTTCATGATTCATCTCTTATCTTGGCTAAAGTGAGGGTCTATTTTGTAAATTTTGTACCAATGTAGAATTCTCCCTATGTTAGTTTGGATTCTCCCTTTGTATTAAATGTATATTATGTTTGGTTCTTTGTGCCTTTGTCTTTGTCAGTTTTGTTTCAGCTTGTTTATGTTCTCTCGGTGCTTGTACTTGTTTATGTTCACTTAGGTGTGTTCTGCAATTTGTGATTGTCTTCTCTTAGCTCTTGTGTTTGAGTTTACTTTGAATACTTTTGATTGATTCTGCCTCAAACCCATACATCACAAATCGTATAGCATTCACGGACTGTGTCTTCTTTGACTGTTTTAGCTTTTAGCTCATGAATCAAGCATCTTACTGCTGGCTGTGATAAACTGATTCTGTTTTTGGCTTCTTACAGAGCAACGAGTGTTTGAAGAGACTCAAGAGTCAAGAGACTTGGAGAGCAACAAGTATTGGCTGCGTTGGAGAGTTTAATAAAATGAGTTTGCATTAACATGAATGTAAACTTTAGTTTTTAATTTCAGTGAAGACAAAAATGAATAAAAGACACATTTTGCATTTACATGATCATACTTACAGTTTTTAACATTTAAATTTAAGTCAAATTTGATAGGCAAAAATATATTGACTTGTAAAAAAAAAAAAATAGGCTAACCCTGATCTAGCCTAACCTTTAACAAAAAGTAGGGTTAAAATAGGGTTGGGTTAAAATAGGGTTGGGTTAAAACAGGGCTAGGTTTATATAACCCAAAGAAGGACTTAACCTTAACCATGTACATAACATCCCTAACTATATGTCACCGGAGTTCAAGATCCTTTGACAAGTCAAAGCCGTGAAGGTTATGGAGTCTTCTCCTTTGTTTCTTGTGTTACAAGCAACATTTATAACTTAAACCTTAATTAAGGGTTTCATTCGTTGGGAGAATCGGACAAGAAACCAATTCTAAAGCCTAACCTACCGAGTCTTGTTGCATACCAAGTTTTTGGGAGTTTCATGATTCATCTCTTATCTTGGCTAAAGTGAGGGTCTATTTTGTAAATTTTGTACCAATGTAGAATTCTCCCTATGTTAGTTTGGATTTTAAATCATGATTCGTCTATTTGAATTGAGTCAATTTGAGTTTTGATTGATAGTTAATTCATTCATGGTAAAATGAAACTAGGGGTTTAGAGGATTCAAATGATTGTGTGATGTGAAGATATATATATATATATATATACACATAGTTATGAGTAGGGATTATTTGCGGGGGGAGGGGGGGTGGGGGGGGAGGGTTCAGAGATGTCTGGACTAGTGACACAACTATGGAGTGCGGGGCTCAGAGACATCTGGGCTAGCGATGCAGATTGTTTGGGGCATGGGTGCGGAGACGTTTGCATTCGATGCAGCTTTGGAGGGCGGGGGTACAGAGACAGACTGTACTAGCGAAGCAGCGTATGTATATATATCCATATGAGGAGATGTGGGGTGTATGGACTAGATATATGGTATCATCGCATTGTTTGTTTTTGTGTATGTGTGATGCTTTAAGCGTCTTGCTTGTTCATGTTAGAGCTAAACTTCCATAGTGGGAATTCTATTTACTCAAGTCGGTAGTTTGCGTGTTTAGCATCCCATACCTCACGGAGTAACTTCCCTGTTACTCCCCCCCTCCTTTCCTTCCCCTTTCAGGTGAGACTAATGAACATGAGTGATTGCTATCGGATTGGTGCTTTGGAAGTTTTATTTCTTTCTTTTTCAGACTTGCGGTTTTTATGCATTTATCGATATTTTTGGAATCTATTAAGTTATTTGGATTTATGGCTATTTATTGGATTTATAGAGTTTAGAGACGATTTATGAGGATTAATAAATGAAGATTTCAAGATTATTATTTTTATTATTTATTACGGGAAATATGGATGTTACAATTCAATCGGTGACAGCTTGTCTTGTTGGAAATTTGTTAAAGGATGAGATCTTGGATTCGAGTAACGCCAAGCGCATCAATAACTTACATGGAGGAGTCAGTGAGGGCGCACATGTGAGGGGTTAGGGTCGGTGCCCTGCAGGTCTGTGAACTTGAGGTCCACGGGATCGGTGGGGTCTACGAGACAGGTTGTTACAATTTTCTGCTTTTGGTTTGCAGGTGAATGTTTACTTGGAAGCTGGCTTATTCTGAAGAGCTTGGCCTCTGCAAAACGTTCCCAGCCTTAGACGCTAGGTATATGTTTGTAAGCTTATCATTGTGTAAGCATAGCGAGTAGAAACAAGTAATATTTTCTTAGTCTCTTAGAAAGTAAATTGCAGATATTGGTTTGGTATATATAAGGTTCAGAGTGTTTTTTTGAATCAAAGATTGATTCAAGAAACTGACCTACCTAACCTTCCTTGCAAGCGTTAGTCAAATAAAGCCTAAGATTGTATCCATTGCACCTCTCTTTGGAAGGAGGCTAAAAGGATGTAAAATGTGAGTTTTTATGAGAAGACAATACTTGCAGATACTGGTACACAACAACTCTAACCACCTTAACATACATTCTCCTGACTCGCACATTATAGAAATTATTTCCCTCTTGTCCACATAGACAGTTGACTCCCTATGAAACAGTAAAGTTGAGGCCATCGAACCTATCAATGGGTGGTGCTACATTTCATGTCCCAAATGTTCCAAAAAAACTGCAGCCTCGAATATGATCCTTCAATTGCACAACATGTTGTGACACCACCACCATTTCTGTCGTCAGGTAACACTTTACCATTGTAGCATTCATGTTCCCTAGAGCTCCTATCAAGTGATGTCATCGGACTAACCATATGTCCACAACTCAAAATGTTTATGTCTTCTAGGTAACGGGTCGAGATGGCAGTCGATGATGGGACAAAGTCAGCCGTGTGACACCTTCGTGTGCTAACCAAACGAGAATTCCCACCTTCTCATTTACTCTTCTTAAGAAATTTTAGCCATGATAAATTTAACATGTACGCCTATATTCAAGCTTCTATGATATGGTGACAGCCAGACATAGTAAACATTGGGAGCTAAGCTTCAAAGAACCACATCAAACACGAAATATGTGTAACTTCTAATCGAAACAGTTACACACGTCTACCTATGAAATGTGGAAACATCACTGGACTTCTTGACCTGGCGTGTAAGACTGTGGCAGATATGTTGATAGGCAAGACTTGGGAAGCGATGCGCACGCACTTCAACATCAAGAACGACTACACATCTGAGGAAGAAGCTGAGGTTCGCAAGGAGAATGCATAGGCCTTCGAGTAACTTTTGCTCCCTGGTGGGTTAGGATAGTCTTCTATTAGATTTCTTCTTTCTTTTCCCTTTTTGTTTGAAGTTTGTCATATGTCTACGAATACCTAATGCTTTGTTCTACTAACAATTTCTATTGGTTTTTTATCATAAAGTTTGGGTCTTTGTGCTTTCTATTGACCTATAGTTGGTCGATATCATCATGATGTACCAGTAGACCGTGTTATTGATCCAAATGCATGTTCTTAAGTGTGGATGTTGATGATAAAAACAGATTACTTATAATATGCACCTTTCAATGCATTCAGAACTAACATTAAAGGTCACTGCACTTATGTATCAACAAGTGTCACTTTGGTCGAAAATAAACAAAGTCACCGACCCCATCTGCTTTTATATTAACCACATTAATATTTCTTTCTTAACAAGCTTCTGTTAGCTCCAAGTTGGAGCCGGTTCAATGTTGAGCAGGGCAAGTGCTACACGGTTGAACCGGTATGTGACATATCGCGTGACAAAGCCGTTACACGGTAATGACGTGGCAGATAACCATTACGAAGATATTGCTTCAGAGAGAAGCAATCAGAGATCTCGTCTGTTGGAGAGATATCAGGAAGATTAGATATCTTAGGGAATAGGATATAAAAAGGGAACTCGACAGGGTGTCGAGGTTACGCTTTTGAGAACTATTTCTACGTGCTCTGAGGTTTGTTCAGTAGTACACGTTAGGTTGGCAAACGGTGAAGCTGTCATCGTTAGTGCACTGGGTAGATTAAGAATTGGTCCGTCACAAGTCAGGTTAGACGTTGTATCATTCGGATTAGACTAAGTCCTGTTGGATTGTCTAAAAGATTCTTAATAAAACAAGTTTGTGTTTGAAAATCCTTGAGTGTTCTTTACTTTAGTTATCCTAGATCTTGCATTTGGTATCAGAGCGGGTCACCTCTGTGGACACATTGAGTCTACTCACAGGTTGAGATCCTGCGACAATCATGGAAACTATGAAGGAACTCGTTGCACTACAAAAACCAATCATGTTGGATGAGGGGAACTTCGGGCATTGGAAAGCGAGAATGAGACATATCATTCGAGGGATAGATGAAGACGCATGGACTGCTGTTGAACAAGGGTGGACTGCTCCCACCATGGTGATGGATGACAAGTCCATGGGACCCTTACCCAAGGAAAGGTGGACTGACTCTGATAAGGCTGCATCAAAGTTCAACTCTAAGGCTCTCACAACGATCTTCTCAGCTGTTGATCTTGATCAATTCAAAATCATTCAGGGTTGTGAATCAGCCAAGGAAGCGTGGGACACACTCATCAATCACTTTGAGGGAAACACGAGTGTAAGACGCACTAGAATTGACCATCTTGCTTCTAAGTTCGAGAATCTACGTATGGAGGATGATGAATCAATTGGGAGCTTCATCTCAAAGATCAGTTCCATAGCCAACGAAGCCTCTGTTCTTGGAAAGAAATATAACGAAAAGAAACTTGTGAAAAAAGTGTTGAGATGTCTCCCTCCTCGATTTGAGGCATACAAAGCTGTCTTGAAGATTGCAATCAACACTGATGAGATGAAGTTTGATCAACTGGCCGGGATTCTCAAAGTTCATGACCTGGAACGAGCAGAAGGACTTCCCAAAGAGCAAAAAGGAATCGCTTTTACTGCAGACAATAAGGAGATTGATCGTGTCAAACGAATTGAGGACAACATGAGTCTTATGGCTAAGAACTTCAACAAAATGCTTAAACGGGTTGAGAAGGGACAGAACAGGTCTAGCAACCGATTTCAGAGCAGAGACAGTGATCGCTCGAACGTACGAAATGACTCAGGAAGAGGAAACCGTAAAAAGGAACTACAATGTCATGAATGTGAAGGCTACGGTCACTATCGTAATGAATGTCCTTTGACCAAAAGAAAGGAACTGAAATGCATCGAATGCAAGGGGTATGGACACACAAGGAGCGAGTGTCCTAACAACCTCAAAAAGGACAAATCACTCATCTGTTTCAGCGACACAGAGTCTGAGGAGGGCAGTGACAATGAAGAACTACTTATGAACTTTGTAGCTCTGGTTGGCCAAGATGACGCATGTGAGACAATCTCTATGACAGATTCAGAATCTGAGATAGAACCAGAAGGAGATAACTCCGATCTCAAATCTGAGTACCGACTTCTGTTTGATAAATTCACTGAGCTGAGTCTTGAGAATCTTCAACTGATCAAGGATCGAGCAATGCTAAAGGCTCAGGTAAACATTCTTGAACTGGAACAACCGGCAAAAGATGATGAAGTCACTCCTGTGAATACTGAAAACAGAGAAAAAGAGAAACGAGACTCTCTTGAGAAAACCATCTCAGATCAGGCACATAGCCTAAAAAGCCTGGAGACCAGATATGATCAAACCAAGCTGTTGCTGAATGAGGAGTTAGAAAAGAGTCGACTGCTGCAGTACGAGCTCAGTGAGAACTACAAGAAAGTGAGGATGCTTAACACTGGATCTGACAAACTTGATCACATTTTGAGGGTCGGACAATCACCAGCCACTTGCCGTGGACTTGGATATCAAGGCTATTGTTCACAGTCAAAGGATCTGACCCAAGGAGTAACGTTTGTGAAAGGCTCTCAACAGACTAGTTCAAGCATACCTCAGACAGTTGGTTCCGTCAACCCAACGGCCACAAAGAGCTTCAATGTACCTTCCACAAAACGAAAGAATGGATGTATGTTTTGCTGCAAAGCAGGTCATAAGGCATCTAACTGTTATTTCATGAGAAATCAACTTCAACGCGCTTGGAGGACCAGCAGATGTTTCATGGAACCTAGCAAAGTGGGACATGTGTGGATTGCTAAGACTGATCTGTATCCAAAATATGGAAACAGAGTCTCACCACTCAGGATCAACGCTGATGAAACGACTGGATCAGGACCTGAACTCACTCCTATCAGTGATCAGAGAGAAGGAAAAGCCATAATGTGCAATCTTGCTTTTATTCGAGACTGGGAACCATCTGATGAAGTGGCTGTGTCACACCACAAAGATGAAATGTCACTCCCTCAGAACTGCGATCCTCTACTTGAAGACATGAGTAATAAGATGATAGTGGGAAACGTGGCATACACATCAACTGACAGCGCTAAGCAGACTGATCTCCCATGGTATTTTGATAGTGGTTGCTCTAGACACATGACTGGAACCCTGGAATGTCTGGAGAATGTAGAAGAAATTCAAGGTGGAAAAGTAACCTTCGGAGATGGAGGTCAAGGAAAGATACTTGGTGTTGGTTTGACAGATAGAGCTGACCTCCCACGTCTCATAAATGTGTTTTATGTCGAAGGTCTGAAAGCCAATCTCATCAGTGTGAGCCAACTCTGTGACGAAGGACTCCAAGTTATCTTTGACAGAAAAGAGTGCCGAGCAGTAAACGACAGAGGGGATCTTGTATTGTGTGGATATCGTTCGGGCAACAACTGCTACATGTGGAAACCATCAAGTCAATGTCTAACTGCTAAAGAATCACAGACAGAACTCTGGCACAAGAAACTTGGAGCTAACAGCTTCACCTTTGACTACCCTCTGCTTTACCAAGAGATGATTAAGTAAACTTCAGCTGCGAGCAGTGATGGCCACGGCTGCCATGGCCGAAGAACGATGACCGGGTGTCAAAGCTTGACGGTCAACGACTCCCTTCAACAGTCACATAAATGCAAATAGGATAAGATAATAACATCAAAAATAAATTCAACAAAAGTAGGAACTGAACTCTACATCGAAATAACACATAAAAGAACTACCACCATTACACTATTAACAATATTGTAAAAAGAATATGAATTAATATCGATAATTACCAACATAAATAAATTAATAACTTTTTTTTTATTTTGAATTAGATCAGTGTAAAATATGACTAAATTGAGGTGACATGGATATATAATTTTCATTACGAGTAAATCTCCATGGGATTAGTCGGTTAGGCCTCGGCCGACCGGAGACCCCCGAATAATCGTAAAAAAAACAGACTAAATTAAGTTAAATAAATATATTTTTTGAAATTATCTTATAAATATATTCTCGCAATATAAACAACAATTTATAATTAATGTATACAAAATTTACATAAATATAAAGAAAATATTTGATTGTTTGTTTTCACACAGTAGTCGGTTTTTAGTTTTTCTAAAAACTTCAACATATTTTGATGTTATTTTATTATTTCCCATGTAAAACTGCATATGCATTAAGCTACATAAATTCAGTACATCAAATGGTCAAATAAAATAACATGAAATTTGCATTTGTAAAATTTAATTTATATATACACTTTAAAAACCTCCTTTTTGCATAAAAATGTAATTCAAAATACGTAAATCTATAAAATTCTAGAAACTAATTTTTTATAAACTAATAAAATCTTATAACATATATTTTAAATGTATCTAAAACTCTCAGATATGGAAACAACCCTTTTCCTATAGTTTACCACGTAACATATACCCACACATTAACTTATTTATCATATTTATATGATAAAGAAAAAAATAATATATTAAAATTATAGAGATAGTAAAATATATTTATAAATTTAAGTATTATTTATTTAAAACGATAAATTTGACAATTAAATGTTATTAATCCAAATATATCTTAAAATAGTATTTTAACTCAACTGAAAACAATACAATAAACATTCCGCCGAGAGAGTTCTCAACCGGTAGAACCGTGCGGTCAGCGATCCAGAGCTCTACCATTTGAAACGAAACTTCAAACTGATAGCAAGGGACAACTTGACAGTAAGGGTAAGCCTTACCGGCAGCTGCCTCAGAGTGAGCTCCGGGAACGGCTTGATACACGACGCCTGGGTTAGATCCGTGCATGGGAGCTGGGGAGATATCACTGACGCTAAGAGCAATGCTAGAACATTATTAACAATTCATTTATTGGATTCAGTATCATTTTGAAGACAAAGTATTTAACTTATACATCCACAATGAATCCCCTAACATATTACCACATCTTTGACATGTACAAAGCACAAGAGGATTGTTACTATTTTAAGAGAATAAACGAATTTAATATCTTCATTTAAACAAGATAATCACAAAACAAACACATGAATTTACTTGTTTGCTTTTAAAACATAGATTTTAATTTATGTTTTAAGTTCAAATATATTTACTTTGGTGTAACTATCATCTATTTATTCTATTTTTATTGCATTAATCTATGAAAATAACTTATGATATTCCTCTTTGACTTAAGCAACTTCAAAACGAAGCAATACACTACAGTCATTAAACACTATCGAATGTATCACAAAAAAAAAATTGAACTCATCAGAAAATAAAACATATGAATCTGGCACATAGCACCGAAATACCACTAGTATATTAAATAAAGGAGATAAAGCGTGCACATTAGGAACAGTCCTTCCTCTGTGAACCTGATATATGTTCAGTAATGTGATAAATGTAAATTGTATTCTTGGGTCCAGACCCTTCCATGTCTTCTACAATGTTTCTCTAAAATCACTATTAAAGACCCAATAGATTTCTTTAGTGTTGTTATTCAACTTGCTCTCCAATCAGATCAAGAGCAACCAGTAAGAAAGAAATTCCCTAAAACAAGAGGAAGTGGAAATGGGTTCCTTGAGCTGATAACAAACTTCGAGTTGTTGCGGTTAATAGCAGAAACGCTAGTGATAGCTCCTTCATATATATATATATATATATATATCCTATTGTGCTTCTTCTTCTTCTTCTTCTTGATCTTCTTATGAGCTTTTTCTCAGCCTCTGTTCCCGGTGCAGACACGCCTCTCTGATGTTATTTTTTCTTTCCTCCTTCGTTTTTAACTAAAGCAGCCAGATCTCCTTCTGATGATCGTCTTGTTTTTTTTTTTGTAAAAACTCATTCGTATGCACTTCCTAGCTGAAACAGACCTGAGACCATTGCGTTGAACTTTGTCACAGACATTGTGTTTTCAAAGAGAAGGTATGGGACAATGAACGAAAATGAATTTGGGGCTGGAAGGATGTTGAGGAAGGACATTGTGGCAGGTATGTAGCATACAACCCAAGCAGGAAGCTCAGTCTTCGGCACAAAAATAGTCATTGGCAAGATGATGCAAAAAAAAGCGTGAAGGAATTGAAGGGCAAGATAAGCTTCCTTAGGAGGAAGAAGAAGAATATCAAATTGAACTTCTTGCCTATGCTTATCTGCAAAACACACACACTGCATGGTATCAGCAAACCCCCTAGGCTATACAGCCGGCAAACTATTGAGAAATAGTTGCATAGGTCCCGAATGCCATCAGTGTTGCTGTTTTCGGTAAGCTTTGTAAGATGTGGATAATTCACAAATTCACTGAGAGAGAAAGACAATGGCACATTAGCCAGGAGCCAAACAAAAACAAACACTTTGTATATGATGTTGGCAACAATACCTCAACATCGCTTAAGAAAATGAATTTCCAGCCTATGGAGATAAGCACGAAAAGCAATGTCCATATCCTCAACGGTGGTTCTCTCAAGCCAGCCACCAGACTCCTCCAAATCCTTGACCCTCCACACACTAGCTGTTCCATTGAACCCAAAAAAAATCAAGAAGACACTGTTCAGTTGCTGTTCAACCTCAAAGTGAAATGCCAAGTTAATGTTCTGTAATCTTGTCAACAAGTTCTCTTCCCTATTCACAAACGATCATCTCTCTTGTACCAGTCCCTTTTCTTCATTGTCCTGTTACAATTCAAAAATGATAAATCTGAATTCTCTGAAATTGGGAGCCATACAAACAAATGTTTACCTTAAAATGAGGAATGTTTTTTTTTTTGAGGAAATCGGGTAAAAGCTGAAAATCAGCGTCGAAAATGGACATAGTTATGTAGTCTTTGACAAAGCTACAGTTCATTGAAGACTTAAGATTTCCAGCTTTGTAGCCTTCTCTATTCACACGATGACGATACACAATGCGTGCACCTTCCTTCTGCCATTTATGAACCTCTTCTTTGATTAAACTTTGTGTGATTGGATCTTCAGAACTAGGGATGTTGTATGGGTTGTCCAGCGCAATCCAGCCCTATTTAGCTTAAGCTCAACCCTAAGTGAGCCCTAACCCTTTTAGAACCCATTAAACTATGTAAAATAGGGCTGAACCCTTTTTAACCCTTTAAGCCTTTTATATTTTTTTATGTAAACACATTTTGTTATAATCTCATATAATATATACTAGTGGCGTGTCCGCGTTTCGCGCGGATTGTTTACCAATTATGTTATTCACTTGTGTAATTCGTTTTGCATATTTGTTTTATTTCAAATGTATTTGATATTGGAGTAGACAAGACAATATTATATTATTGTGATACGATCATGGGCGGTTTAAGTAGAAGGGCGGGGAGTGCGACCTCCTAGGGTCCGAGATCCAAAATTTCAACTTTTTAATAAACTAAACATTTTTATAGGTATAAGTAGATTTTTAGCTAATTTTTATATATCTTAAATACTATTTTAAATAAAAAATCTCATATATAATAAATAACTATATTAAACATAATTTTTACTAAATGTTTTTTAAATATATATTTTTGTAACGACCATTTTTTTGCGCCAAAGGCCTCCATGATTCTTGAGCCAACCCTGGATGTGATTTCTTCATGTAAATTTTTAAAAGAAAATCATAGTTGAAATGTGTTTAGTTTATAGTTGATCTACTGTGTTTCCTAATGTATGATATAAATGTGCAGTTCACTAAATATATATGTTTTGAGTAAGAGGAGATAGGCAAAATGACAACATAGAGGAGTATTTTCTTTTGTGACAAACATATGTATGTTGTGCTCTACAAATTTTGACTGACGCAATCGTTTGAACGATTTAGTAAAAGAAACTAAGGTTACCTATTCTCTTCTATCGAATATTGATTCGCTTTGCTTCTTTAAACTGATTCATCTCATAAACCAATATAAAATTGATTTAATCTGCTTTACAGTTAATGCTCACATCGTCAATTGTCAATAATAATATTCTTTTGGGTAATTTGCGATAGTTAAAAATTCTTGGCTTTTTCAACTGAAAATCACATCATCTACTTCCCAAAACTATCCTCACAGATCGGATTCGAACATTTAACTGATACTTTGTAGATCTACTTCATCCTTACTTTATTAAAAAAATATCACCAGTGCCAAAAGATCGGAAGATTAATAACAGACCCCACTTATATATATATATATGGGAATTCATAGTGCTGTGATGGTTGATAGGCTAGTTATGTGCATATTCTACACATGGTAAACCGTAAACTTAACTACTTGATACAACAAAGAGTAATGCAACAAAAAGTAATGTAACTTATTACATAGTCAAGGCAAAGCATTTCTTCATGCTCACTCTTTTACATAGTACTGTTGTTGACTCCCAGGCTCTCTCACTTGATGTTCCAGGTGATATTCTTCAGAAAACATTTGCTGCTAGTGTAATATAAATAGAAACAGTGAGGGGTGATGGGAACTACAAACTTAATATAGACATGCACTAAAGAAAAATTTGGTCATAGAGAGAAGACAAACCAGAGTTTCCAAGTGATGAATAACTCCTCAAGCTTCACGAAACCATGATTTATTAACTTCTTCACTACGCTACCAATCTAGTTAATGAATTCATAGTGTGAGGAGAACGTGACATACAGAGGCATCAAACTTCAACTACACATACTTAAGTGTATGGTCTCTCTCAAATTCTTTGATTTAGAAATGTTTACCTCTTTCTCGTGACCGTATATCGAAGCACAACCGATGTGTTTGTACCCAATCTAAAATTGAAAAGAGAGTCTATGTAAGTGAAAATCAAATACAAAAGGCGCAAGACAGAAACCAAAGGGTTGACGTGTAATACCTTAACCGCTTGTTTGATTGTTGACATAACTAAGGGTTCTTGACCTAACGAACACTACAAGAAAACATATTTTTTACGAGGGCAATATACGTTATAAATTCATCGTAAACGGGGTGTTACGACGAATTAACCTCGAAAGACGTTTCGTCGTAAAACGTCCGTCGTAACTGAGGTTTCGTCGTAAATGACTTGTTCGTTTACGATGAAATATATTCCTCGTAAAGCGCAGGGCATCGTTTCGTCGTAAACGACACGTAATATTTCGTGGTAAACTCCACGTAAAGGTTTCAATGTAAAGCAGACATAAATACTTTCGTTGTAAAGAACACGTAAACTTTTCGATGTAAAACCCTCGTAAATCTTTCGACGTTAATCAATCGTAAGCATTTACGTGGAGTTTACATCGATTCGTATTAATATATAATAGATTTGAATATTTTTTTAACCTCAAATATAAATTTGAATTTATTTAAAATTCAGAATTTAAAATAAGTTTAATTTTAAAACGAAATATGAAAATAAAAAACATATTTTAAAAAAGCATTTAAAAGTCATACAATAATATTTAAATTCATAATACAAACCGATATATAAAAAAAACTACATATCATCGAAGTAGTCATTGGGGTTGCTCGGCTGTTGACGGGTTGGATCGGACTCTTGGGGATCTCGTACTGGCAACCCAAGAGCGGCTCGTCTCTCACTCAACATTCTCTGCATAAACGGGTTTCCCACGGCCATCACGTCTAGCAAATCCTCAAGAGAGTCTAAACGAACCTGCTGGCTATCCATTCGAGCTTTCATCTGAGAAGTCTCTTCATCCCGTCTCGAAGTGAATGACGAAGTTGCCCTTGCAACTTCGTTAACAGAGCCTATACCGACTATTCGTCCCTTCTTTTTAGGAGCCACCTATAAAATTAAAACATATATTAATATAGTTAATTATGTTAAAATAATAAAAATAATGTAAACAAAAATTTTAAGTTGTACCTCTTCGAAGATTCTGTCGGCGTCTTCGGTGGACAATGTGACGGGTAATCCATCGGGAGACTCCTGGGTTAGTTGCGTCTCCTGTTCTTCAATCCGAGAAGCCACTGCTTGGAAGAGTTTCTCAGATGCAGGATCCACAAAAACTCCGTCGGATGTGGCGTGAGTCATCTTGAATAGGTCAGACAGAGATGGTAAGACTCCCGTCTTCTCGTACTACAAAAAAAAATTAAATTATTTGAAAATTTTAAAATAAATATTTAAAACAAAACTTACAGCTTCTAAACGGATTCCTGCATGAGGTTTTTGTCCGGTTCTGTGAAGCATGGGCAAATAACCATCTTTATCCTTCGTTCTTCGAGAAGCCGAGCACGAATTGGCCTTTTTGATCGAAAAGGGGTGCTGCCAATAGGCGATGAGGCCATCCCACACATCCTTCGTGAGCTCAGTGGGCTATCCCTCATACCCGTAGATCTCCCACTTGTCCATCCAATCAGAGACTGTGTTGCAGAGGCGGATCTTTGCCTTTGCAACAAATTCCGCCTTCACCCTCTCGGTGATTCCCAAAGACCAATGCCACTTTTGGTGAAACACAAAATTTTTGAAGAAATTATAATTAATAATAAATATTTAAAATATATATATATTTAAAAGTGAAAATTTAATTAAATTTTAAAATATTACCGCAAAACATTTAAACCAAGTGATCTTAACGTGATTTGGTGTCTTGCTCCAATTCGGATATGCCCCGTCGTAATAACCCTTAATCGTCTTCGAAACTCTCTGGCTAACACGGTTGTTAGCCCCAAACCTGAAAAAAAAAACAATATAACCGTTACAAAATAAAAATAATTTAAATTTTAATGTAATAAAAATTAATAACTTACCAATAAGTTCGTCGGGGTCTATCGGGGTCTAGAATATCCAAACCCTCCTGACCAGGCTGGGCAAGAAAATCCTCCACCGTATATCTCGCGAATGGGGCATATGAAGGCACACGCAAATCCGGATGAACTGCACCTTCTGGGACAGGCTGAGGTGCAGCCGCTGGAGGAGGAGGTGGAGGCATCTGCGGTGGAGGAGGAGGACTCCAAGCAACTCTCTGAGAAGGCTGAGAGTCTGGAACTGCATCGGAAGACGATGGACCGGAAGAAGACGTACCGGAACCATCGCCAAACAACTGGGCATAACTAGGTGCTGCTGATTTCCTCCTAGGAGCCATCTAAAAAAAATTAAAATAAATTTAATCAATTACGACATAATTAAAAAACTATTCCGTTACCTAACTAATCACCTAAACTAGTATTCCGTCACCTAACTAATCACCTAAACTAATTACCTAACTAATCGCCTAAACTAATTACCTAACTAATTAATCACCTAAACTAACTTTAAAAAAAAAAAGAGAAGAGAGAGTTTACCTTAGAGGGAGAGCAAAGGAGTTTGGGAGGAATGAACGAGGTAGTCTCGCTCTCGGCGTCTCATTATATAGATAACGATTCGTCGTAAACGCGACGTAATATTACGACGAATTTACCAGGCCCGCGTTTTTCTATTTACGACGAAGTTACCAGGCCCGTGTTTTTCCATTTACGATGAAATTACCAGGCCCGTGTTTCTCGATTTACGACGAAATTACGTTGAATAGGTTTACCAGGCTTTTCCATTTACAACGAATTTACCAGGCCCGCGTTTTCTCATTTACGACGAATTTACCAGGCCCGTCTTTTTCCATGTACGACGAAATTACCACGCCCGTGTTATTTTTACAAGGATTTTACGACGCTTAACCCTAAACACCGAGAATGAAATCCCTAAACCCCAAAGTCACATATCATCTAACATCATATCTTATTCTTTACTACTTCTTACTCTTTCTCCAACTTAAACCCTAAAACTCCAAATAAATTTTTAAAAACTAAAGATGAAAAATTATATAAAACAACATTTGTTACACATATATTAAGATGGTAAAAAAATAATATTTCTTTAAACATACATTACAATAGAGAAATACAACATTTGTTACATATATTACATCACTCTAAATCGTTTTCGTTCTCATCAATATTACATCACTCTAAATCGTTTCGTTCTCATCACTATCATTACAATCATCATCTTCACTTCTCTCGAACTCGTCTTCACGTGCTTCATCTGTCGCATCTTCGGGAATATCTTCATATTGAAAGTTTTGCGGGTCGATCAAAAGGATTTCATCAGTTGGTCGTTCTGGTACCTCAACTTCAGTGATAGCGTCTTCTTCTTGCAAGGGCGGTTCTTCTCCAGCGACAATGCGTCCACGAGTTGTAATTTTGATAGCAGCTACCCAGTTTATCCAGGAAGTTCGAAGCCGAGGATAAGGAAGGAAGCTAACTTGCTCGGCTTGTGAAGCTAAAATGAAAGGTTCAAATTTGTTGTATCTTCTCCCATAATTGACATCCACAACACCAAATTTGTTATACCGAATCCCTCGGTTCACAACAGGATCGAACCATTCACATTGGAAGAGGACGCATTTTAGCTTCAATAACCCCGGAAATTCCACTTCAATAATCTCTTGCAATATCCCGTAAAAGTCTGTTTCACCTTTCACACATATTCCGTAGTCACTCGTTGCCCGATGTCTCTCATACTCGTATGTGTGAAAGGTAAATCCTCGTGTGAAATACATAGGTGATGTAGTGACCTTTGCAACTGGACCTTGAACCAATTCGTGAAACCATACGGGATAATATGGATCGTCATAATCAACCTGCAAAAAGCATATTTTCTTAATTAATATTGAAGTATCAAAACACTTACTTAATTAATCAATGTATGAGATATATTACGTACCTGTGATTTTAACCACTTGACAAAGTGCATATCTTTACGTGTGTCCACATCAGTTGCAGATATTCCTGGTATTGCTTCTTCAACTTGAGATACAAACATGCTGCAAATTAAACAAATAATCAAGTCATACATAATTAACTTCAGTCCATATAATTAACATTCACAAAAATATTTACCTTTCAAAGTAACGGGTCATTGCATCCTCGTAGTTGAGCAGAATATAAGTGTGGGCACTATGTTTATCCTCTTCACATGACCACCATACTTCTTTCGTTTTACCACCAAACCGTCCAATTTCGCAGAAAATGTCAGGAACACTATCAATTGGATATGATGTCGGTACTCCACCATCATCATATCTCCTAGGAACTCTTTTTCTCGTACGAACAGTTGGAGCAGAGTAGTATGATGTGAAGTTAGATGTTTCGGCTGTCAAACTCCCCGCAACTATTGAACCTTCTACCTTTGCAAGATTTCTTGCTTTCCCCTTCAAATGTTTCATCTGTCCCTCATACGGATACATCCATCCGTTGTGAACAGGTCCACGAAGCAATGCTTCATACGGTAGGTGGACAACTAGATGCTCCATGACGTCAAAAAATGAAGGAGGAAATATCTTCTCCAGGTTGCACAATATGATCGGAATGTTGTGATGAAGTTGTTCGATGACTTCTTCCTTGAACGTACGTGTGCTAAGATCTCTGAAAAATGCTCTGATGGCTGTATATTGCAAAAGTAATCAAATTAATAACATTTCATAACATATGTATATATATTACAAATTTATAATTACCTACAAGTGCTTCATGGACATTTGCTGGAAGGAGCTCGGCAAAAGCAAATGGAAGCAGTCGTTGCATAAACACATGACAATCATGACTCTTCATTCCGGAGAACTTTTGACCTCGTTCAACACATCTTGACAGATTTGAAACATAACCATCAGGAAACTTAACTTCCGATGCAACCCAGTCAAACAAGGTTGTTTTGGCTTCTGATGACAACCGGAAGATGGGAACATGAACATTTCCATTGCTCTTGATATGTAACTCACTTCTTGAGCAAATATCAGGTAAGTCCATCCTTGACTTTTTGTTATCTTTTGTCTTCCCAGGGACGTTAAGTAATGTATTCATGATGTTCTCAAAAAAGTTCTTCTCAATATGCATGACATCCAGATTGTGGTGTAAGAGAAGATCCTTCCAATAGGGTAGCTCCCAAAATATACTCTTCTTATGCCTATTGTGAGAGACACCATACCCATCAGGCATATTTCCAGGAACATGCCAATTTCCTTCAACCTTAACTGTTTCCTGAGCTCCGTAATAATCAATGTCCGCTTCGATCTGCTGGCCGGTGAGATATGGAGAAGGACTGTCTCTGACAATTTTTTTGTGCCGAAACAATGTCTTATTTCTTCTGTACGGATGGGCAAGTGGAAGAAAGCGACGATGACAATCAAACCAACAACTCTTCCTACCATTCTTCAGTTGAAAAGCATCCGTAGATCCAAGACAATATGGACAAGATAATCTTCCATGTGTTGTCCAGCCAGACAATATCCCATAAGCAGGGAAATCACTTATCGTCCACAGCAGAACTGCTCGCATCATAAAATTGTTTTTCAAGGAACAATCGTACGTCCTCACCCCTTCTGACCACAATTGCTTTAGCTCTTCTATCAACGGTCTTCTATCAACGGTTGAAGAAAAACATCAAGAGACCGTTTTAGATGCTTCAGCCCAGAGATTAATATGGTCAAAAATAGAAATTCTTGTTCCATGCACATATCCGGCGGTAAATTGTACGGCGTAAGAATGACTGGGCACAAAGAATATTGTCTACCAGACATTCCAAATGGACTAAATCCATCGGTGGATAACCAAGATAGACATTCCGAATATTTGTAGCAAAATCTGCGTGTACCTTGTTGAAATGTTTCACGCTCTTGCGTCTGATGGATGTGCAACCTCGCCATCTCTCTGGACATGTTCAGCATGCCACCTCATCGACGCAGCAGTCCTCTCAGATTGATATAATCTTTTCAATCTGTCTGTAATTGGTAGGTACCACATCCTTTGGTACGGTACCCTATTCCTCCCACGGCCTTGCGGTTTGAATCGTGGTTTTTTGCAGAATCGACACTCTTCTAACTTGTCATCTTCCTTCCAGTAGATCATGCAGTTGTCGATGCAAACATCAATCATCTCCGAAGGTAACCCAAGACTATAAACCAATTTCTGAATCTCATAATAAGATTCAGCAGACACGTTGTCTTCTGGCAAATACTCTTTAAACAATTCCGCCCATGCATCCATGCAATTCTCAGGTAAATTATGATCTGTTTTAATATTCATCATCCTAGCTGCTAGAGACAATTTAGAGAGACCTTCTCTACAACCAGGATAGATTGGTTGATTTGCTGCATCTAGCATTTCATAAAACCTTTTTGCATCCAAATTAGGTTCTTCTACATTTCCAGTTCCATCAGCTATTGTTGTAGTTGTTTCTAAAAATGCATCACTAATCATATCTTGAACCCTATCATGATCTACCATATGCTCCTCTTGTTGATACTTATATTCATTATGCAAATGATTCGGTTTTTCATTATGATGAGCATCCTCAAAATTATTATTACTACTACTAGCTTCATTTCTCCCCATAACCCTCTTCATGTTGATACCAAATGTAGTACTGTGGTGTAAATCCTCTGTTTACTAAATGATTCTATACAGTTTCACTACGTGCAAATTTTGAATTCTTGCATTTTCGACAGGGGCAGAACATCTTACCGCTTTCCTGCGTGATCGGTGTACAGCCCGCTTGGTGCATGAATGTCTCTAGCCCGTTCAGAAATGCGTTCGTCACTCTCCCATCGGAATCTTTGTGCAAATACATCCAACTTCGTAAATCGTAAATACTACCGCCACCGCCATTTTTTCTTAGATTTTTTTTTGAAAATTTTTTTTTGCTGATTTTTTTTTTCCGTTTGTGTGTTGTGAGGAAGAGAGTTGTGTGTTGTGAGGAAGAGAGTTTTGTGTTGTGAGGAAGAGAGTTGTGGGAAATGACATATATATAGAGAAATTTTCGAGTTGGGTAGTTGAAATATAACAACGATTTTACAAGGAATCTTTAACATGGATTTTACATGGTTTTAACATAATATTTACAACGACTTTACAACAAATTTAGGTAAGTTAAAGCACATTGAATACACGTTTTCACCTAAATATAACGGTAACATGATTCGTTGTAATGTCGATGTAACGTTTACGACTATTTTCGCTTTCCACGTACTTTCGTCGTAAACTTACATGGACTTTACGACGAAACACTTTCGTCGTAAAGTTCCATGGAGTTTACGACGAATTTTGGTCTCGTCGTAATTGCGTTGTAAACACCTTGCAAATTTACAAAGAAATATTTTCGTCGTAAATCTTCGTTGTTACTGCTACGTTTTCTTGTAGTGGAAGGTAACTCGGCACCAGTAGTGTTCCAAGTGAAAAGGTGTAACTTCAAAGATGAGTGGTTCTATTTTTTGAGCATGAAACAGCTTGGATGAGGAACCATTCTGTGTTGAGGCATCCCCACTCAACCTAAAGAGTTTAAAGATGACATCACAGTACCGTAAGATGATATATTTACAAGATATTTTACGCACTCGAGGTGGACCATCTAATAAAAGCATAACAAAATACTAATTTTTCATGTAGATTTTTTAGACATCTGTCTGAGAGTCAGATGTGGGTTCCAGATGTGCCGTTGAAAAATAGCCAGCCTGCATCATGGAAAGACTTTTATGGAAATTTTTTTTAATAGCAAAATAAATCCTAATATAGCGGTCACAGTTATATGTATATGCAAGAAAGATGATAATATTTTTTTTTACCTCAAACAATCTTGGGATTGATGCTAGTGACTATCACTAATTTTGGCTCAGACCCGCAGCTTTCAAATTTATCGTGAAGTGCAAAAGCTAAGCCATCGAAGAGACTGACTCACACATTCATATTCCTGTTAAGTAGCAACGGTAATGAGATAAGTGTAGCATAAGATAACATGTGAAATTTTATGGCAAACCAAACACTGGAGTTGCAGATGTACACCTTTATAGACGTAGAGTAAGCATTACACACTGTGTTTCGTGTATTCTGTCATTGATTGTGCTCCTGATTGCACTGACCTCGCCAAGGATGTCTAGCCATTTTTTAGGAACACGGCCGTTTAAATATTGTATAGATGCGTAATGAAATAGTAGATTAAGAAATTGGATTTAAAACCTGGTAGCTGTTTGTTTATATTTGCTAACGCCAATAACTGCTCGTGGTTGCGGAATCATAAAAGCTTTGTAGGGATTGCCTTACCGAATTCGTCATTTCAACAAAGGACTTTCCATCACATAATTGAATAGAGATAGAGGCTCCGTGCTATGTCGAAACCACTAAGCTAGTAGACAGAACCCTCTTTGAAAAAGCGTCGGTACTGTCGATAAGTGACAACACTGCCCACTGGCATCGGACAGTTCCTTGGATGAGGGTTGACTGCTTGACCAAAAAAAAAAGATCGGACTATCAATATAGAGAGATATGTCGAAAGATCTAATAAAACACAGTGGTGTCGACACCCATGAGTTGGCCACCTTTCTTAACACTTTTTGCTTTCCAGAATCAAAGGACACGGACTTCGAGGTGTTTGAACAGCATCAAGCTTTCAAATCGGCCAGGAGAGTAACCTCATGCTTCTGATGGATCTCGAAAAGACGAATGAGCCATTGCTTGATTTGATGCTTCACAGAGAAAAACTTTGGGATTTTGTTTTGATATGAATCTTCATCCCAAGAACGAAGCCATTTATAGATGCAGCTTAAGGCCGTTACCATGGAGGATGCAATGGCCGATTTCATTCAAAAGAGTGGGCAGAGTGGTGAAGAAGACGTAAATGCTTCGATTAAGTGACGATAAATGAAGGCGTTACGAACCTTCGATCTCCATCTTTGCGCCAGAACCGGTAAGATGTGAAGAACTACGGCGTTTTGACATTAATCTCCATCTTTGCGTAAGTGAAAAAAAAAACCTAATCACAACTTGGCCGGTCAGATTAAAATAGAAAGCCCACAAACTTAACACATAACAGCCCGTAATATAAATCAGACATAAAAAGACAAGAGAAAAAGGTAAACGAAAATACGCTTTGGTGAGTTTTTCATATACTGACACGTGTCAAACAAAGGAAACCCTTTCGCTGACGTCGCTTCACCTGGAACCTTTCTAGTGGAGGTGTTCAATCCGGATATCGGTTCGGTTTCGGTTCGGTTTTTTTCGGTTTTCGGTATTTCGGTTAGTAAAATATAACTACCATTCTAAATCCATATTTACTTCGGTTCGGTTCGGTTTATATACCGTCGGTTTTCGGTTTATTCGGTTTTATACCAAAAAACATAATTATTTTGTTTGAGATCATATTATATGAATTTTAGAGTCATATTGTCAACACACTCATTTATTAAAAACCTATTACATGTTCAAATAAATGAACAAAAAAGTAAAAATGCTTCTACCATCAAATAAAATAATCAAATCTATAACTAAAATCAAAGCTTGAAATTTTGAAAATAAAAATATGAAACAAAAGAAAAGTTTTTTCACTCTTCCATATTTAGTGTTCATTAAAGTCATGTTTTTTCAATTGAAAATTTTCCATTAATTATTGTCCATCAAATTTATAATCTTCATATTAATTTAGTGAAGACTAAAATAAATCAAAAAGATCAAAAAAGACTTAGAAAATAAGATGTCTGAATTGCGATGTATTGTTATTTAGTTATAGTTCAAGTGTTTTACAAATTAAGATTTTTTATTACTATAAAATCATGGTAATAATTATTAACACAAATTTAAATTATGTAACAGATAGATTTTCATGTATTGTTATAAAATAGATACATATTTACATGTTTCTACTTTTAATCGATTTTGTTCGGTTTATTCGGTTTAATCGGTTATATACCAAACCATATCCAAATCCTACGGTTTTTAGAAAATTATATCCATTCGGTTTATATGGTATATACCAAAACCAAACCATATTGTCTATTTCGGTTCGGTTCGGTTCGGTACGGTTCGGTTTTACCATATTGAACAGCCATACTTTCTAGGCTACTTTATTAATATAGATAGACTAGGGATTAACCCGGGCTACGTTCGGGATTTTTATTTTTTTGAATTTATGTTGTTAAATTATTTATATTTAGGTTATGATATATATTTATATAAATGTTAAGATGCATGTCATAAATAAAATTTATTTTTAAATTTTAACACGTTAAATTAACATATTTTTTACTATTTCAATATTTTTTTTTGTAATTTTGTTGGCTATCTAGTTATTATATTTAGCAAAACTATATGTTGATTGTTGGAATAAGTGTTTTAGATATTTAATTAAACTGCAGAGTATTTTCGGATCGACCACATGCTCAACAATCGATCGATCCGTAAAAAAGATGATCGATCTCCTTGGCCAGGTAAGTTCAATTTTAGCAAAAATATCTTTGATTTTAAAATATTAAGTATATAACTATTCTTTTGAATATTGTTTTTTTTTAATTGTATTTTTGATTAAATTATTGTATTATAATGTTTTTGTAAATATTTTTTGTGATGTTTTAATTTGTGTTGTTCGTATACTTAACCTAGATGATATTGATGTTTAACAATTTATTGTTTTTTGTGTATTTACTTATATTATATATTTTACATTTTAAGATAGATGTTTAATGCTTAATGAACTTTTTCCATTTTTAAAAAAAATTGTGTATTTACTTAATATTATATATATAATTCATATATTATATATTTACATTATTTACTTATTATTTATTTTCCTGTATATGTATTTCCATTTCTTGTACTTTTTATTTACTTAATATCTCTATTTTACATTTTAAGATAGATGTTTAAATCTTAATGTACGTTTTCTATTTTTTTTTAAATTGTATATTTCCATTTGTTATACTTTCTATTTACGTAATATCTATATTTTAAATTTTAAGATATATTTTTAAATCTTAATGTTATTTTCCATTTTTTAAATTGGGTATTTACTGATATTATATATTTACTTATTATTTATTTTTCTTTATATTGTGTATTTCTATTTCTTATACTTTCTATTTACTAATAAATTTATATTTTAAGATAGATTTATATTTTAAGATAGATGTTTCAATACTAATGTACTTTTTCCATTTTTTTAAATTGTGTATTTCCTTTTCTTATACTTTCTATTTGCGTAATATCTATATTTTACATTTTGAGATAGATGTTTAAATCTTAATATACTTTTTCCATTTTTTTTAAGTTGTTTATTTCTTTTTCTTGTACTTCCTATTTACTTAATGTCTATATTTTACATTTTAAGATAGATGTTTAATATTTAATGTACTCTTTCCATTTTTTAAAAATTGTGCATTTACTTATTATTGTATATATAATTAGTATATTTATATATTTATAATATTTACTTATTAATTATTTTTCTATATATTGAGCATTTCTCGTTCTTATACTTTATATTTAGTTAATATTTATATTTTATATTTTAAAATAGATGTTTAAATCATAATATATTTTTCCATTTTTAATGTAAAATGGTAATCTTACATATGTTTGATGTAGTATTTCCATTTTTTATGTTGTTTGTTTACATATTATTTATTATTTTCGAAATTATATATAATGTTTTTTATTTACAAAATAGTAATGTTACATTATGGAGATAAGCCGTTCTTTTTTTAGTGAAAAATGGTAATCTTACATATGTTTAATGTAGTATTTCCATTTTTTATATTGTATGTTTACTTATATTTATTATCTTAGAAATTATATATAACGTTTTTTGTTTTTTTTTCATAAAATGGTAATGTTACATTATGGAGATAAGCCGTCTTTTTTTAGTGAAAAATGGTAATCTTACATATGTTTAATGTAGTATTTCCATTTTTTATGTTGTATATTTACATTTTTTTTTAAATAAAAATGTAAAATGGTTATCTTACATATGTTTAATGTAGTATTTCCATTTTTTATATTGTATGTTTACTTATATTTATTATTTTCGAAATTATATATAATGTTTTTTGTTTTTTTATAAAATGGTAGTGTTACATTATGGAGATAAACCGTCTTTTTTTTAAGTGAAAAATAGTAATCTTACATATGTTTAATGTAGTTTTTCCATTTTTATGCTGTATGTTTACATATTATTCATAATTTTCGAAAATTAGTAATATTAAAATGTAAAACTATATTTTATGCCACGTGTCATCTTTCGGGAGAAGTTTTTTTTGCTGATGTGGACACTCTATGGAGTCTCAAAAAGTCCCTTTATTAATATAGATGTCGTTTTATATACTAATACATATCAAATAAAATAGTTTCTGATTAAAATGAAAATAAAAAGAATGCGAAAACTGTTAACGTTCTTGTCAAATTACTTCAAAGAGTCAACAAACTAAGAGGATACTTTTTTAACGAGACAAAAGAAACGTAAAGAGTTTAAAGACTATAGAGATCCAACAGTTTCAAAGACACCAACAGAGGCTAAATGCGTAAGGGATCGCTGTAGATCCTAAAATCTACACTAAGAATTTGATAGTGATTGAGAGTTTAATCAGGAGAAGATAAATGATGTAGGCAACAATATCTTTAGAACACAACGATGTAATCAATTTCCGGTAGGCAAAAATGGATTCTTATTGATGAATGAAATTGAATACAATGAGTAAAACGAGATAGAACGTTACAATTAGATCGTTAAGAGAAATGATATAAAGATCGATGAAAACAAGGTCGAAATGTGGATGTAGCGCTCTCTAGGGTTTTCAACGTGAGTCTCTCCATGTGTGTTCTCCTCTCTTTATAGTAGGTCGACTTCGTGATCTCCATAACCGTTCTGCGATCTCGGGAACCGTTTATATATATATATATAGTTTGTGGTCAAGATTGAGAGTTCGTGGTCCGTTAATCCTTTGTGTCTCGGAAACCGTTTATATATATATATATATATTATGCTTCACTGGGCGTATCGTCTTCTTCAGTACTACAATCTTTCTTTCTCTTTCATCATCTTTGGTTTTTTTTCTTTTCCTGTTTTGAGTCTATGGCGCTTGAGAAATTTGGTCCTCATCTTCCCACGATCATCGAGCCGAAATTTATCAAAAAACTCTACGAGCTCTGGGAATCGATTATGCCGTTGAGATTGAAGCGGCTGAAGAGGGCGAAACTCTAGAGACTGTGAGGACGGGGTATTGCAGGGCCTACACGTCGCATTTCCAAGATGGAGGTTTGTCATTTCCTCTTCCTCGCTTTCTTCTCGAGGTGCTCGTGGAGCTTGGGATGGCTTTTGCCCATATGGCGCCTATTTATGGCGCTATTTCTTGGCTTCGTGGATCGAGCCAGGGAGGAGGGTCTCAGGTTCGGTTTTGAAGAATTGAAACAACAGTTTTGTATTAAGGGGAAGAATGGCTTCCCAGGAACAATGATTCTTGCCCCTCGGCCTGGCCGTTCTGTTCTAGACGGTATTCCTAATAGGGATGACCGGTGGAGGGAGAAATTTTTCGTTTTTAAGATTAATCCAGCCTCGGTCGGTGACTTCGACTTTGGGACGATCCCTAGGGTCTGGTCCAATGAGATTGGTAGGTTTTTCTTTCTATTTCCTCTTAGAGGGCTTCACTCTTTGATTTCTTTTGGTGTTTTATGACTTCTCTCTGTTTATTTGCAGAGCCATTCGGTTCTGCGCCTATGACTCCCGAGCTTCGGGGGTTAATTGCCACTTTGAGGCGAGGTATCCCTCGATGGCTCGTGTTCACCGTAGATCGAATTAAAGCTGCTTACGCCCTTCCGTCGGGCGAGAACCGTGCTACTCCTATCGGTTCAGTGGTACATGTTCGACCCCGGAGAGGTTGTCGCGATAAGAGTAAGCTGACTTTCTATTGTTTGGGAGGATTTGAATGCCTATGCGTTGCTTAATGTTCTCAAATATGTTTTGTTCAGGGGCGAGGGAGAAGGAGGCGCTGCCCAACCGTCCTGATGAGTCTTCTGAAGTCGGGTCACTGCAGCGAGCTCAGAAAACTCGGCATGGCGAAGGTACTTCGCAAGTTGACCCGAGCGCTCGTATTCCGGATGCGCAGGAGACCTTTTCGTGGATATTTTCGTATGACGATGAGGTACCGATCCTCGAGTACCCCGAACGTCTTGCTCTGATTTGGCGCAAGATCAGAGAGAAGGGGTGCGAGCTTCCTCCTCTAGATGATATGCGTGAGCGTGATGCTTATGTGCAGATGGCGGTCACGAATGATAAGGTAATATTTCTCGCGATAGCTCCTGATACTCTATCCGGTTAGCTGACAATTGTTCGACCTTTGTTGTTGCTTTTGCTTAGGCTATGGAGGCGAGTAATGAATACGCCGCTTTGATGGAGAAGCGCTCAGCTGATATTCCGTGTAAAGAGGAGGTCGGGGGTCATCTTCTTATGATTCAACAGCTCCGAGGTGAGTTGGAGATCGTTCGAGTAATAGAGAAGCAGCGCGAGGTCGAGGTCGAGGGGCTGAAGGGGAAGTTGTTTGCTACTGAGGCGGAGAAGGTCGCTCTTCAGACTGATCTCGACTCGATGGAGGAAAAGCATAGACGGGAGATTGAGGGTTGCAAGGCGACAGCTCTCAAAGAACGCAATCTTGCTTGTCGATCTCTTGCCCAAGAGTATGACGCGGTTCTTTTCGTGGTGAAGGATAAGCTCCGGAAGAAAAAGGAAGAGACGGCTGCAGAGATTCGTTTGCAGGAGGTGCAAGCTCGTATCGAGGCTTTGACCGAGTATATCGAAGACGGTTTCAAGCTCGAAGAGGAATTGGTGCGTCTTAAAGATCGGGAGAACTCGCTCGATCTTGATTATGGCATTGCCTCGGTGTCGGATTCTTTCCTTAGTTCCCCGATCTTCCTGAGGTTTCTGGTGATTCGGTTGACCAAGAATAACGCGAGTTGTTAGTTTGTTTGCTTTGGAATTTGTAGTTTTTGTCTTTTGGTTTGTTTAAAAAAACATAAATATGTCTTCAGAAAATGGATTATCGGGTTAATACCTTTCCTAATCGAATGTTTTGTTTAACTTTAGCTACGTTGAGCTTGTTCCTTTTAATATTTAAAAGGTGTGTGTAGAATAGAGACTGATCAGGAATCTGTTTTGTGGGCCTTTATATGGCCAGATAGCAAGTCGGGCTATCAGGATTGAATATTCTAAGAAAAGTAACAAATGTTTGTTCGGTTGTTTGGGTTGCGCTCAGTGTTGAGCTGCCTACATACCCTTTTCGAGGGATCAAGCCTTTTCGTAGTTCATGTTGTTCTTTGACTGAGCTGTAGGGTGAGGTTGGTAGCCCCCCAGCTCGAAGCTTTGACGGTTATGGTCGAGGTTCGGGTTTTGCGTCATTTGTAATATTTATTTAAGTTGTAGGCGTTCCAAGGTCTCATTTCTGGGAGGCCGGTTTTGCGTTTTTCTAGCTCGTAGACCCCGGTTCGGATTTCTTTGGTGACTTTGTACGGTCCTTCCCGTTTTGCCCCTAGTTTTCCTGCCCTGGGTTCTTTTGTTCTGTCGAACACCTTTCGGAGAACTAGGTCGCGTACGGAGAAAGCGCGGTTTCTTACGTTGGAGTCGTAAAAGCGTGCCGCGGCTTGTTGGTAATTTTGCACTCGTATAGCTGCTTTTTCTCGTCGTTCCTCGATCATGTCTAACTGGTGGATCAATAATTCTTCATTGAGTTCGGCGTCTTCTGGACATATTGATGTGCCGCAGTCCACGGATCATTACATGGAACCAGCTCAGCATGGAGTTCAGGACGTTCTGAACATTTCAACCGAGGTTCATGTTTTTCACTGTGCCAGACTTGACGTAGATCATGCCAGACTTGAGGTGGATCATGCCAGACTTTACTTGGATCATGCCAGACTTGACAAGGATCATGCCAGACTTGACTTGGATCATGACAGACTTGACTTGGATCATGAGGTTTCACAAAATGATCGAGACTTCTCTCTTTTGGCTCGATTGGCTCGTACCGCATGTACCGACGGTCGTGCTGATGATTTCTCTACCTTGTTCGATCCTTAAGCTATCAGAAGACTTACAAATGGAGATTCTTCGGACCACTCCTGACGTGCCTGGAAGGAGAAAAGGCGAGGAAAGTAATGGAGGAAATACATTCCGGCTCCTGCGGCAACCATTCCGGCGGAAGATCACTAGCCGTGAAAATCAAACGCCACGGATACTATTGGCCAACAATGATCGGAGACTGCGAGAAATTCGCACGAAAATGCGAAAAATGCCAAAGGCATGCGCCAACTATCCGACAACCGGCCGAAGTTCTTTCCTTCATTACATCGCCCTATCCCTTTATGCGTTGGGCCATGGATATTGTCGGACCTCTGCATAATTCAAAGCAAAAACGTTTCCTTCTAGTCCTTACTGATTTTTTCTCAAAATGGGTAGAGGCGGACTCGTACGCAAGTATAAAAGACGTCCAAGTCGAGAATTTCGTATGGAAAAACATCATCTGTAGGCATGGAGTTCCTTACGAAATCGTAACCGATAACGGGTCTCAGTTCATTTCCACCCGATTCGAGGCATTCTGCGAAAAATGGAAGATACGACTCAACAAGTCAACTCCCAGATATCCGCAGTGCAACGGACAGGCTGAAACAATCAACAAGACCATTCTCGACGGACTGAAGAAACGTTTAGAAGCCAAAAAAGGTATATGGGCCGACGAACTCGAGGGAGTCCTCTGGTCTCACCGTACCACCCCAAGGCGAGCAACGGGAGAGACTCCCTTCGCCCTGGTATACGGCACGGAATGCATGATTCCCGCAGAATTAGAATTTCCCGATGTTCGAAGAAGGTTCTTACCCGAACGAGAGGAACTCAACGATGCTATGCTCTTGGATGATCTCGACCTCATTAACGAGCGCCGAGATCGAGCGCTCATCCGAATTCAAAACTACCAGCACGCCGCTGCGAGATACTATAATTCCAACGTACGGAATCGTAGGTTCAATCAAGGAGATCTGGTCCTTCGCAAAGTCTTCCAAAACACCGCTGAACGAAACGCGGGAAAACTCGGAGCAAACTGGGAAGGTCCCTATAAAATCGAAAAAGTCGTCCGACCAGGTTCTTACGAAATAGCCAACATGCAGGGCATAAAAATCCCTAGAACCTGGAACGCGATGCATCTCAAAAAATACTATCACTAAACAAACCAACTCGCAATCACTGAACTACGAGACGGCTTGATCTCCGCAAGGAGTACGTAGGCAGTTTGTCGAAAGGCAAATTCAGCTGTCCCCCCTCATTAAAAAAGGGGGGGGGGGGAGTGGGTACGTATACTCGTATACTCCCAAAAAAATCGAAAAACTTCTTACCACGCTTTGGCGTTTTCGACTTATCAAAACATCCTCACTCGTAAAATCAAAACGAGGTCTTCGGAAATTAGTCGGCCGCTTAAGAGAAGCAACCTTTAGCATCGCGAGACGTCGCAAAAGATGCCTCACAAGTTTGTTTCTTTCGAGCGAACGAAACCTCCGTCACAAAAAAGGCATATATATATGCACACACTAACACGTATTTTGCTCAAAATATTCAAAACAACGGCACGCGCCACCAAGTCCGATGCTGATCACATCGAACTCGCAAACGTCCTAAACAGACATAGCCATCTCACGGAGATGACTCTCTTACATCCGACACAAGGATAATAGCGCTATAAAAGAAATCCGAAATTTTGGTCTAGCACTTCTGGTCTCCGGAGAGATGCTCGGTTCGTATCAAACAAGTCATATAAGCCGAGAACCTATCGCGGACTTTACATCGATACGAATCAGGAAGAAATCGCGACAGGAAAAAACGATAGCCGGTTAGTCACCGCACAATCCTTAAACCGAAAGTAAACCTAGGTCTTGCCCTAAACCCAGCGCACTGGTCTCTAACATCTCAAAGACATGATATCAAAAGATAAGAGATTCTTAAACCATGCCTCTATGTTTATGTTCGACACCTTCAGCACCCCCGCAGAGTTCAAATCTCGCGGAAGAACTCTCGAAACAGATCTTGAATGAAACATTTCACAATCGAAGAAGGATATGAGACGACAACTCATCACCTTCCTCCCCACTATTCACAAACTCATAAAAAAAGCGTTATCCGATTATCGTACTATAGAAAGAAAGCCGCGGAGCGGCAGGGATTCAAAGCCACACACGGCCAGTCCCAAAACACAAACAAGGCCATTCAAGGCCGAAACATAAAAACATAAAAAAAAATCTCTCGCAAGAGATCTAACCCAAGTCACCCTCAGAACTTACGCCCCCTCTTCACCCGCTGCCTCGTCCGAGCCTGGAGCCGCGTCGCTTCCGTTCTCTCCGACCATCGGGTCTTTCCCCTCTGGGTCTTCTGAACACGTCGGAAGGAAGCAAGCGGATTTCAGGTCAGCCAGGATGAGATCGAAATCTCCATCCTCGGCCGCCATATCTCCCTTGCAGCCGGACAGTCGGGCCTCTTCGGCCTCCAAGGTCGGGGGAGTCTCACTTTGGAACGACCGAACCACGGCCTTTCCGCCCTCAATCGTCGCCAAAGCGAAATCCCTGCTCCGGATACACTCGAGGGAACCCAAGGAAGCAGAAATCTTCGCCAAGCGAGCTTGAAACTCCGCATGAAGGGCATCCGTAGCCTCTTGGATCCCGCGGCGCGCTAGTCCCTCGTCACTCTCGATCTGACGCTGGAGTCGACGCACCTCCGAGGATTTGGCCTTCCTGGCCTTCTTTTCCTTAAGCAAGGAACTCGCCGTCTTCCCAAGGTCCCTCTCAAGCTCTCCTATCGCAACCTCGAGCTTCGCCACTTTCGCAGAGTGAGAGTCCTCGACAGCCGTCAACATAGCCTCGGTTTCGGACCATCTGCCCTGAAGCTCCACCAACTCCCCGGACAGGCGACTGGTCTCAGAACCACATTCTTAAGACCAACGATATGAACTGCAAACGGTAAAATTCTTAAGACTAAGAGAATGCACGAAAGACGATCGAGAATTCAAACAAGAAACAAACCTTTCCGCGAAGTCCTGATGCTAGGCTCGACCCACCTCGCTGCGAAGTCTCCCCGTCACCGCTCTTGGCAAGTTTCCTCTTCCGACTCTTAGGCTGAGTAGCCAGGATAGCGCTAGGAGCACGCAATGCCAGAACGATTTCTTTTCTGGCTGGAGGAGGAGGCATAAAGTCAGCGGCCTTCTCTTTGTCCTCGACGAGGATCGCAGTCGTGGAAGATCCCGCAGGTAGGGCTAGCGGGAGAGGAGCCGCGACGTCGGTCCCACACGGGGCAACGACCTGCGCGGAAGAAGACGGAAACTTGGAGCCAGTTTGAGCTAGTTCTTTCTCGGCTTGGCGACGAACTAGTTTCTCTCGGAAAGAAAGATGACCGGCAACACAAGCCGGCACTTCCGCCGGAGAAGTTGGAATCGGAGCCGGAGAAGTGGCATCACCCATGTCGACGTCGGAATCTTTCTTATCACCTTGGGAGGAAGACATGTTGAAAGGAAAGTTTTGAAACTAGAGAGGTTTTTGAAGGAATGAAGAAGGGAAGGTGTGAAGAAAATGAATGACAAGAGCTCACTACTTATAGAAGTATGGGTTCGGAATGTCGTCTCGACAACTTTTTTCCGCGGAATTTCAAATGTAAATTTCGTCCAATACACTTAACCTTGTCAAAGTCACCTATCCGCCCGCTAGAGTCACAACTCTAACGGGCTGGGGGGCTAACTGTTGGGGTCAAAAACGGTTACGACAAATTTACCTTCCAAAACATCCGAGGAAGAAAATAAGAATTTCTCCGAAGAGTACTTTTCAAAATAAACTCTTTCTTACGAAAGAGCTTTACGGAAGAAAGAATCGAGATGTCCGACGAAAGCTCGAAACAGGTCGCTACGTAGCGACCGAGCGATCGTCCCGCTCGGTCGCTACGTAGCGACAAAGCCCAGCCAAGCTCGGTCGCTACGTAGCAACCGAGCGATCGTCCCGCTCGGTCGCTACGTAGCGACCGAGCTCGAGCCAAAGCTCGGTCGCTACGTAGCGACCGAGCTTGAGCCAAAGCTCGGTCGCTACGTAGCGACCGAGCTCGAGCCAAAGCTCGGTGGCTACATAGCGACCAAGCTCAGCCAAGCTCGGTCGCTACGTAGCGACCGAGCGATCGTCCCGCTCGGTCTCTACGTAGCGACCGAGCTCGAGCCAAAGCTTGGTCGCTACGTAGCGACCGAGCGATCGTCCCGCTTGGTCGCTATGTAGCGACCGAGCTCGAGCCAAAGCTCGGTCGCTACATAGCGACCGAGCGATCGTCCCGCTCGGTCCCTACGTAGCGACCAAGCTCGGCCAAGCTCGGTCGCTACGTAGCGACCGAGCGATCGTCCCGCTCGGTCGCTACGTAGCGATCGTCCCGCTCGGTCGCTACGTAGCGACCGAGCTCAATCCAAAGCTCGGTCGCTACGTAGCAACCGAGCACTCGTCTCGCTCGGTCGCTACGTAGCGACCGGGCTCGAGCCAAAGTTCGGTCGCTATGTAGCGATTGAACCTTTCCGAACATCGATGCGACATCAGTCCTTGCATTCTCGTCAAACCTTCGAATGCTATCTCCTGAAGACCGTAGCAAGCTCAGTCCATGTTTCCCGCTATTCTAATTCATCGATTAAACTTCGCGGATTAGAAACCGCGGAAAACTCGTAGTAAACGTGTCGAGTCGGAAGACGGCCCAAAGGGACCTAAAACACGACTCGAGGCCCATCCTACGATTTTTCCTAACCAAAAGCCCGTGAACCACAGCATGGTTCACGCTTTGCCCACGAGGAATGTTAAATGTCAAGTTTCCGCGGATAAATACGGAAGTTTTGAAGATAATTGTGAAGATCGGGAAAAATGGAATATCTCCATTTTTATGCTATGACGGCTTAAGGGCAGAAGAGTAAAAGCGTAAACCGACCTTGGAGCTAGTATATAAGGAGTCCTAGGCGAGGAGCAGAGGGGAGAACTTTTTCAGAGCAAACTTAGCACTTAGAGCAATTTAGGCAATTTTCCGTTTTTGTTATTTCGAGCTGCGACTCAATTAGGTTTAGTCGTCTTAGGGTTTCTAGAACTAGGAATCTCGCCGACAGCTCTCGAGCCCAGGCTTATACCTTGTTGTAAACGCTCCTACGCAGATTCGGAATAAGATCTACTTTGTTCTCTTTTCGATTTCTTATTTTTATCGTTGTTGTTCTCGTGTTCTGATTGCTTGACGTGTGGGTAATTAACAGATATCTGGGTCCTCTGGGAAGTTAGGGTTTTCCTAGTTTCCTTATTTAAACGGAAATCGACAGTGCGAATTTCGGTTCCCACACAAGAGGTGTCATTTTTCATCGGATGAACAGTATCGGGATGAATAGTGTTTGGATGAACAGTGTTTGGATGAACAGTGTCACGGTGAACAGTTGCACGGTGAACAGTGTCGCGATGGACAGTATCGATCGACGCGGGATGAAGAGTGTTGATCGACGGGGGAATGAACAGTGTTTTCAGACACAGGTTGAATAGTGTCGATCGACGTAGGTTGAACAATATTGATCGACATCGAGTGAACAGTATCGTTAAACGCGGGATGAATACTATCGATTGACGCTTGGATTTCTAGGCTGCCAATCATTGCTTGGAGGGTGTCGACTGCCCTCTTAGACTTATGGATCACGCGTTCCAAATCCAGTTGCTCTACTAGTAAGAGCCTTATTTCCTTGTTGCTTCTGGTACTCTTATGGATGTACCTGAAACACACAAAAAAAATAAAAAATTGTCAGTATTCTTTTGTGAACAGTAGTAAAACGTAGATTAAATCTAACCAGACAAGATCTAATGGCGATGAAAACTCTCCGGCAACGGCGCCAAATTTGATATCACTCAAATTACACTAAGGAGTGATTTATACTCTCTCAAATAAGAGGTCGAGTTGTAGTACTTAGGGATCGAATTCACAAGGAGCTAGGGAACCAAATAAATCCAGACAGTTTGATTAAGCTAGGCTAATAGGTTTAAAGCAGTAAATAAAGATATAAAAAGCAGTAAACAGTAAACAAGTTGAACACGACAATTGTTCAGCTTGGCAAAGAGTTGTTTGATGGAAGGATGGCTACTAAACTTAGGAGAAGCTGTACCGGAGATCTCCAAGGAGAAGCTGTACCGGAGATCTTTCTCTTGCCCATACCTGAGGTGTGTCACACCCTGGGAAGCCGCTAGAATCCTTGTAGAACTACACGAAGGACATTGTGGATCCCACTCTAGCGGCAGAAGCCTGGTGCTCAGAGCCAGAAAGGCTGGTTATTACTGGCCCACGATGGCCACCGACGCCGACAGACAAGCTAAGCACTATGACCAATGCCAAAGGCACGCTCCAGTCTCGAAGCTTCCCCGGGAAAACCTCAAGTCCATAAGATCACCATGGCCCTTCAGGAAGTAGAGCATGGATATAGTAGGGAAATTCCCTATGGCGTCGGGGCAGAAGGTCTTCCTTCTGATCGTCACTAACTACTTCTCCAAGTGGGTCGAAGTAGAAGTGCTCAGCCGCATAACAGATCTCCAGATTCGCAAGTTCCAGTGGACCTACATAATTATAATCACTCGCTTCGGGGTCCCCCACGAGATCGTCACTGAAAGTGGACCCAGTTCACGAGCCACAACTTCAAGGAGTTCTGCAAGGACTGGGGCATAGAACTAACTTTCGCCACACCCCGACACCACCAGTACAACGGACAAGCAGAGTCCACAAACAAAACAATGGTCAACATGCTTAAAAAGCGACTGGAGTGCTCTCACGGGAAGTGGGCGGAGGAACTACACGGAGTCCTCTGAGCCTACCAGACCACTCCTAAAACAACAACAGGGGAAACCCCCTACTCGCTAGTCTACGGCTCTGAGGCCATTGTACCTACAAAGATTCACATAAGAACGACGGTCTCCGGATCTACCACTCAGGAGGAAAACAACGAGCTGATGGCGCTAAGCCTTGACCTGCTCGATGAAAAAAGAGAGGCCGCTCGACTAAGAAACTGGTCCTACCAGCAAGACGTCGCCATGACGTACAACAAGAAAGTCAGAACCAGAACCTTCCAGCAAGGGGATTGAGTTCTACGACGAACTAAAAAAACAACGGGGAAACTCACCCCCGGGTGGGAAGGACCCAATAAGGTCATCGAGGTGCGGAGAGCAGGTGCCTACGGGTTGCAAGAATGCAAAGGTAAAATACAACCCAACTGCTGGAACGTCCTGCACCTCAAAGCCTATCATTTTTAATACGGTCTCCGGATCATGATTTCTATACTACTATACACTATATAAGCATTATGATTTCCTACTCCTATGTATGCTAAACGTCTCCGGACAAAGCTTAAAATAATATAGTTCCGGCAATAAAAGCAGAGGGGAAATCATTATACTTAAAGGGGCATACGAGCTAGATCAGGTCTCCAGAGACCTCCGATCCTGGCCAACCCTCACAAAAGTGGCACGCCCACAAAGAGTCAAAACGAGTATGAGACATAAAGCAGGAATGTTTATGCGCAAGCCTGAATATGATGTCAAAACTACCTAAAACCCAAGTGCAGCCTAAGGCGCATCGGGGTCCCCAGAGTACCAATGTGAAAAGTACTTGTATTAAAACGCTACGAGCTACACGATACAGGGAACACATGGTATATGCAAAAGTACTGTGAAATAAAGGGAGCAATCTAAATCCTGCTGCTCCAGAGGTGGAAAGCAGCGTAAGCCTGGCACTTGGGTCATAACACCCACACCAGCACCCTCTAAGCCTGTCAGTGACTTCCTGCACAAGTAGAATACAGCATAGGAACTTGATAGTGGCCAGCTTCCGAGCGGCAGAATGCGAAATCCAAACGGCTACCGGTAGTAGTCTTGCCTAGGAAGGTAGAGTATGGTCTCTGCGAAATTAAAACATTCCTGGTACCCAAGGAACTCCAGGTCCTTATGCGAGCCCCCAATCTAAAGAGGGAACCCAAGGTTCTCCAAACGATTTTGGGACCTACGCATAAAATCTAAGGAAGAACCTCCGGGTTCCTCCATAGCCTCCGGTTTCCAATCAAAAGATCTCAGGATCTAAGGAAGAACCTTCAGGTTCTTATGTAGCCTCAGGGTTCCAAAGATAAAAGAAGTTAGAACCTCTATGCAGCCTAGGGCGCATCAGGGTCCTTACAGCTTCAAAGAACCTCCGAGTTCCAAAATTGATCTCCGGATCCAAACCTCCGGTTTTCGACATGGCCTCAAACGCCTAATTTCTAGCAAAAAACAATAGAACTCATGTGCAGCCGAGGGCGCATCGGGGTCATTACATCCCGAAAGAAACTCTGGGTTCCATGCGACCTCAGGGTCCAAGTGCATCAGGGCCCGAAACGATCTCCGGATCTAAGGAACAACCATGCACTCTTATGCGACCTCAGGGTCCAATCACAACCACAGAAACCTCCGGTTTCGAACCATGATCTCCAGATCTGACTGGAGAATCTCCGGATTCCTACATCGCCTACGGGCCCCAGTCTCGGTCCTAGGACCTAGAGAAAAGACCTCCGGGTCCCAGATAAAATACATTGTGGTCTGATAGGGACCTCCGGGTCCCAAACGCGATCTATGGATCCAAGGAGAGCCTCTGATCCCCCTCCACGACCCTCGAATCTCCACATAATTTCCAGATCCTGTGAACGATCTCTAGACTCCAACAGTCCGTATTCGAAACCTTCGGATATATAGCCCGTCCCGCAAGACATAATCACAACCTCAGGGTTCCCAGGCTATCTCCCGACCGGTCCATAGTCTTTAGGACCAAAACAACCCCAAAACTATGACTCGATTTAAAGCAAGCAAGTGTCTGGATAAAAAGAAGCCCACAACAGGCTGAATCCACATCCTTATCAGAAGATGCGGAATAGCAGGCTCATTCTCGAAAGTGGGAAAGGGGGCACCTTTGCTCATGGTGTTAGGGAATTTTTGTGTAGGCTCTTTTAAAGTACCACAGAACGATGGATAAGCTGGTAAACTTCGAGTGTTTGTGGTTATTTAGTAGGGATTTGAGAGAACAATGGAAAGATAGGCTTAAAGAGACGTTTTATTAGATATAACAGCAAGAACAAACGGGGTTACAAGGTATTCAAGAAGAACCCTAATTGCTTGAATGCTGTTTTTGCTCATATATAGTCGTCTAGAAGTCGGTTTCATTAGGTTAAACTCTTCCATATTCGGAAATACGGAAGGTTCTCCTTGTCGGAAGTTTTCCATTTCTTGAAAGGGAGTATGGTCCAGGGATCGAGCCCAGGGTTCCCTCTGATGGGGACCCGGGGAACCCATTTACCAGGGATCCGGGTCCTGTCTGGAGGCTGGGGGAAATAATACCGGGATATTTTTTCCCAACAGTTTGCCCCTTGTTTCTCGACTTTGTCATCAAAGTCGGGGAACAACCCGTGCACTCAAGTCAACCAGGGTTGCTCATTCTCAGCAGGCTCCCTTTAGGCAGGACCCTGGTCCGATGATCTTGTTAGCCTAGATTCCACTCAAGTCGGAACTCATTCTGAACCTAGGTAAGGACCTGTCCCTTCGTGTTCAGTCGATATCTGATAGTATTTTCTTCTATCTTCCTGGAGATGACAAGGCTGGAGCTTTGTCGTGCGGTTCACGCGTGGGTCGGCGATTTGGCTGGTAACTGATTCCTTATCACCCCTCGATTTTTCGGGAGAAGATCCCTTATTGAATCCTGAGATTGTTTTCCCGCGCGATCACACTCTTCTGACACGTGTTGATCCTAAGGCTTTTTCCCTTTTTTATTTTGGACTCTTGAGTTTCTTTTCAAAGCTCTTTGTGCAGTAAACCTAGATTCTTAGTCTCTTCGACAGCTCTCCATTCTCTTGTCCTTTTACTCCGGATCTCTTAAGATGAAAAGCGAGCCTGAGTTTGCCTCCGGCTCATCATCGATTGGCGTCAGGGTTCGCTCTCGACGCAAGATTGGAGACAAAGTTTGCGAATAGATGAACTCCTCGGGATCTTCTCTGGGCCTGTCTGTCGAAATAGAAGAGATCAAGAACACAGCCATGGGGGAGACCTCGTTGCTTCCGGAAGGAGGTGGATCTTTGCTGGTGGGTCCCGTATCAGAGATAGGAGTAGAGGAGGTTGCGTTTTGGAGACAGAAGCTTTATCTCTCCACGAATTGTTATCCGTATTCCCGGTCCTTTCGACACGGTTTCAGATTTCAAGGCAGGTGAAGTCCCAGTCTATGAAGGCTTTTTTGAATCGGGTTTCAGGGATCAAGTTTCTTCTTTGATTGCCGAAGTTTCGAGAGCGGTAAATATCTCTCCGGGACAGCTGAATCCTCCTGCCCGGAGGATTTTGATAGCTATGCAAAATCTTGGTGACCTCGAAGGTTTAGTTGTCGGGATCGCCGAGGTTCTGTACTGTTACTCTGTTTCTCCTCTAAATGGTAGAGAACGTAGCTATCATCTGCATCCTCGCGGCCGGATGCTCCCAGTTCAGGAGCTATCGAGGTCGGAGAAAAAGCATCATCCGGTTTTTTAAGGGAACTGGGCATCGAAGTTTGCTTTTATGCCTCTTCTAGGCTTTTCTTCAACTTGGCGAACGGCTGGTGAGTCGCGCAGAGCATCGCATTTCTTGTCGACTTTTATGATATTAACATTCTTCATTTTTCCTTCCATAGATATTTCCCGCGCGGATTTCTCTTCAGGGAGGCACATAATTTAGCAGTTGCTAGGGCTTCCTGTTGATCGCCGTGAGATTTTGTTTCTTGTGAGTGAGGGGCATTAGATCGGTGTAGTATCAGGGGTAAGCTTCATATCTGTAACTTTCCTGTTTCCTTCTCGTTGTTTGTTGAATGATTCTTGTCCCACAGGTGTGATACCGGGCCTTAGGGGTGCGGAGGCGTTGGAGGAGTATAAGAAAGCTCTCGAGGTGATGGCTGCGAGGAAGGCTGCGATTCATCGGGTAGTTCCTGCTGGAGGCAGTAATATTCAATTTACCTGAAGTGGTAAGTGCCAAGCATCTCCTTTTGTGTCTCCTTTGTCTTCTAAGAAGAGGTCTAGAGCCTCTGTTTTCAAGCCTTCCATTTCCGCCTCTCGCAGCTGTTCTAAGGCTCTGGCTAGCTTGGATTCGGAGGTATTCCCTATGACTCTCACACGTCCGTCATTAGATGAGGATACCTCCAAGGTTGTCTGCTCCCTTCAGGGTGATGTGATAATCTTCCTATTGCTCTCGCGACTCCTTTCTTTTTGATCTCAGAGCTGAGTTTTGTTGGTGCAGGTGATGTCTCAATTGTTCTACCTTAAGGGGAGGATGAAAAACAGAAGCGCTACTAAGGCTGAAAGGGATGCGTTGGCTATCCGGCTTCGTGAAGAGAAAGACGCTATCTTGGCCAAGGATGAGGAAATTGAGGCTTGGAAGCTCAGAGTACAGGATTTGGATGAGGAAAGGGAATGTCTGGAAGGGGAGGATGTTTCCCTGCGGTGACGGCTAGAGGATAAGGAGGAGGAGATATTCGAACTTAGGCATGCCGCTGAAGTCTTTGATGCTGAGAAGATAAAGGCCGTGAATGACGCTAAGGTTGTAGTTCGTTGGGAACTGATGCGGGAGTGGCTTGATGATCAGACCGACCGTTCGGATCCGATAACTTCCTTTGAGCAATATAAGGTGGTGAAGATCAGTGAAGCCGAGTTCCTTGGACTTCCACCTCCTTCCTTCGAGTATAAGCCTTAGGTTCCTGGTAGTGATGAGACGAAAAAAAAGGGGGGGGGGCATCGAAACCTCCTGCTGATGATCCTCCTATCAACTGATCCCTATTTCTGCTAGTTGTGTTTTTTAACTCCGCGAAGGGATATCTTTTTGTATTTACCTCCGATGGGGTTTTAGAACTTTTGGATCGGGCCTTCGTGCCTCTATTTTGTTGTTTTGAACAATGTTCCTGCTGTGGCCCTTTATGCATTCTGGATTTGCTTTTTTCTTCTTTTGAGCTCTTTTGCAGGCTTCTTGATGATTGTCGAAGGACTCAGGGATCCTTGGTGTCTGGGTTACATAGAACCTCTGGATGTTTAAAATGACCGGATCTCATAGGTCTTGTCGAATTAGATCTCTTTCGGGACACTAGGATCACTTAGAGGTTTTGAATAACGTTGGGACCCTGAGGTCCCTTCTTAGGGAACCCGTTGGTCCTGGACCCTAAAGTCTTGATTTGGACTTGTAGTCCTTGGACCCTGAGGTTGTTTTTAGGGAACCCGTAGGTTCCTGACCTTTAAAGCCTGTCTGAGCCCGGAATTCTCAGAATCCGGATTTAAGTTATAAAGAGAACCGATAGGTTCCTGACCCTGAGGTCTTGTTTTAGACCCATGGTCTTTGAACCCTGAGGTCCTTTTTAAGGAACCTGTAGATTCTTGGCCTTAGGGCCTATCTGAGCCCGGAGATCTTTCTCAGAACCCGAAATTAAATTTTAAAGGGACCGCATTCTGCCACCCTAGGTGTGGCCACTCTCGGTACCTGTAGGGTATCGCTTTCTACCGCTCGTGGCTGGTCACTATCGAGTTCCCGTGCTGCTCTCTGCTTTCTGCAGAAAGCCACTATCAGTCTTAGAGGGTGCTGGTGTGGGTGAAAACCCAGGTGCCATAGTTACGATGTTTTCCACGTCTGGAGAAAAAGGATATTATTAAGGTGCTCCCAGAATTTTGCATTTGCTCAGTGGCAATTATACCTCGTGTCTCATGTATTAATTTAGCACGTAGCATTTTAATACAGGTACCTTTCACTTTTTTGCTATTTTAGTTTGGGACCCCGATATGCCTGAGGCTATACAGGGGTTTTAGGTAGTATTGACGGCATACTCGGGCTTGCGCAGACCCATTCCTACCTTATGTCTCATACCCATTTCGTTTTTGTGTGGTCGTGCCACTTATCATTGAGGGTTGGCCAGGATCAGAGGTCTCTTTGACCTGATCCAGCTCGTTTGCCCCTTTAAATATTATTGTATTCGTACTCTCTCCTATAGTCGGAACTATTTTATTATATAGGCTATGTCCGTAGACTTTCAGCGTACATATGAGTAGAAAAACATAATGCTTAAATAAAAGATAGAATAATTATATAGAAATCATGGTCAAGAGACCGCACAAGATATCAGCTTCTGAGATACCCCGGTGGTTAGGCCATGTTTTACCTCTTATTGCTGCCTGACCCGTGGGGTTTGACTTGATTTTGAGACGACTGTCTTTGCTGGAGGGTTCCTTCATCCTCTGCAGGGTTCTGCATTTTTTTGAATCTAGGGACCTTGTTTGGGAGTTTCTTCATGCCCCAGCCCTTGCAGATCTCTGTGTTGCTGACGTTCGGGGGCCACTGTCTCCTATCGATGGAGGTTTTCAGCGCTTTCATGCAGCATGTGGTCGCATTCAACCACTGGAGAAAATGTGTTTGGAGGTCTCCTATCTCCGTCTGGTGCCTGCTGGGAGCTCTCTTCCGAGGGGGTTTTGTCGAAGTGTTCGTGCCGTACTCGTTTATATGTGAGATCGCCGGTTGATAACTGTTGAAACTTCTGGCTATCTTATCTATGTGAGGCGGAGGACGAGGGTCCTGTGTTGACCAGATTTTGTGAGCAGGTGTAGCCTTGCAGGTTTTTAGGGGAGACCATGCGAAGCGGTAGACGTAAGCTCTCTTGAAGCTTGGATGTAGGGTCCGGACTACGCGGAGGGTTCCTGAATTGCCCCTATTGTTGACCCCTGATTCCCGATTCCGCGGGATCTGAGGTCTCCTCTGTAATTGCTATAAGACCTTGGTCTTCCCCTTTAAGGTGGTCTGGTAGCAGGACCTAGAATTCTCCTGGTCTCCTTGGATTGATCTGATTCCCCAGGGTGTAGGGAACTTCACTATTTGATGGAGGGTCGAGGGGACTGCTCCCATGCCATGAATCTAGGGTCTTCCTAAGATCATGTTGTATGCCGATTGGCAGTCCACAACCAGGAATTTGGTAGATAGGTTGATCCCTTCAGCATATACTGGCATAACGACCTCCCCAGCGGTTTGCTTGACCTCGCCGATGAACCCGATAAGTGGGGTTGTTCTACGCGTCAGGGTATTCTCCTCTAACCCTAGGTCTTGGTACGCAGTCAGGAAGATGATATTGCTGGAGGACCCGTTGTCCACTAGTATTCTTTTCACCAAACACATCGCTATGGTGAGAGAAACAACTAGAGCATCGTGGTGGGGAGCTAATATCTTCTCTTGCTCCTTGGCTATGAAGCTTATCTCATTGGTACTTCAGAGCCTCCTGAGATGACATGAATCACC